>NC_134568.1:245702323-246004406 GCF_050947875.1 Dermacentor variabilis | reverse complement strand
TTTTCCTCTTTCTCTAGGCGCTTACGCTCTTCCTCTTTCTCCTCAATGCTCTCTAGGCATTCCATCAGTTCATCGTCGTCTGCCCCAGTCGCTTCGATCGACTCAATAATCTCCGGCTTTCTCTTTAATTCGGCAATTTGGAGGCCCAACTCTTTGGCCAAGCTCAACAATTCCGGCTTCTTTAGTGCCTTCAAGTTCATGGCTGCCCTTAGTGCTGCTAACTCTTCACCCTGTAACAACCTTGACGTACTCAAAACTTCCGTCAATGGTTAAAGAAAAATCAATGCACTGTACTTTCCAAAAAATACGTAAAAGCCAAGTGATATTTTAGTGAAGAAAAGCCGTGCACTCACCATATGCAGTCATGAATCCAGACACCTTCCTTCCGAACGTTGTCGCCAGGACGAAGAGGCTACGATCTCGTAGTTGTCCTCCAAGTTGGCGTCTCCAGGGTTCCGTATCCAAATCGCTGCCAGTCAGTTTGTTGCGTCCTCCAGGGAAGCGTATCGCACTGCTCCAGAGTTGTAGCGACGCCTGCCTATTGAAGCTCGACCGACGTTACTTATTGGGTAGCGTGGCGTTGTCGGCGGGCTGCAGGCATCCGGTAGACCATGACGACCAAGCAAGGGCGGGACGATTTCTAGTACGAAACTTGCACGGCTTATTCAAAGGTAGATGAAAGAAAATGAAAAGAGCATGAAGTGATCAAAAGTACATTTCGGAGCCCCTTAAATAGGATCTCTACAATCGTGGGCGGGATCTTGCTTCCGTCGATATCACGTGACTGGCACAGAAAGAGGGCCCCTCCTCCTCTGGTTATACCGAGTCTGCTGCAAGGAAGAGGTCGTCCCCCCTCCTGGAATTGTAGACGCCTGTCCGTCTCTTCTGTGCGTTGCGGGTTCGTGGAAGTTTTCCTCTAGGTCCAATTCGAGGAAAGGTTCTCTCTAAACACAAATACACACACACCCACACACACACACACACACACACAAAAGAGCCCTGTATACTGCGGGGCATCCGGCAGACACTCGAAATGGTCATGGCGAATTAGGAAGTCACGCTTCATTTCGACGAGGCCTGGTGGAAGAAGGTCGGGTGAGAGAGTTCTTTCTGCACGTAGTGCGGGACGCCAACCATCGCAGAAGTCATGCCTCATTTCGACGAAGATGGTCGGATGAAATTCCTTTCTGCACGTGGTGCCAGACGCCAACCGTAGCAACATGCATAACTGCTGCTTGAATTATCTTTTCTGTCCTTTATTCTAAATATATTAATGGTTACCGTCTGCAATTCAACTTTTTCCCGTCCAAATAGTAAGATCTATGCCAAATGCTAATTCTTCTGGCTGCAAATTATATAGAATATTTTGAATCCTTGTTATAATTATATTGTCTCAGATTAATTATATGTTTCTCCTCGACTCATTTACAGTAGTTACGCCTCTTCGTTGATGAATTGAGCCCCTCCAAGCTGTAGAGACAAATGAAGTCACTTCTTTAGTTGCATATCCTTTTGATGTGATGATTACCAGTAAAGTTCTCAAAGCCCTCAATTCTCTTGCAGGACGAGTATAGCAAAACAAACTGCACACAAGGCCTTGTCGCTCCTGTTGGCAAGTCTTCCAGCCATTTAATGAAACGTAGCAGAGACCCGAATGCTATGTACTGCCCGTAATCTGCTCCAACTAATAAGTTCGAGCCGACTGTTTAAATATCGCCAGTAGCGCCAGCTTTTTCACACATAAGACATGGAAATTACGTACATGAGTAATCTCAATGGCCGAGTGCCCAATTGAAGAGATTGAACAATTACCTTTTAACTGCTAATTGTAGGAGACACGCTGCTATTACAAAATTGAAGTCGATCCGTAAGGAAAGCAAGGCCATCGTAACAGATATCATAATGCTAGCTCCACTTTCAAGCTATCTGTTCCCAAAATCAGCCAAAAATCCCTCCCCCTCCACCCATAAACGTTCCAGTCGAATGTACCGAACTGCCAAATAGAGGCTCTTGCAAAACTATACATCTGTCGCGGCAGCTGAGTGCGATACGGTATCTACCGCTGGGCAGAAGGTCGCGGGTAGTTTCTCGATTGCGGTAGCCGCATTCCGATTATTCCCCTGCTGTGGCTTTTCAGGCAATTTCTTTTATTTTGATAGCAATTATATAGACACTGCAGGCACACTGAGGTCACGCTGTCGCCGTGAGGTTCCGTATAACGTCTAAGGGTGATGAAAGTTGCAGTTTCCCCGGAAAGACGAAGCATCGATTGCGACAGCAAATTGGTAGACACCTCTACGAATTAAGGATAGTATTTTTATCGGCCGTATAAACTTGGAAACATTCGCTTACTAACTGAATTAAGAAGCATAGTGTGAGCCCGCACCAGCAAACATGAACACATCACACTCGATGAGCGCGGACACTCTCTGCAAAACGCTGGACCCTGGTGTGAGCTAGCGCGGCAGCAGCAACGAGCCAAGTGATCTTCGTGCGGTCTATCGCTTCAGTGCAAGAGCAGCGTGAACGCAGCGCGCACAAAGGTATTAGCGGTCTGGAGATCTCTTTCTAGATACGACGCGCGCGACCGCGCGCGGCTGTGCAAAGTGCACCCTTGTTGCTGGAGTCGAAGCCGCCCCCTACCTCCTGCTGCGCAAACAAACGACTACAGAGAGAGAGAGAGAGCACACAGGGACAGGCGCAGTCCTTGTTTGCTAATATGCACCAACTCGCCCAACAAGTTCTTCTAAACTCCCTCCCTCCCTCCCGTGCTGCCTCTCCGCAATCCTCCATACATGGCGCACGAGATTTGAGTCGCAAGCGTCAGTTCTCCTTGCGCCCATTTGTAAGATGCGCAGTTGCTGCCGGACCACAACACCGCCCCCTCTCTCTCCCTTCCATCCACCCACGGCCTTTCGCGTGCGCAAGATTGAGCCGCGATCGTCGGCTTGCCTCGCGTGATTTTACTCTCACATACAGCATACGACGCGTGGCGACGGTGTTATCGCCCTTGGGCTTTATGCGGAACATCACGGCGACGCCGACGCCGATGGCAGAAATGCGCCTGGAGCGTCCATGTAATTGCCAGTGCAATTAAATCGTCGCCGAGCGAAGTATGCTGTATGTACGAGTGAAAGCGGGTGAGGATGAGCCGGCGATGGCAGCTCTGTTTCGCGCACGCAAGGGAGGGAAGTGGGAAGAAAGCGCACCGTCTTCCGTCGCGCGTGAGGCTCCGGGGGCAGGGTAGGGAAGGAGGGGGTGTGTACTACTCCGCGCCGTCGTTCTTGAAAGCCATCTCCGACAACGACAACATGTTGTTGACGGCCCGACTCTGCAGAGTCGGGCCGCGCGCTGTGTTTTCGCATTCTAGTTCGTGCTGATGCGAGACGCAGCACGAACGTCAATTTGTTCGTTCCTGCTGCCGCGCTTTCTCACTTTAGCGTTTTGACAGCGAGTTTCCGCGGTCATCAAGTGAGATAATGTTTGCTGTGCGTGCGTGCCAGCAAGCTTGTTAAATTAGTATGTCTGTGTTTGCAAGTTTATAAGGCCGATAAAGCTACTATCCTTACTTTACATAGCTGTCCACTAATTTGCGATCGCAATCGATGCTTCGACTTTCGGGCAAAACTGCAACTTTTTTTATTGCTTACGAACCTCATTTTATTAGCTTTTGCTTCACTACGACATTGCTCACAGCCCAAGGAAAACTGTGGCCCGTAATTACGATAAGCTCTTGATCTCTGAGGGTGTAGGCTACAAATATTGTTGCTTATGATACCCTTTTCTTTCTCGCATTGTCTTACAGGTCTTGCATACACACGCACTCACACACAATACTTCGACGGTCCAAGAGATCACGCGCTCT
The DNA here is from genome assembly GCF_050947875.1 of Dermacentor variabilis. Classification (NCBI taxonomy): domain Eukaryota; kingdom Metazoa; phylum Arthropoda; class Arachnida; order Ixodida; family Ixodidae; genus Dermacentor; species Dermacentor variabilis. The sequence continues at coordinate 246,000,541 of NC_134568.1, read as the reverse complement.
TTTATGTATATGGCACAATCTTCATTTTGATAATTCCAATGCTACGAACGCATATTGACTGAAAAAAGGACCGACTTATTGACAATCTGGTTGACGCAATAATTCATTCATTCATTCATTCATTCATTCATTCATTCATTCATTCATTCATTCATTCATTCATTCATTCATTCATTTTCATGCTCTCAGGATCCGAAGGTACTACAATAAATTGTTAATCGCAACTTTAAAGGCGGCAGGGTATTCGATTGCAGCGGCGGAGGCGGGAAGGTGGTTGCAGTCCTTGCTAGTTTGCGGCAAAAGAGAGCCATGGCAAGTGTTACTGGCACATAAACGAATTTTTACCTAGAGTTTATGATCGAACCGTGAGGACACGTAATCTGGAGGGAGGAAAGGATCGTTTCTAAGTGTTGGATTAGTGTAAATAAATTTTGTGATATTTGTGATAGAGGTTTAAGCGGAAGCACTTGCGACGTGACCGACGCGTAGGTGGACCTAAATTAGCTTTCACTGAAAAAACGCTGGCGTAGCGAAAGTAATTAGAGAGCACATATCGGGCAGCGGGTTTCTGAACTGATTCAAGGACGGTGATTAATGCGGAGCTAAATGGGTCCCAAATAAAGCAAGCATATTCTAATTTCTAACTAACTAATCTAACTAGAGTTGCGAACAATTGAATCTGAAGATCGGAGGGAACGGATGAAAACATTCGCCGTAGAAATCCAAGCATGCGATTAGCGTTGTTAATTACATGTTCAGCGTGTATATCTCATGAGTGGTTGGAGTTAATTGACTAACCAGATTCCTCCTGTTATCTTTACTGTGCCAAATATGTAAAGGAATCATTGTGGTTAATGAACACTGATAATTACAATTAATTAGCGAAGTTACGAGTAATAATGAAACGCATAGCCCGTAAGTAAGATTTCGTAGTTTCGCAGTCGAATTACCCGGAGAAATGAACGCTAAGCTAACAGACTGACTTTTTCTGTGCGCATGGCCGCCCTTCTGAGCGAACAGTCAGCCCGTAGAACTCAACTGATGCCGCTGGCTTTCCCGCGTTTAATGGATCAGCGGATGCAATTCACGGTCTCTCAAACACCTGCTAAAAAAAAAAAACCGAACCGCTTGCCATGTTCGAACGAATGGCCAATCGTTCGCACGCCTTATTTAGGCTTTATTTTTCAGGCGCGCTGGGGAAAGTGCGTATAATCGTGTTCGTGGGCGCAAGAGACGGCCACCGAGAGAAACAATTACCGACCCCGGCCTCAGTCTATGGGCGAGAAGCGACTGGTTGAGCGCGAAACGGGGAACACGGTGGCAGGCCCCTTCGTTTCTGCCGTTCAATCAGTGTATTGCGCCACACCAGGGGAAATTTTCTGGGCGCGGTAGCAATTTCAGAGATGGATGGTGCAGCCAGTGGGAACAGGGAGGCCTCCTTCTTCTTGCGGGCCTCTTTGTCTCGAAAGTATGCTCTCGAGGCTCTTACGCACGCGCACCAGAGAGTTGCTTGTGTTTGCTCATAAGTTCCGGCGACGAGGGACTCGAGCGGAGATTCCCCTCCCCCGCACTCCGTGGATGCGCCGCGAAACGCGCCTGCCAAACACGGCGTCACGAGCAGCAAGCGTTCGCGCTCTTCCCGCGCTGCGTTTGGCAGGCTCTTAGGCGCAGCGCCCAGACCCAGCGCAGCACGCCAACCCCGCCGCCCTCCACCTATTTCTGCCTGGGCCAGCTCGCCCGGGATAATCAAATAAAACACGCTGTAGACATCTTCGACCTGGAAAACATGCACAGCTCTAACCTGCTAGCGTGCTACTCGGAATAGCGCCTCCCTCGCACGTAGTCATATCCCAGCTTCTAAGTTGCCTAGCTTATTTTTTTCCTTCCTGCTTTTCATTTTGTTGTGCCCGTGCGCGTGTGCGGCTAAGCCAACACGTTAGCATGGTGTAAATGAAGATGGCAAGTGAAAAGAAAAATGCCAAGATTGGGAACCTATGCTCCTCTGAAAGAAGGAAGAAGTGGAGCAATTAGACGGAAACATAGGCCGCATGATATAGAGCACGTGATGAGATGGCTGCGCGCACTCAGCAATAAGGAAAGTAGTTGAGAATTAAGCGACAGGGAGTTTCAAGCTTTCCACATGCTCTGCCGACACGGTATTGAGAACTCAGCGCCCATTACATACATCAGTGGCAGTCTCCGCGCTTACCATTGAGGATCCTGCAGCCACAAAATGCCCAATACAAGGCAAACTTGCCATTCTTTCTGAAGTATTAACTAAAAATTATTCGCCTGAATCCATGCACCACACGGCTGTTCCTTAAAGAAAGAAACATTAACGTACAGCACACAATCAGAATCAGATCATCCGCGGTTATGTCGCGTTACGTGGACCCATGTAGGACTATTTCGCAAGAATTTGCGAGCAAAGCTAACGATATCACTTAAAGTGCTCAGTAGACAAATAACCAAAAATAGACTTTGAAATTCCATAATTTTTCTGCGAGAACTTTGGAGCTAGCTATTACTGCACAGAGAACAGCCAAAAACTAAAATGGCAATGTCGACAGTGACAGCAACCAAAGTGTAACATTTGAGGCAGAAGCGCCGCGAGTGTACTGCGTGCGTGTATTGCGTTTAAAAGTTTCACGAATAAAACACCTCCTTCAAAAAAAAAAAACCTGGCAAAATGAATGAGAGAGGTGAATGAAGGGGCTAAAAAGGATAAACGCAACGACCGAAAAGGCTAATGCTGTAAACGCAACGTTTGATATTGTCAATATGTCTTCGAAAAAAAAATGTACCGTGTCGAATGTTGGAGAGAATGTGAGGCGGGGTGAGGGAGACGCGAGAAGAAAGTTAGAAAACGTTCAATTACGTGTTTAACAAAAGGTTATAGAACTTTGCTCGCCCGAGCCATCTTGAATATTGAAAGAAGCGTGTGTGCTAAGCGTGTGTGTGAATTATGTGCTAAAGAAGTATATATACAGTAGAATATCTGTAAATGAAAATCGCTTAAACATTACTGCCAGCATCTCACAGCATCTAAATGGTTTGTATTTGGTGAAGGCAAAAAGTTGAGAATGAACCTTGCGCAATTTTCTGTAAACTGAACCACATAAGCAAGCTCTAAAGGATATATATATATATATATATATATATATATATATATATATATATTAGAAAAAGCCAAGGTATGTCTTTCTTTTATTTATCTTATTTTTTATAGCAATATCTGTATTTTATGCCGAAACACATACAAAGCGGCCGCAAAGAGTCAAGCACGTGAGCAAATATTTGATTTATATTTAATGGAAAGTATGTGCAGTCTTGACAGATTCGCGGCATCAACACTCGTCCCATAGATTGACGAAATAAGGTCAACCGAAATTTCGGAGCGCTTGCAGTTCAGCGTTCGATAATTCGGATTTCACGACCGCGAGTGCAATTATAACTGTTGAACGTAATTGCTCAAAGAGGCAAACGTTACTTGCGCAATAAAGCATAATGCATAACTTACTATATAGTTATATTTCACTCATTAAGGTTGCAACTAATCACGGCCGCACGGCCGCAGTCACCGGGTTGCGTCCACAGCTGGCGGGGTAGCCCTGTGGCCGCTCACCCGAACGCTCGATCGCCCCGGTTCAGGACCGCCAGCCCTCCTGGACCAGTTGCCTAGCGGAAGAGCGGGGCGAGGTAACCTCCCAGTGGGCGACAGCGTTGACTCGGGTATGGCGTAGTGGCGCGGGCGGCGATAGCTCCTATGGGCCGGACGCCCAGCGAGGAAGCTCTTTGCCGTCGAAACCCGAACCTCGCGCACTGCTCACGCCACGGGCCACTCTCTCGCGCCACGCTTTTTGAGGCGCCACTGTCGACGCTCCCAAATCGGTGTCGATGATGATGATGGCTCTCTCACGGGTATTTGCAAATAGCTGGTGTCCTCTTCGCCACAGCAAGGCGCACTGCCTTCCATACGTTTATACTTTCCACTCCCGCGTACCATATATTATCACAGACACCACAGACGCTGAGACACCGCGGCGGGTAGGAAGCAAAGCTCGGATTAAACGACAAGAAAGAAGCGCAGACAACTGATAGCTTCAGCTACAGAAGCATGATGCGTAACCATGCTACATTGTCACGGCAAATCACTGCACACTGCTTTTCGACAACTTCCTTTTGCGGGATTCTGCTACAGCACCGACATGCGCGACCGCGCTCACCCGTTCATCGCCCCGCCGTCAAAACAATGTCAGTGGAAGTGCCACGCATTCTTCTCACATTTATGCGACATACAAAATTGATGTACACATGGTGCCATATCTGGCCACAACCGGTCTAGAGGGCAGACGCGCTCTTGCATCTCCTCTCTAGCCCGGCCGTGATCTGAAACAGAACGAGACGCTCAGGCGGGCTGGTCTGGCAATTGCGGGCTGGTCTCCCAGGATAACCCCTCCTGTAGCAACATCGCCACCACCACCATCACCATATTACAAAGCACTAAATGTCCTTATGTCTATGCTAATTAGGAAAAGAAAAGAAAACAAAACTGCATAATAAATACTTCTTATGGCATCAAGAAAAGGCCAGCAGCACCCACACGTCCATCAGGATGGTATGTCATCGCGATACACACGGTTGCAGGAGCGGTTCCAATTCCACGCAGAAGTGCAGTATCTGCTCCCTCGGCAGCCGGTACCGTTTAAGGTGCTGCTCGACATTGTCTTTGAGCGCCAACTGATAACGAAACGCGCGCTCTCTTCGCATCGAATCGCGGTCGAGCGCGCGGAAGCCCAAGAAAGCAGCCATGAAAGACAAATGCACAAGGAAGCTGGCAAACTCCCAGATTGTGTGCAGTGCTATTGAAACATTTCTTTGTCTCACCTGTGTCTGAAACATTTCTTCCCACCTTTTTCTGTTAGTACAGGATAGCGTGTATACGTTGGACTGCCTCGCAGACTTCCGCTTGAGTTCTCCCTCTGCCAGCTTCAGTGGCTATTCTACGCCTCTTCATGATTCCTTCGCTTTGTCGCTTGTTTTCTTTTTTTTCTCACCCACACAGACCTTTTTTGCTTTATCTTTCACGCACATTCCTTCGTGCACATTGCGCGTCCCATTTCTTCCGCCTGGGTAGCCGTTCCTTAGCTTTACTAGGATAGTCACCAAGCCACCATTAGTGACATATCCAGCTTTTCTGGACACGTACCAACTAGCGCCCCAAGCGGCCCCGGCACGAAGCTAGCGCGTTTTCAATGGAACGAGCGGGTTTTTCGCGAATAACAAAAGCTGCAGGTCGATTATCAAAAAACGCAGGTGACAGACGTGTTCTGGAAGACAATCCACACGAGCCAAGTGCAGTGATCACTCTATGGCACGTAAGAATTTTGTTCCCACAGCGGTTAAAGATATAGCAATGGAAGCCTATGGAAACGACGAAAATTTGTACTCCATTTTCGAGGCAAGAACCGCGGCTGTGATTACACTACGGCTTCTATCGCAATACGCAGTGCAGCGTATGTAGTCCGGAGACTCAGCTTTCGACTGATGCCTAGCTAGACTCTCCACACACGGCGTAACACTGTTCCCAAAAGCGTTTTTTGTAACAGTGTCGTGAAAATTTACGTGGTGTCTATAAAAAGATGTTCGTACGCCTGCGCGAACCCTTGGAAGCCGTGGTCGAGCGGTAGAATTGCGCGCACCTTTAGTCACGCTTCGCGGTGGCCGCGGTTCGATTCTCGCTTCGGTCTTGTTTTTTTTTCCGCATAGGACCTAGTTTTGTAGTCTCTCACTAGATGGCAGAAACACAAAACCCAACATTTGCTTTCGGTTCTGGTTTTTCAGCGGCGCAGTTTTTTTTTACAGCCGCATAGGACTTAGTTTTATAGTCTCCCACCAGATGGAAGAAACACAAAACTCATGATTTGCTTTCGGTTCTGGTTTTCCAGTCGTTCTCTTGAAATATTATGTTTTCTATTTTTCCTTCCTAAAACACAGCAATGTCGTGTTCATTTGTTAGGTCATCGCATTTATGAAGGTTTTATTCATTGGACATCATAACTAGAAGCTTGCGCAAAGCTTTGTGCTACGCAAAAAAAAAAAAAAACTTTCGTGCTCTGTAGCGCGGCACCTGGGAGAACAAAATGGCCATTCTTATTGCGTCCTTCTGGAAGGTGCATTTTCTTCGACTTTCCCATGTCTTTAATACTCCGAGCGAATGAGGTCAACCTGGGCCACAATGCCACCCGGTGGCCAGTGCCATTCCTACGCAATATTCGTGCGGAACAAAGTGTCTGCTAAGCTGAGTCGCTGCCCGAACGTTAATTATTTCTAAAGATTCATCCAATTAAGAAATGCACCAAATAGGAGATGTGCAGCGTGTGGATTAATAGCTACTGGTAATGTGTCCCCTACAGCCAAGTGGTATGAATCCGTAGGTGTGGCCGTAAAAAAACAATTTGAATAAATGTCCCGTGCTGTGTCTGCCCCGGTCGCTCTACAGAGAAGCTAGCTTGGCTAGCCGTCAGTATTTAGGATCAACATATGGCGTCACTCGTTCGGTGCAGTTGCTTTTAATGCGAAGCATTCTTTGGTGAGTGCCCCAGTGATTTGGTAGCAAAATCGTGCGAAATCGTGTCTGTAACGCCAAAAAACTTGACGCATTTCCCATATGAATACATAGGTCTTTATAAAAGGGGGTGTGGTGGCCAACTTGAAATTGGAAGTGGCGTCAGCACAAATTTGGCCGTGATACAGGGATTGGTCAAGTTGAATGTGGTAGTGATATGGGAGTGGCCCAACCTAAATTTGGGGTGAAATGGTAGTGAGCCAAGCTGAATGTGAGGCTGATATGGGGGTGGCTCAACTTAAATTTGAGGTGATATAGGGGTGGGTAAGCCTAAGTTTGGGGGAATATGGGGGGTGGGCCATCCTGGATTTGGGGAGGATACGGGGGTGGGAGAACCTAAATTGGGGAGAAATATGGGGGGTGGGCCACCCTAACCATGGGGCTGATATGGGGCTGGGTGAAGCTGAATCGGGGGTGATACGGGGGTGGGCTAAACTAAATGTGGGAGTGATTTGCGGTGGGCCATCCTAAATTTGAGGTGATAGAGGGCTGGGCTAGGCTAAGTTTGGGGCTGATATGGGGGTGGGCGAACCTGGATTTGGGGATGATAAGGGGGTGGGCCAACCTAAATTTGGGGCTGACATGGGGTCGGGCTAACCTAACCACGGGGGTGATGCGCGGCTGGGCCAAGCTGAATTGGAGGTTAAAATATGGGTGGACTAACCTTAGTTGGTGGGCGATTTGCTGTGGGCCATCCTAAATTTGAGGTGATCGAGGGTTGTGCCAGCGTTAGTTTGGGGCTGATATGGGGATGGGCCAACCTAGATTTTCGGGTGGTATTGGAGTGGGCCAATCTAAATTTGGTGGTGTTGTGGAGGCGGGCCAATCTATATTTGGGGGTGATCCTACCTAAATGTGGGAGCAATCTCGGGGTCGGCCAATCTGAATTTGGGGGCGATATGGGGGTGGGCCAACCTAAATTTTGGGATGCGTCGGCTCGAAATTTGGAGGACGATTTATGGAAATTTGTCTGTGGACCAACTTGAAAATTAGGGGTGGCCCAATTGAAATTCGGGTTTAAGCCAACTTGAGGTTTAAGGCTGGGCAAAAAGAAAATAGGGCGTGGCCGACTTTAAACTTGAGGGTGGGCCAATTTAAATTTGAGGGTGTGCCAACTTGAAATTTGGGGGTGGGCCTACTTATTGTTTGGGGTGGGCCAATTGAAATTTGGGGGCCTGTTTACTAATAGTTAGACAACACCAGTGGTGTTTCTGCATATTTTTCATCATCGCAAAGTACGTACGTCAATACTTGTTACCTATATCCCTCAAGGTGAGCTACCGCTCGAGCCTTCCCAGCCCACTGAGCTAATGATGTCATGGGTGTGTTCTCATCGTGACGACTGCGACGTTCAATGTGGAGATCCACAAAAACAAATCGCAGACCGAGCTGACCATTTTCACACCAATGACATCGCTAACACTACTCGCTCGTGCTAGACGCAACACAAGCTTACAACGATCATAATTAAACTTTCAATCGCACGCTAGTCGACACGTTCTCAGTGCAGATTTTCGTCAATCATCTGGATAGAAACCATGCTGGATGTTTTACTGTTATGTTGGGCCGTTTTTCACGAAAGCCTTTCCCACAAAGACAATACATTTTTGAGATTGACGAGGCAAGCTAGTACATAACTCATACGAAGCAAACGTATAAAGGGTTATAGTGATTTCTCAAAAAATATGTTAGGTAAATAAGATTTCAGATGGTATTATTTAGACCGGGCATGACAACGATTTCTTTCCGCCTGTCACAGCGCTTTCACCGAAAACCTAATCATTTTGCTCAAACGCGTTGCCCCAATACTACATGTGCTGAATGTAGGAAAGTGCGGTGCGTGGTCACAGCTTCAAAGTCAGTCTATTTTGTGTACTGTTGTTGATATTGTAGAAATGTGGAGTTTTCCTCTTCATAAGAGCACAAAAAGAAAAAAAAGATATTACAGATAGTAGCTGAGCGCAAAGTACATTGGAAGATCTGAAACCAGCAATTATTTTTAATTTGCGGGTTGGTCTTCCCTGCTGGTAGATTGCTGTCCGATCACTTCAACGAAGTTTGTTTGTGTGCAACTGCAGCAAAAACAAAGATACTACCATTTCATTGCGAGGACCTTTATGCCATTCACACGCACAATAAGGACACCAGATAATTGACACTGTCAGTTTATAAACTGATTTTGTTTTGCTAATTTCAGTGTAGCGTGGTGTCTGCGAACGGAGTATTTTCTTAGTATCAGTCCAGTGTTAGCAGTGCGAAGCAGTTCGGTCTATCATCTCCGTGAGGCCATACTAGCCATTGTAGCGCTTGACTCCAGGCCAAGTGCTAAAAACTTGGTGTGCTTCGTCCTATCCGCAGGTGGTCCATCCATTCTGTTATGGTGGCCTCCTCCTCATTTTAGCTTCACCATCGCGAGAGTGCGCAGAGAAAGGAAGCTTTCTTCACTATCAGCCCCAGCGGGGTTCCACCACTCGTAACTGCTGCAATTTGCAGCAGTTACGGCTGGGCATGCTAACTACATCCTTAGTTTCACAATGGCTCATCATAATCATCATCAGCCTGGTTACGCCCACTGCAGGGCAAAGGTCTCACCCATACTTCTCCAACAACCCCGGTCATGTACTAATTGTGGCCATGCCGTGCCTGCAAACTTCTTAATCTCATCCGCCCACCTAACTTTCTGCCGCCCCCTGCTACGCTTCCCTTCCCTTGGTATCCAGTCCGTAACCCTTAAGAGGAAGCTTTAGCTCGAGTGCTCCTATCTAAATACATGTAAAAGTAGAATTCGTTTTTTTCGGCAACCACTGCACCAAATTTGACGAGGTTTGTTGCATTTAAAAGAAAAACATAAAATCTAGTGACTGTTGGTTTCGAATTTTCGAGTTAGGTTGTCAATTTTTTATTAAAAATTGGCGAAAATCGAAACTTTTCAAAAAACGAAACTATCAAGTTTACAACTCCGTAACTCAACCACTAAAAATGATAATACAATTCTGTGAATGGCATCTAGTAGTACATCCAAAGCGTACAAAATCGATATGTTGCACATGAATATAAAAAATGTATTCATAGGGAAGTACAACTTTTGCAAAACCGTTGTAACCACGGTAACAAATTCACGTAAGATGGAAAATGACATATTGAATTTGTCCGCTTTGAATGATCTAATGGATGCCGTTTACAGAACCACGATATAAATTCTTTATGCAGATCTATGAATTTGTAAACTTCGTGCTTCTATTTTTTTCAAACGGTCAAATATTTCAAAATCGTTAAAAAAAATTCAAGCCTTAAATCGAAATTCCGCTTCCAATAGTCACTAGAATTTAACTTTTTCTTTCAAATGCAACAAATTTCATCAAAATCGGTCCAGGGGTTATCTCATAAAAACGTTTTTGCGTTTTACATGTATTTGAATAGGCCGCGTCGGAGTTGGGCCCGAGCTAAAGCTTCCTCTTAATGACCATCGGTTATCTTCCCTCCTCAATACATGTCCTGCCCATGCCCATTTCTTTTTCTTGATTTCAACTAAGATGTCATTAACTCGCGTTTGTTCCCTCACCCAATCTGCTCTTTTCTTATCCCTTAACGTTACACCTATCATTCTTCTTTCCATAGCTCGTTGCGTCGTCCTCAATTTGAGTAGAACCCTTTTCGTAAGCCTCCAGGTTTCTGCCCCGTAGGTGAGTACTGGTAAGACACAGCTATTATATACTTTTCTCTTGAGGGATAATGGCAACCTGCTGTTCATGATCTGAGAATGCCTGCCAAATGCACCCCAGCCCATTCTTATTCTTCTGATTATTTCCGTCTCATGATCCGGATCCGCCGTCACTACCTGCCCTAAGTAGATGTATTCCCTTACGACTTCCAGTGCCTCGCGGCCTATTGTATATTGCTGTTCTCTTCCGAGACTGTTAAGCATTACTTTAGTTTTCTGCAAATTAATTTTTAGACCCACTCTTCTGCTTTGCCTCTCCAGGTCAGTGAGCATGCATTGCAATTGGTCCCCTGAGTTACTATGCAAGGCAATATCATCAGCGAATCGCAAGTTACTAAGGTATTCTCCATTAACCTTTATCCCCAATTCTTCCCAATCCAGGTCTCCGAATACCTCCTGTAAACACGCTGTGAATAGCATTGGAGATATCGTATCTCCCTGCCTGACGCCTTTCTTTATTGGGATTTTGTTGCTTGCTTTATGGAGGACTATGGTGGCTGTGGAGCCGCTATAGATATCTTTCAGTATTTTTACATACGGCTCGTCTACACCCTGATTCCGTAATGCCTCCATGACTGCTGAGGTTTCGACAGAATCAAACGCTTTCTCGTAATCAATGAAAGCTATATATAAGGGTTGGTTATATTCCGCACATTTCTCTATCACCTGATTGATAGTGTGAATATGATCTATTGTTGAGTGGCCTTTACGGAATCCTGCCTGGTCCTTTCTTGACAGAAGTCTAAGGTGCTCCTGATTCTATATGCAATTACCTTAGTAAATAGTTTGTACGCAACGGACAGTAAGCTGATCGGTCTATAATTTTTCAAGTCTTTGGCGTCCGCTTTCTTATGGATTAGGATTATGTTAGCGTTCTTCCAAGATTCCGGTACGCTCGAGGTCATGAGGCATTGCGTATACAGGGTGGCCAGTTTCTCTAGAACAATCTGTCCACCATCCTTTAACAAATCTGCTGTTACCTGGTCCTCCCCAGCTGCCTTCCCCCTTTGCATATCTCCCAAGGCTTTCTTTACTTCTTCCGGCATTACCTTTGGGATTTCGAATTCGTCTAGACTATTTTCTCTTCCATTATCGTCGTGGGTGCCACTGGTACTGTATAAATCTCTATAGAACTCCTCAGCCACTTGAACTATCTCATCCATATTAGTAATGATATTGCCGGCTTTGTCTCTTAACGCATACATCTGATTCTTGCCAATTCCTAGTTTCTTTACTGTTTTTAGGCTTCTTCCGTTCCTGAGAGCATGTTCAATTCTATCCATATTATATTTCCTTATGTCAGCTGTCTTACGCTTGTTGATTAACTTCGAAAGTTCTGCCAGTTCTGCGCGTACTGCCACAATGGCTATCGCGCGCAGAAAAAGTAGAGCTGTGGTCGCTATCACTACCACGAACCCATGTCAATGCAGATGTAAGTACCTGGAGGGGCTGGGCATGCTAACTTCTGTGCTACGACCCGCCGCCGCCACCTCAGATTTTCTATGCATACCTGCTTCTTGTTTCTATTGCACACGCATGCAGGACAAACGCGGATAAGTAATTGGATTAGATTGGGAAAACGTTTATTGAGCCTGCAGTAAAGCGCGAAGGCGCGCTTCGGACATGACCTACGTCGTCATCGTGGTGGTGTTAGGAATGGCCGTACGGGGTGGCAACGTGCCAGCTTTCAGCCCGCAGCACCTGTTCCAATCCCACCAGACAGGGCGCACTTCAGAGAACTGCGGATGACCGGCAGCCTCGTGGCGCGCGGTCAACTCAGGAATGTGGTACTCGGCTGCGCCACCCGAGACAAAGCAGAGTTCTACGAAGCCCTCTGACGTCGGCTCCGGACCCTTTTCCCCTGTGCGTGTGTGCGGCACGTGTTTGTGAGCCCTCCGCCAGAAGGGCTGGTCCACGGGGACATCGAACTATGACGTCGAGCGGAGAGCTTATAAGCAGCGTTTAGCGGCTGCTAGAGCGTGCTCGTCGTCGGGAGCTGAGTGCTCGTTGTCATGCTAGAAATGTACTAGTGAGCTGTGTGCTCGTAAGCTGTTTGCTGTATGATAGTCTTGCGGGCTCCATATGGGAGTCGCGCTAAACTGCCAATGTATCTTCCTTAAAATGTTAATATGTAAATAAATCCTGCTCGCCTAGTCCTGTCGCCACAAGGTCCTCCCTACGGCTACGACTGCCGACTCTTACAGCGGGTGCTCTGCGAGGATCCCCGCTCGCCGTTGCCGGCTCACCAGGCTCCTGCCTAGCCATCGCCTCGATGACCTGCTCGACGGCCTGTAGTTGTATTTCTTGGTCTTCGCTTCACGTTGCTTCCTCAAGCTGCGGCGGTATATGTCCTTAGTTAGCTTGGCTTGGATGTTTGGAGCAATCCCATAGCATGTGCTCGAATGTGGCCTTCTCCCTGCAGCACGCTCTGCACTTGTCATGGTGGTGCGATTCTGGTTACATCCTATGCAATAGCGCCGGGCTTGGAAGTGTTCTCGTTTGTAGTTACCTGAACAGCACGGCCTGCGACCTGCTGAGCCCTTTGCAGGGCGGCGGGAGAAGTCTACGGGGCAGCCGAAAGCCTTGGTCAGTTCGTTATAGGTGGTCATCCGGTCTTTGGCGCTGAAACACAGCGGGCAGCCATTGCCTTGGGCGCGGTCGGTTAATCCTCGCGCTCGGGCGTGTGCCGTTTCGTTGCGATTGGCATGCTTCTCCGACGCTTGTCCTGCGTGCTCCGGGAACCACTTGATTCGAGTCCTCTTGTCGCGGTATGCCTGTCGGAGCAGGACGCGTGCCGACGTTGGGGCAATTCTTCCTTTGTCGTAGTTCCTCACCGCCTGTCTGGAGTCGCTGAGGATCATGTGGCATTCTCGGGTTACGATGGCCAGGGCGATGGCTATTTCTTCTGCTTCCTCCACTTGCTTGCTCGATGTGCTGGCAGTCGCCCACACGGAGTCGACCACCGCGATCGCGAAGCAGTTGCGGCCGGCATATTCGGCTGCATCCACGTATCTGGCACCGGTGTCTTCCGCGTGCAGGTCCGTTAGTGCCTTGGCTATAGCGCGTCTTCTGCCTTCGTTGAATTCCGGATGCATGCTCTTCGGCAAGGGGTCAACCCGCGCGTTTCATCGTACGTGGTCGGGGACGGGACATTTTGGTCCCTGCTGTTCATGATAACCGATGCCTAGACTGCACAGGATCTTTCTGCCGGCCTTTGTTGATGACAATCTTTCCAACTGAGCGGCTCTTTGCGCTTCGATGACCTCGTCGAGCGTGTTGTGTATGCCCAGCTGGAGGAGACGTTTCATGTTGGTAGTTTCAAGTAGACCGAGGGGTGTCTTGTAAGCCCTCCGGATTAGGATGTCTAGCTTGTTCTTTTCGCTTTTCACCCACTTGTCGAAGGCTGCCACGTACACTGGCAGAGTACGAAGGAGTGTATAAGCCTGATGAAGTTTTCCTCCTTCATGACTCCCTTCTTGGTGGTAACGCGCTTGAGCAGTCTGCTGACATTGGACGCCTCACCCATGCTGAGGGTGATGGTGTCTCCGTTCCTGCCGAGCGCTTCGATCGTCATGCCCAGGACTCGGATCTTGCTGACCGTCGGTATTGTGTTACATCCCTGGTGCGGATCTTGATCTTTTCGTGTTTCCTTTGCTTCTTGATTCTGTGCGTTTTGATCGGTTGGTAAAGCAGGAGCTCCAACTTACTTGGGGAGCAACGCAGTCCCGTACCTTCCAAGCTTTCTTCGATCGTGTCGACTGCCGTCTGTGGCGTGGATTTGGTGCGGGCATCACTGCCCCCGTCCACCCACAGCGTAATGTCGTCCGCGTATATCGTGTGCTTCAGTCCTTCAAGCTGGCGTAGTCTTTTGGCGACTTGAATCATAGCAAGAATAAATAGCATGGGTGAGATGACGGAGCCTTGGGAAGTGCCCTGGCTCCCTAATGTCTTCTCGTCCGTCTTCAGGTCGCCGAGTCTGAGCTCCGCCATCTGCCGGTGAGGATGCCTTTGAAATATCCGTACGACCTCTCGCCTAGGTTTAGATGCGATACCTGCGCGAGGATGGCAGAGTGCGTAACTTTGTCGAAGGCGCTTTCTAGGTGGAGCCCGAGGACGGCTTTGGTGTCCCTAGTTTCGCCGTCGATGACCTGATGTTTGATAAGTAAAAAATCTCAGTGCCCTCCCACTCTCTGAAGAAATACGACCCGCAAAGCTGTTTATGTGGGCCCCTTAATGGCGAACTGCACCTCCGCCGTATGTCGGCACCACGTTGCACTGTCTTCGGGATCGGCCCACGTATGGGGAGTGCTTAATGCCTGCTTCACCTCCGCCGCTGGTCGGCCTGGCATGGCGTTACATTCGGGATCAGCCCACGTATGGGGAGAGCTGAACGTTTGCTGCACCTCTGCTGCGGGTCAGGCCGGTATTATGCTATCTTCGGGATTTTGCTCTATACGCGGACGCGATAGTGGGGAAAGTAGCCCTTAAGAGGAACCTTTAGCTCTGGTGGTCCTATATAAATACATGTAAAAGGAGAACTCGTTTTTCTCCACAACCACTGCATCAAATTTTACAAGGTTTGTTGCACTTGAAAGAAATACTTAAAATCTAGTGACTGTTGGTTTAAAATCTTTTATTTGGGTCATCATTTGTTTATTCAAAATTGGCAAAAATCACAAATTTTCAGAAAACGAAACCAACTTTACAACTCTGTCTTTCGGCAATCAAAACTGATATCACAATTCTGTACATTGCATCTAACAGCACATCTAAAGCGGACAAAATTGATATAATACGCATGAATCTAAAAAAATTTAGTAATGTGGAAATGCAGCTTTTCCACAACCCTTGTTCACAACGTAACGACTTCACGTAAGATATAAATCGGCATATTGGATTTGTCCACTTTTAATTGTCTAAAGGATTCTGTTTACATAACCGCGATATCAGTTCTTGATGCGGAGTTATTAATTTGTAAACTTCGTGCTTCTGTATTTTTCGCACTTTTGAATTTTTGAAAATTTTTTACCAGAATTCAAGCCCTAAATAGAAATTTGCGCTTCTAATAGTCACTAGAATTTACCTTTCTCTCCCGAATCCAGCAAAATTTATTAAAATCGGCCCAGGGGTTATCACAGAAAATCGTTTCGGCGTTTTACATTTATGTGAATAGGCCACGTCGGAATTGGGCCCGAGTTAAAGCATACTCTTAACGACTTCGTTGTAAAAAAAGTAATAGAAGAATAAAAGAAAAAAAATCGCCTCAGCCGTCAATATCGCCGCCTCAGATTTTGTCATGATGGCACCGCCACCATCGGCACGGCTTCCTGAGCAGCTACCAAGCTGTTCCCTTTCGTTATCTTCCTTCGCTCGGCGGCAGTGCACTATCTTGATGCCGACGACACGCTAAATCTGCACCATCATTCCGTCATGCATCGCTTCTGCGACCAAGCAAGCTTTCGGCGGCACACGTTCACTGCCGTATTGACACTAAAACTTTAAAATGCTTGCCTTCGAGAAAGCAGCGTGAATAAAAATAGAACGCGACTATGTGACCATGGGGAACATGTTCACGGGGCCATACTATTGATGACAGCACCACAAAAGGCTAGATGTGTTCAGGTTGACTTTACAGGTTTGGAAGGAAAGACTGACGGGCTAGTTGCTTCATTATCACATTAAGAACAGCACTTAATGTTAGCGCAGTTTGTGTGTGGTTCCCCCTGTGTGTGTCCCGTCGTGAAGTGCTGTTCTTTCTTTGACTTCACAGATGTTCTTTTTCTGCGTCAGTTACGTCTTCCAAGAGTGTTTACTTGGAAAATTTTTGTTCGCATTGCTCTTACAGAAGCATATTTAGTCGAAATTTGTTCGTTTGGCTGCTTAATCTCGAGGACGGGCTCCAAACTGCTCATTTTCTTTAACCACGTAAGAACCCTTACTGAAAATTTAATTACGTAGCTTTGTTAATTACGCAAACAACTTCTCAACTTACTCCGCATCTAGAGGTTACCAATCTGAACACTTGAATGATAAAATGATGTTAACATTGTTTGCATCGTTCGAATGGTTTTGTTTTGTGCAGTTAAAAGCAGCCGGCATATTGATGGTGCTGTAGACTTCTTATAAAGTAAGTGTGAAAGTTTGGACAGGTTATCTTGGCACAAATCAACTTCATGAGCTTAAGCACATGACCCAACCTTGCACGTCTGTCTTTACAACCGATTCTCATACATTATACAAGAAGCACCTCAGCGCTACGGTACATCCCACAAGGTGTGCGAGAACATTGTGCGCGCTCCCGACTAGGTTTCTGAGCGTTGGTGGCATCAGACTCGGTTTCCTGGCATCATAAGGAATAAAAACAGCTTCCTGGAGGAAAGCATTGGGTACATTTTCAGCACTTTGTAACATATGGATCAGCACGGATATGTACGTTAGAACGAAAAGTACTGAAGTATTAAGGTGAGGGTTTCGCTGCATGCATTTTGGCTGTCTAATGTTAAGATCTAAAGAAAAAATGCTTTGATTTTGTGACAAATAATGCTGACATGAAATATGAGCTCCGACACAGTACCCGTGTTGGAACTGGCCCCTGGAATACAGGGCTACATTAAACCACGATATGCTGGTTTGATAAATACCAGTAATTGTAAAGTGGTTCGCTCTTGAATTTCCTGTATGTCAATCGGCGCCGCTGTGCAGTGTTGTGGGCCCTTTTTATACCACCAGCACTATGTTTCAGCTAATATTGAAAGCAACTGTATTCCTTCTTTTAAGGGGGGGGGGGGGGGGGGGTTAGCGTCTAACCACAGTTCCAAAGTTATCAGTTAGCTCAAGATGCGCCTGCATGTGTTTCTAATATCCAGTATGTTGGCCCGGATTCAATAGCGAAAGAGCGCTATCTTATCAGATTGCGCGCGTGAAGCGAATACTGGCGTACATTCTCCATCACATTTGCCGACCCGAGATTGCGCTGCGATGTACGAGCATTCCAATCTGACGAACCGACGCCTTGATCCGTAGATCGGAATCAGAGGAAGCACTTAGCGCGCAGCCATCGGTATCTTTGAGTGTTATTTTCTTTTCCAGCGCAAGCTCATCTTATAATGAGTAACATTCGTGACTGACTCTTTTGGAAGTGTTTTGTTCTTCACAGCACTACAACGTGAGATTATAGAGGTGCTCCATCTTCATTGAGAGAATACTGGGAAATGGACTAGGCCTTTTCTTGCGTATGCGTTTAGACATTAACCACACCAATTTATTTTCCATAACTTACGTTTTAATTTAGGGGGCTGTAAGGCACAGCAACCTTTTACTAACAGGATGTTTTATTAACAAAGAAAATTTAAGTGCTTATTAGTCGGCTTTCACTTCATGGTAAAGAATTCCAATAAAGATCTACTTACGATAATTAAAAGCCTATCTGTTTGACAGCGTTTCATCTGAGTTCCCCTTTGCAAGGTAATACAGACTTGCAGATTGTTCGTGTTGGGCACCCTCGACATATGTCCAACCGCCAAAGAAAGGGTCATTCCGAATGTTTCATTTCAGGAAGGCGTGTTACCCTCCTGTCTTTCATTCCCGTTCGCAAACACGCATAAGACGAAAGTGCTGCTTGAAGAGCGTCGTTAGTCCAAGCCAACTAGCTACCGTAACTCACCTCGCCTATATCGCTGTCATTTAGGCTTAGATAAGAAATATTATTATTTTAAACCGACGCATCACGAATCCAAAAAGAGCTGCGCGCGACCAGCCCAGCTAGGTTTCTTTCATTGCGTACATCGTCGTAGCGGCTAATAGTAGCTCACGAAGCAGAGCAATGAGTGTGGATATGGCAGAGAAGGTGTTCTATATAATGTCTCGTCACCCACCGAAAATTGCCCGCCGTGCTACTGGCCTTTCCTAGAAAATTGTATATGTGACGCCCAGCCATTTGGAACACAGCAACTTTGTTTTGCGATGGGAGAGTCCAGGTGAGAGACGGGGTGGTTATGGAGATAAAGACACGCTATTTTCTGCAGTAACCTAGGCATGCATGGATGAATGCCTTTATTTATTGAGAAAAAGGAGGAGCAAGACTCAGTGGAAGCACGTCTCAGCAGACTGGGAAAGAAGCGGGGGACAAAGAGGAAAAGCTGGGGCCTGAGTGGCAGGCGAAGTCGCAGCTTAGAGGCGAGAGAATATAAGCAAGAGTTGGCGAAACCAGTTGAATTCCAGTGTAGATGTGTGATGTGCCGAGTAAATTATTGGAGTCACCGCCCAGCATCCGTCCTTTGCGGCAGTATAAGCTCCCACCGTTCTTGGTAACAAACCTTTACTGAAAACCAACCTTCGCAATTACTTATTCATCAGCCATGCCTAGCCACGTATTCCTTAGTGGCAGGGTCTGTGGATTACATCTACGCTGTCCCGACAAGTTACGACCATAACGTGGCACTTGCGGTTACGGATGCCATACTCGTGACTCTTACTATACTACTACTATACTGCGCGAATACTATAAACATGGGTTTACTGCACAAGTTAGTGAACAGACATTTTAGAACCGCGTTTTTCGCCTTACATACGCCCAACGCAAGCACCATTGTAGCATGTCACGGTGTGAGTCCCTTCAAGACAGAGACGCGAACGCAAACATAAGAACGTGTTAGAAGACAGGGTCTTGGGCCTCGTGCCAAACATATCCAAGCCAACAATATGTTAACAATCATGCCGTCGTTTCTATGCAAAGAGGTTGTGTATTTAAACTTCTGGAGTGACAGTCCAATCCGCCACCTACGGGAGCGCGTGAAGCCGCCGGGGGCCACATTGTTAGAGGAAAAGGAGTGCGGCCACAGTACGTGGCTGCGGTATACGCGCGACGCAACCTGTGCTTGCGGTTCTGCGATGAAAAAATAAAGTTAAACCCCTTTAGGAAGTATATCAGTCCGCCATTTGGTGTCGCAGTTGTCAAAAATAAAATGTCATGGTGGTGGCTGCCTAGTGTGCTGTGTACAATATTGTTACGAGGAGTTGCGAAGAAATGGTTTTATTTACAGGAGAATTGGACGATGATGGTAGCGTGATCGTAGTGCAGCCCGGCCTCTCTAACTCCTCGTTTTCTTCGTCCTCTCTTTCTTCTCTTCCTGTCCGTGCCTTTCGTATCTGTTAAATTTCCCCGCAAGCAGACGAAGCCCGTGGGGCGAGTCAGGATGTACAAGCAGGGTAGAAAGGCTTCAGGCGAGCAATATGAGTCAGCTGAGTTCTGCTTGATCGCCGACCATTGCACAGGAGGCGAGCTATGACGTAAGTGAGTTCGCTCAGGCGGTCCACAACTACAAATGGGCCTGAATATTGTGACAAGAACTTTTGGTACAATCCACGCTTGCGTTGCGGTGTCCAAAGGAGGAATAAGTCACCTTTTTGCAGCGATACTTGTACGTGACGGTCGTCGTATCGCTCTTTCGAATGACTTTGCGAGGCCAGAGTACGAAGACGAGCTATTCGACGCGCTTCTTCAGCGAGACACGAAGTCTTCAATACAGAATCATCACTGTGCAGAACGAAGGGTAGGAAAGTGTCCAGAGGGCTTCGCAGTAACCTTGCGTACAGGAGGTAAAATGGGCTATAATTCGTGGTTTCGTGCTTCGCAGTGTTGTATGCATAAGTGATGAAGGGCAGCACGTCGTCCCAGTTCTTATGATTGGAGGAGACGTACATAGCAAGCATGTTAGTCAGCGTTCTGTTTGTCCTTTCAACGAGGCCATTGGTCTGTGGATGATATGGCATGGAATGACGGAACTGTGAAGTGCACAAACGAAGTAACTCTTCAATGGCATCAGCCGTGAACTGGCGACCACGGTGACCACGGTCGCTGATGATGACACGTGGTGGGCCATGACGAAGGACCACGGAACGGAGAAGGAAGGCCGCCACGCAAGCAGCGGTGGAAGACGGTATGGCTGCAGTTTCTGCATACTGTGTAAGATGGTCTACGCAGACAATTATCCAGCGGTTCCTGTTGTTAGATGGCGGGAATGGACCCAGAAGGTCAATGCCTACTTGCTCGAACGGCGTACTGGGCGGTGTCAATGGCCGAAGGGGACCCGGGGCTGCGGTGGTCGGTCGCTTGTGACGTTGGCACGTTTCACAACTAGCGACATAGCGACATAGCGCTTGGTTGCTTCGTACATCTTGGGCCAGTAAAAGCGCTCCTGCGTGCGGTGCAGCGTTCGTACGAAGCCGAAATGGCCGGATGTCACATCGTCATGCATGGCGCGTAGAACCTAGGAGCGGAGACTCTCGGGGATAAGAAGCAGAAAACGCGCTCCATGCCCGGAGTAATTAGTTTTGTACAGCAATTTATCACGGACAGTAAAGCGACCGCTGCCTTTAGAAGTACGGGCGGCGACAAAAAGCGGATCAAGGGTAACATCATCCCGTTGTTCTCGCTGAAAGTCTGCCGCGTCAGGGAACGTAGGAGTAACAGCAGCGAGACAGTCGTCAAAATTGTCAGCATCGCAGTCGGTAGTCGCAAGAGGAATCCGAGAAAAGCAGTCTGCGTCAGCGTGACGACGGCCACTCTTGTACCCACAAAGTCGTATTCCTGGAGGCGCAGCGCCTAACGTGCGAGGCGACCAGAGGGATCACGCAAACCGACCAGCCAGCATAAAGAATGATGGTCGTTGATAATCTTGAATGGTCTACCGTAAAGATAACATCGAAACTTTTGTACGGCGAAAACGGCTGCCAGGCATTCCTGTTCCGTGACCGTATAATTGCGTTCAGATTTGCTCAGACAACGGCTGGCATATGCGACAACCTGTTCTGCACCACTGTGACGTTGTACAAGCACCGCTCCTATCCCGATTCCCCTCGCATCAGTGTGAACTTCAGTCGGGCAAGATGGATCGAAGTGACGCAAGAGGAGTGCTGACGTTAGTATAAACTTCAGTCGAGAGAATGATGCGTCACACTCTGGCGTCCAATTGAAGGATGCATTTTGTCGCAATATACTTGTCAACGGGTAAACGATGCCGGCAAACCGGGGAAGAAAACGACGAAAATACGAACATAGGCCAATGAATGAGCGGAGTTCTCGTGTTGACTGCGGTGGCTTGAAGGAGCTCACTGCTTCAATCTTACTAGGATCGGGTCTGACGCCATCCTTGTCGACTAAGTGTCCCAGGACCAGTGTTTGACGTTCGTCGAACCGACACTTTCTTGAGTTTAGGACCAGTCCAGCTTTCTCAATGCAGTCGAGAACGAGGCTGAGGCGTTCGTTATGTTCTTCAAACGTGCGGCCAAAGATTACAACATCATCGAGGTAACACATTCATATCTCCCACTTTAGACCGCGTAGTACTGTGTCCATGAATCTTTCAAAGGTGGCAGGAGCATTGCAAAGGCCAAAAGGCATAACATTAAATTCGAATAGGCCATCTGGAGTCACGAAAGCGATCTTTTCCTTGTCGGCAGGGTCCATAGGTATTTGCCAGTACCTCAATCGCAAATCAAGTGTTGAGAAGTAAGAAGCAGCGTGTAAGCAATCACTGACGTCATCGATTCGCGGTAGTGGATAGACATCCTTCTTCGTCACTGCGTTTAGATGTCTGTAATCCACGCAGAATCTCCAGGAGCCATCTTTTTTTCGGACCAGGATTACTGGGGCTGCCCATGGACTAGATTACTCTTGAACGACACTTTTGTTCATCATCTCCTTGACTTGCTCGGCAATAACTTTGCGCTCGGACGATGGCACTCGGTAGGGCTTCTGGCGGATGGGGTGTGCTGAGCCAGTATCTATTCTGTGACGAGCGCAGGACGCGGTATGACGGTAAATGAAGGGGTGCATCTCCATGCGTGAAATCAAATTCGGCCTCATGTCTGGCAAGGACTTGTACCAGTGCTTGCCGTTCCGATGTACCGAGAGCCTTGCTGATCATGCCAAGCATTAGCTCTTCAGAATGGCGATTATCGCAAGGAAAGTAAGCTGTAGAAACGTCCGTAGTTAGTGCCGCTATTGAAGTACATGCGGCTTCATCGAAAAGAGCGATTTTCATACCGCGAGGAAGGACAACCGGCGTGGCGGAAGAGTTGCGCCCACAATGTGGCGACTCCTTTCGTCATTCACACGACAGAGCAGGGCACAAGTATATTTTTAGCACCGTTTATGCGGAGAGGCCTAACTACAAGGTCAACACAATCAGTATCAACAGTAGTTGTAGAAACACGAACGGGCGTCAGGCACCACGATGGTACAATCACTTCATCAAGAACACTGACTGTGTCTGTGTCCTTGCCTTCACTACCCAAGCTTTGTTCAGAATGTGCTGATATAAATAACTTGTTCAATGAGATTTCGCCACAACCACAGTCCACGGAAGCGCCGCACTGTTCAAGAAAATCGATACCAAGAATAACGTCGTGCGAACAACGAGAAAGAACAAGGAATTCCGACACAAACACTTTCCCAGCCAACAAAACACTCACAGCACAAACACCAAGGGGATGAAACCACTCGCCGCCTACTCCACGAAAGGTAATACCGTCGTTCCAAGAAAACATAACTTTGTGGCCTTGCCGGTTTTTCAAAGCGAGGCTCATCACAGACACAGTCGCCCCAGTATCAACTAACGCCATGGTCGGTATTCCGTCAATCGAGACATTCACTGTGTTTTTGAACATCACAACAGGCAGAGGTATTTCTTGCAAAGACCGTCCGGCGACCACACATCCACTGGCCGCGGATGCTAGTTTCCCGGGGGCGGTCAGGAAGAACGGCGCCGAGGGGACGCAGAGCGACGGGGACGGTTACTTGGAGGCGTGAAACTCTGCTCAGATGCTGGCGAATCGCTGCGTCTGGTCTCGTGTGAGAAGTGATCCCTTGGAAGCAAATCGGTCGTCCGCAGGTCATATGAAGTACGGGTTCTGGGTGGCGAGAACATCGATGGTGTCCTACGTGATTGACGGGCTTGGCGACAATACCGAACTATATGGCCTGTGGAACGACAGTTGTAGCACACGGGAGGGTCGCGGTTCACAGCGTCTACCTCGAAACGAATGGTAGACGGCTGCGGGCGGCGAGAAAGTTCGTGGTCATGTGGATAACGTGTCTCTGCTGCTTGCTGAAATCCGTTATACCTTTCATAAGTCGCGTCGTGGTAGTAGGGTCGGTGCTGTTCTTGTCGTGGCCTGACAGAAGTCGCAGAGCCTCGGGGGTAAAAACGCGGCTGCTCTTGTTGTGGCCGAGCGCCATAAGTAGGGCCTCTGTCGTAGAGACGTGACTGCTGTCGGGGCGCGAGTTCATAATCCTCAGTGCCACTTGCCGCAGGATACGGGGAGAAGGATGCCACGTTTGGCTCAAAATCTGGTGGTAGGCGGAAGCTACGAGTGCCTGGATATGTCACTTGCGCGTGCAAGCTGAGTTCTTCCCGAACTATTTGTCGGATCGTTGATTCAAGATCAAGGGGCTGGTTGCTGTCCACGCTTGCAACTGTCGTTACATTGGCTAGCCTGCCAAACTTCGGCGTTATGCGCCTCGTCTTTAGTTGCTCGAAAGTACGACAGTGCCGAATGATGTAAGCGACGGAAGCCAGGCTGTCTTTTGCAATGAGGAAATTGTAAACATCCTCGGCAATTCCTTTTCGGATGTGCCCGACTTTGTCTTCCTCGGACATTCCAGAGTCCACCATCCTACACAGCTTTATTACTGCCTCAATGTAGGTCGTGCAGGTTTCGCCTGGTACTTGCGCACGTTGCAGTAGCGTCTGTTCTGCCCTTTTCTTTTTCGTCGCGGAGTCACCGAATCGCTCTTTGATTTCCGAAACAGATCTTCCCCATGTTGTGAATGTTTCCTCGTGGTTGTCGAACCACACCAATGAAGTATCGGTTAGAAAGAACACGACGTTCGAAAGCTGAGAAGCGCTGTTCCACCTGTTGGCGGCACTCACCCGGTGATAATGGATGAGCCATTCCTCGACGTCTTCGTCCGATCTTCCGGCGAAGGGACGCGCATCTCTCAGTTGCAGAGCAGAACTTGGGGCAGCAGTCGGAATGGGCCGCTGTTCGTCTGCGTCGTGGGACATATTCAACTCCGGTAGATTCGGTGGGAGTCCAGCAAGGCGACGGCTCCGTCGAAGAACTTGTGGTTCAGCCTCCGTCTTCGGGTGTCGATTACGCAGCACCTTTCACCACAACTGTTACGAGGAGTTGCGAAGAAATGGTTTTATTTACAGGAGAATTGGACGATGATGGTAGCGTGATCGTAGCGCAGCCCGGCCTCTCTAACTCCTCGTTTTCTTCGTCCTCTCTTTCTTCTCTTCTTGTCCGTGCCTTTCGTGTCTGTTACAATGTGTTGCGAGAACTGAAAAACAGTCGCTTCCTGATTTCTTCATTCAGTAACCTGCCGCGTGCATCAGCATTGTGATGCCCTTTCGTCGATACGTGGTGCCGGCCCGTACTGACACAACGACATGACCCGAAATGTAGTATCCTTATGCCATTTCTTAAAAAGATCACTATTTGTGTAAATCAGCGTTTTTGGTTGAAACCAAGAAAAAAATATTCAACGGTAGGTATCATTTTTGTCCGGCATTTGAGTTCTAGCTGAAAAGAGTCGGTGAAAGCAAATTTACAATAAAGCTAAGGCGACCCACAATCTGCACACAGCCGCAAGCCTACATGCGCTCCACTGAGAATAACCTGCCAAAGTTAAGGTCATGTGTCAGCTGGCCGCTCAAGCAATCTTTACTTTTCTTTCGTTTCTGCATCCATTCTGCCTGCGTCTGCGGCAAAAACGTGAAGTGGGATGGTGGTGGTGGTGGTGGTGAATTGTAGCAGCAGGCGGGTTTAGCCTGGCGAACAAGTCCGGCAATTGCTCCTGGCAGATAGATAAACAGAAATTGGTGGAGGCAGGTGGTAGCGTAATGGTTAGCGTGCCCATTTCCCAAATGCAAGATGGAGCATTTGGGAGATGGGCTCGAATCTCGGTGGTTTGTTTGTGAAGACAGCTTTCTGTGGTCTCTGGTGACTGCGAAGCTCAGAATGAGGCGGCATCCTGACGACAACGGTCGCCGTCAACGTAACAGAATAAGCGGGCGTGCAAGGTCACGTCTAAAGCCGAAAGCACATTCGGAGGAAATACACTATACTCTTGCCGACAAAAAAAAAACGTGATGAGTAACGAGCGGTGTTGTTGAGCGAGGCTGTAGACGGATAATGTCACCATAGACAGGACAACGCTCCCATCCTGGTGCTCAGCGGAAATATACGTCGACAGTGTGTCAAATAGCGTGTAACTGATACTTCATTAAGGTCGTTGCGTGTTTGTGTTGTGTCTAGCAGGAGCTAGTAGCGTAAGAGATGACACTGGAGAGAAGGCGGTGAGCGAAGTCCGCGAAAAGTAATTAAGGATAGCCATATAGAACGTCGACGCCATGTTGAATAAAGCCTGCGACTTCAGTTGCTCAGCCGCCAGAAAGGCTTGTGTCGTAGCATGCCGCTGGGCGTATTTGGTAACCACAGCGATAAACACACATTTTGCGGAAGTAAACAGAGGAAAGGGACGTAGTGAGTTGGCCGCCCTTTTAGAGCTCTGGCATAGTTTGAAAAATGAATGTGGGGAAGTATGACGCACAAAATAGTATATGTCAACCCAAACGAATCAGCGTGGTCATACTTGCGCGACACGCCATGGTGGCCTGCCACCAATACATCATGAACTTGCAGTGATGAGAGTTTTCATTGCGTACTTGAGAATAAAAACGAGCACGTCAGAGACGTCCGAGGGACATTTCTAGGGTACAAGAGCACAACCCCCCCCCCCCAAAAAAAAAATCACGAATATAAGCTTACGAATATGGGCGTCGTAAGATCGAGCACTTCGGCGCTTGTTGATCTTCTTTAGGATCACGTCAGCATTTCATTCAGCGTTTCTTTCTGAGAAAAAGAGTTGAAGGCGCCCGTTTATTTGCATCACAATGGCAGGCGTAACCAGGCAAACATTGACAGCATTTCATTAGAGAGTGCCTGCGTACTCTGTGGAGATTATGCATGACAGTGACATCAAACGCAGAAAGCTTTGCTTACATCGATTCGCACATACATAGGATTCGCATAATTTTTTCACTCATTGAATACAGTGCATTCTACGGTGTCATTCTTCGACAAAACAGATGGTACCGATTTTCGCGTAATGAGGATTGGAACAAATTGTCTCACCTTCCGGCTGTCACCTTTCTCCTACTGCCAACATTCCTTCCCCTCCGTAGTTGCTTAGCTTTTATTGGGTTCGGCTGCTAATCACGAGGTCTCGAGATCGAATCCCAACCACGGCAGCGGTATTTCAATGGGTGTGAAATGCGAAAACCCGCGTACTTAGGGCTAGGCACACGTTAAAAAATCCCAAGTGGTCTAAATTATTCTCGAATCCTCCACTACGGTGTGCCTCCTAATGAAATCGTGGTTTTGGCAAGTAAAACCTCATAATGTGTTATGTAACATTCGTTAAGGATGTCCTGGGCAGTCGCACAACTCTTGAGTACAATTAAGCGTCAGGAGTTGTGCGCGAGGTCTTTGAGTATGTGGATAGCCTTTATGGCGTTCGATAGCTGCTAGTCTACATTGCGGCTATATAATAAAGGCGGAACGGCAACATGGTAGAGAATGGGGAGAACACACAAATCCCGCATATATTACTGCACAATAATTTTAAATATCGTTCTTGCTTCACGCACGTGGACAACCGCCATAGGAGACTACTTTGGAAACTAACTGCACGTACTGTATATGTCGTACCCAATGGTGTACCTGGCCTGGTGGCCAGTAAATGGAGACGTAATATTGCGAACAGCTTCGGCTATAGCGTGCTAACGGACAACGACACAAACTGAAGTGACTAGTGCAAGAGTGGACAGGGAACACTAAAGACGCTACAAGGACAAGCGCCCAGTTGGATGTTTGCGCGCTTATCCTTGTCGCCTCTAGTGTCCCGTGTCCACTCTTGCGCTAGTCACTTTAGCATGGAATACCAACTAGCCCGGTCTCACAGCCTGCGACGACACAGGGACAGTTTGCTCAACTCTTGTATCGTGACTTTTGTGTTAAGGTGAAAAACCAACTTATCCATGCATATGTCTTAATGCTTAAGCACATCTAGACTTGCAGCTGCGGCGGTGGCCCATGTGTGCGCATTGCAATGTCGCTAGTGAAATAATTTTGTGCACCTTAACGAATTCGATAGTGGAAAATCAAAATCCGTCCACGACGGCGTCTCTAGTAGGCGCTGTGCGATGTTCGGACGTTAACAATGTATGCCGACTGAAGAAAGGCTGCCCCGAAGTACTTCTGACGATTAGGCTAGCTTCTTTACTCCGTAGAATGAAAAAAATAAAAGGAAAAGAAAAAAAAAGAAAAAAAAAGAACCGCATCAAAAGCCCAGAATCAACCATTGCTCGTCGCGACTAAACGCTCTTAGGATGACGAGTAATTTCTAGGCGACGAGCGAATACGCTTGATCAAGAACACTGATAACACCGGCGGGACAAGCATTGTGGCGAAGTTCAATGCGCAGGGATAGCTTTTATTTTTTTTTATTTTGTTTGGTTGACGTCATCACGCGTCACCGCGGGAAGTTTGAAAAGTTTAAGGTTAGTACGCCACGTGGTGGCACTCACGCGAACTAAACCCTCATGTCCAGAAAAGCTGGATACGGGTGCCGACACTGCCAAATTTATGGCAGGAAACCGCTATGTAACATCCGCACATGCAAGTTTCGCTCCCTGTCACACATTGACGTCGTATCAGCATTCATCGCGGCTCTTTGGCGTCTCCTCAGCTGATAAAACACGATTTTCATTCTAACCCCATTGCCGTTCGTTTGCAAATTTCCTTTGCATGATCAGGGTCCTGTAAGTAATTAACGTGTATAAACCTACTCCTGTGCAGATTCTAGAGGCAGACTGCCGATCATGAATTCTTGTTCGCTTGACAGGCTATTCAACATTACTTTTGTCGTCTGCACATTAATATTCAACCGTGCTCTTAGAATTTCTCTGATAAGGTCCTCAATAATTTGTTGCTATTCTTCGCCAGCGTTGCTGAACAGGACAGTGCCATCGGCAAACTGAAGGTTGTTGACATATTAGCCGTTGAACCTTGCACATAATCCTTCCCTGTCTAATAGCTTGAATATTTCTTCTAAGCATGCAATAAATAGAATTGAAGGGATTGTGTCTGATTGCGTGACCGCTTTCTTGATAGATATTTTCTCACTTTTCTAGTAGATAATTAAACATCTGAAGCCACAACTATCACTGGGGCAGAGTCGAAGTAAGTCTGCGGAGTTGCGGATACGTGCGCTCTTGCTGAACATACACATGAAAGTTCCCCATAAATGAAGCACTTCTTGAGTTGTCAGCCGAATGCTGCAAGCACCACGGCCTTGATGAGAAGTTCGTTCAGTCCCTCAGTACACTTCATATGATATGCACTTAGAGTCGCCAAATACACACCATTATCGTAGCTTCGTCCAAACACACTCAATTAAGTAGTCGAAGTGTACACCGCCGTCAGAGCACACGAAACAGCTCAATTCAATACTGATTTTGCTTATACGACGCGTTTTAGAGACCACGCTCAGCGTCGTTCACGCTTCACATCGTTCACTTCGCGATGCCAAGCCACTGTTGCCGACTTTTTAACGCACCATGTTGACTTGACTACTGCACAGCAGTAGTCAAGTTCATGCGTGCCTGAAAGCATGAAGCCCTTCTTAAGTGAGAGGAGGAAACGCTAAAACATCGCACGAAGCGCCTAAAATATGTGACTGACGTCATTTTGCCCAGGACTGATGTTAGCCTCGGGTCTAGAATAATGATCTCCAGTTAATCATTAAACGACGATGGCTGTTTGCTGTCGCTTTTATTTGTCGTTTGCTCTTCCTCTTCCCATTGCTCTGTTACTAGCTTTGCGCATTGAAAAAAGAAAACGTATTTTTTGTTTTGCATGCACAAACATTCTCGATTTGCGAGCGCAAATCTCTGGAAAGCATGCATGGTGCTGCTATATAAGGTGGTACTAAATATGGTGTAGTTCCTTTTACACCGAATGGCAGGGTATTAGTTTGGAGCAATGAAAGTCACATTTTGCGAGGGCGAATCAGAAAATCATTTCCCATATTTTTTAAAACCAAATTACGCTGTAAATGTGAAGTAAGCATATCTATTCCCAGCGATGGACCGCTCTTGGACCGGACCGGCCTAATCTGCCGGAAGCTACGCAGCACGGCGCTGCTGTCAGTTGTCGAAGATGGCGGTTGTGCTTTACACGTCCATGGCGTACGAGCAACGGCGTGTGATTCGTTTTCTATGAAACAAGGGACAAAAGCCCATCGAAATGCACAGGCAAATGCAGCCCACGTATGGGGAAAGGTGTCTCGCTTTGAGAAGTGTGAGATGGTGGTGGTTGTGTGAGTTCGCAAAGGCCGTGAAGACTTGCATTAAAATAAGCGTTCGGGGAGGCCGCTGACTGACAACAGGGGCATCTCAAATTTAGTGCTGCGATGGCGCAAATGTCGGAACCGGTGTGAGGACTATGTGGAAAAATAGTGAAAGGTACGTAGAATAGTACACCATGGTTGTAATTACCTGTATGTACCCTACTTTTGCAAATAAAAAATAGTGGCGAGGACTTTCTGATTCGCCCTCATATATATTGAATCCCAGGCTGCTAATGACGTAACCCTGCTGTCCTATTACACGACGCTTCAGGGCGACATGAATCTTTGTACTCCAATACAATCTAGAGCTATACATCAACTCGAAAACCCGCTGGGGTTGCTCAGTGGGTATGGTGTTGGGCTGTTGAACACGAGGTCGTGGGCTCGAATCCCGGCCACGGAGGCCGCATATCGATGGGGGCCAAATGCGGAAACACCCGTGTACTTAGATTTAGGTGCACGTTAAAGAACCACAGACGGTCTAAGTAACCGGAGTCCTCCACTACTGCGTGCCTCATAATCAGAAAGTGGTTTCGGCACGCAAAACCCCATAATTTAATTTTAATTTAATCAACTGGACAGGTATACGCTCCAAAGTTGTAGACCACAGAGAAGGACGCTGTAGAGGTTTTATAATCGGAATATTTATGGTGGTTTCGAAGGTATATGTCCGAGTATAATTCAACTAATGAATTTTTCTTTTCAGTGTGCGCATATCAGCGCCGCAATCGCTGTTTAAATTCGCTACCATCGCGCGCCGAGCGTAGCTGCGAAAAACCAGGCGCGATGACCACATCAACATAGGGGTCGCGTGGGCCCTCCATTCGAATCACGCACCTTGCCGATATCCACGATGACGTCACGAACGTCTGCCTAATCGCAGCCCTTGAACTGACCCGCGGCGTCTCCCACAGGCCCTGCCACTCGTTTGTGCAAAATTCACGCAATATTCAGTGACTTGTGGCAGGTTAAACTATGACTTCCGTGTTCAGAAGGTGAATAACTACAATAATTCACTTAAAGGTTATTGTTTTTATTGTAAAGTGCTTCACTTTAAGACGACTGGTTACAAGAGGATTCATTGGACAATTCACTCCGTTCATCAGGTGCATTTTATTTCAAAGCATCACGCTTGTTCGAGCCCTCCGCGGGGTTTTAGTGTCAATGGCGATATGTGAATTTATTCGCCTTTTCTTCGTTTTATAAATCATCATATTGACGGCCTGCTTCGTATCATCGACAAGATAGCCGTTCGTCGTGCCCATACATTCGCTCACACCGTAAGCTGCAGAACGAGCAACAGCGTGGGCACAGACACTAGGTCGCTTCGACTTTGTACTGAAGTGAAACCATGAGAAATATAATGGAACGCTGAAGCTAACAGCATGGAAAACGACAGCAAATTGTCCAACAGGAACAAGTTTTGATAATTAGAGATGTTTAGGCGTTTTTTTTTTATTGTTTCATCTTGCATGGAGAATTACAACCTCGAAAGCGTCTGGAAAAATAATCATCCGCAGCCCTATGAGCGAGAGAAAGCTCAAACTAGAAAATATAATGATAGAAGTGCTCAAAATAAATCAATGAACAACCTCATGGTGGTCAGGGACAGACATCAGACTTCTATCTGCTACCACCCAATGGAGTGCTATGACGAGTATGAAAAATGAGGCTGTTGCCGGCTTAGAGAAAGGCATTAGTAAGATCTTGATGAGGGCTAGTTGGTTCATACTTAGAACTGAGGTGAAACAGCGCGAGAAAGACGAGGACACAAGGAAACAAATACCACAGACAAGCGCTTGTCTTACAGCGCTTGTCTATGGTATTTGTTTCCTTGTGTCCTCGTCTTTTTCGCGCTGTTTCACCTCAGTTCTGGAGAAAGGCAGCCTATCATACATTAAAGGGCAACTCCGGCGTTTTTCTTAACCATGTTCGGAAATTGTCATTTTCAAATGGCTTTGGCAGTCCTGTCACAGGTAGGGTGGTTAAATTTGCTTAGAAATGCATGAATAACTTTAAATAACCAATAAACAAAAAACCAAAACGCGTGCCTGCTTCTTGTGACTTCACGGTGAGTCGATGACGTCAGATCGAACACTACCCTAAAGTAAACACGCAGAACGCGTTCTAAACACGCAGTGCACGTGGCGCTAACCCTATATAAAAGAAGCTGATGATGTCACCGTACGACACAGGGAGCTTTTAAAGATCTTCCGAACTAGACAGCGATGACTTCAGCGACTATTTCAGCGGCAGGGGCCGTGTAGTCTCTGACGTCACAAACACAGGTTGGCCAGTAGAAAGTCACGAGTCGGGAACGCAACCAATCTTTAAAATCCATTTTCAGGAAAACTAAATAAGTTGATGCCGTTTTGTTTGGCACATACAAACACAGTGCAAAAGAGAAAGTATATGCAAAGTTTTATTAAGATCCGTGAGCATCGAAAAATCGCCGGAGTTGCCCTTTAAGCACAATTCCGCAGAGCAGCATTATCGTTACTGCTTTCCACAGCAGCGCAAACCTAATACAGTTATGCACTAAAACTGCTCAATGCACTTGGAGATTACAAATCAGAGTGCGACACAAAGATGAAAGCATGTGCCATCCTCGGTGATCAGTTGTGGACTCTGGCCATTCGGCCGCAAGGGCACATTCCATCGCTTGCACGCGTCAGCTCGAGCCTCGCAGACAGAAATAATTATGTTCATAAGACTGCCCTATCGTAGATATTCGTTCTTTCGTCGGCAGAAGCGACGCCTGTATTAGTTTTGTGAGTCAACTTACGCTAACAATTGAAGAAAGTACTAAAGTTTGCATCTGTGCAACCATTACATACACATCTTTTGTTGACTACAGCGCTCGCTTTTGCAGCGGCGGGCGTCGCAAGCTTGCTGATCTTACGAACGAGTTTAGCTTTGTGAATACGATTCTTTTTCGCAAGATATTTCTCACACCAGAATTTGTTCTCAAGTTCGCTTAGTGAATTTCGTCCCTGTAGTCTAAATCAAGAATATCACACTATTATAGTTGAGACCCTCAGCGCCTTACGCGCATGATATATGTTTTCTTTCTTTTCTTTGCTTCTTTCTTAAAGATTAATAGGGAAACGGCTATTTCAGAGCTGTAATTCAGAGTGGGTGAGCTTCCAAGGTCTCTCGGTGCCACTGAAATACCTGTGGTGCTCCGAAGGAGAGTCACGTGACCCACCTGCTTCATCACAGCAGCACAAGCAGCAGCCTAGCGGAAGCAGTCTCAGCGCAGTGACTTAAGCCTCGCATGCCCCGGAAAGCAAACCCCAGCTTAAGCCAGAAAAGTGTCTTATGCGCACGTTCCCCTTCCTAGCAATGGTTATATTGGAGGAAATCGGGGAAGTTGGAGGAATAGTTGTTCATCAGTTTCACTGAAAATTGGAATCTGATTAGCTTGAAGTCTGCCACAATTTTTTTTTTTTGGTTCTCGCGAAAAGGGCACTACGCACATTTTGGTCCGTTATCGTAGAAGTCGGTCATTTGCTCAGTATATTCGGGTGATTCCACTGGGCTAATGAGATGGTGCGTGCCACAAGGTGAAGCTTTTTTTTTTTTCACAACGTCTGTCCTTGGGGTGGTGTGCTGACCCAGGAAACTTGCCAGAGCAACCGTGGTCTGTTCTTACTATTTCATGTTCAGGCATGGCCTGCTCGTTTCTTTCTTTACATGTAGTTAACGGAGAGGTTGGTGCCTTTATTGGCTCGGGCTACTCCTTTTCTCAGGGCAAGCAAAATTAAAAGCACAAAAAGAGTGAAAAGCACTGGAGACAGTGAAATATCAGGAACATTTGGGAAGTTCTTCGCACGAGTAACAGGAGGCAGAGACTAGAGTAAAAAGACACTAAGAGGCAAAGTTAAGTAAACAAGTAAACGTGCGCAATAAGTGTAAAGAATGCGCACATAAGTTAAGAGTTTCGCAGACAAGACGGCTAACGTATCTACAGACATCTACATAACAGGAAACATCAATATATATGTAACAAAATCAGACGCATATACCATCTGTCGTATTCAATAAACAATAGTGGCCTCGACGAGGACCTTTCAGTCATCTTTCTCTTTCCCTTGTTCGCCTCCCTCAGCGTATAGCGTAACAAACCGAATGCGCTTCTGGTTAACAGCTCTCTATACTCAATTTTCTTTTCTTTCTTCCTCTCCCTTGAGCGAGGCACGCCTTTCAGATCCCCTAAACTTCCTAAGTTTTCATTTCGTGTCAATGAAAAAGGCCCCCGAAGTAAAATTACTTTATAGGAATTTCATGGAACACTTACTGAAACATTTCTTTTTGTAGACCACTGCCCTGATTTAGAGAAATACTCAAACATATTTTAGAAATTGTATAAACTCTACTTCACACTTCTCGCACTTAATACAATGACACTTATCAGGTCTAAACGCTGGCAAACAATTATAAGATAATTTATTTAACACTAAGTTCGTCTCAAGTGTGACAGACCTGTACTCATCGACATTATCGTGATGTCATGGCGCAGGTAGAAATTTGCTGACTGTCCCGTAGCCATAGAGAAAGAAAAGGATGAGGAGAGAGCATTGCGCAAAGCGACTGAGGCCAAACGTACCGGCCAAATACGTGATCGCCACGTTAGAGCGCATGGTATGTTTTTAGCATTCCCTCTTTGTGGGCAGTGCTGCGGCAGGGCAGCCCCCGAAAGGGTCCTCGTCGAACAATATTACCGGAAACCAAACATTCTCAGCCACTATGCCGAGTGTTCGGAGAATTCAGGTGTTGCGCCGATACTGTGAGGGAAAAAGCACGAAGAGAATGGCTTTACGGAGAGCTCATTTGCCAAGGCTGGCTGCGTGACACAATGCTCTCTCCTAGTTTATTTCCTTTCTTCATGCCTGTAGCAATAACACATCGTGTATGGTGATATCTCTCATAAACAAATAAACAAGGGCGTCGTGCGCGTTGCTTTCTTTTCGATGAGCTCATGTGTGGAACCCCGAACGTTCGTAGGAACCGGCCAAAACAATATATCATGACGTAATAACGCGTCCATTCTTTGGCTACGAAAATCGAAAGTAGCTCGTGCATACAAGTATTTTAGCAAGTTACTTAACCACGGTGCGCTTGCTAGGACTCTCTATGGCGATTAGAGGGCTTGCATGTTTATTTAACAGCAAAAAATATGGATATATATATATATATATATATATATATATATATATATATATATATATATATATATATATATATATATATATATATATATATATATATATATATATATATATAAGTCAAAAATGCCATGTCTGTGTAAATTTAAGCGAGGAGCTCTTGTTCTTTCTTAAGCTGCCATACCCCTTGGCGAGTGCCAGTGAATTTTGAAAAGCTTCCTTCCCACTTCTTCACCAAACCAGTTGTTACAGTTCAGTGTTGCATGACTGGGCCCGAAATCGCATACCAAATTTCTAAAGCAACATGATTATCAAGGCATAAGAAGTTCAGTAACGTCGCATATTGTCACATTGTAGTGACGGTGAAGAAACGAACACTGTTGAAGGGTGAGTTAAGAATCGAACTTTTTATTGGGTGAACTTATGCCCAGAAAATCAAGCAATACTCAAAATACAATAATGGTGAGCACAGTCGTCACTTGTAGAAATCTGAACTGTCAGGTCACCCGCCGCGGTGACCCAGCGGCTATTAGCATCGATAACGACCTACAGGGCCGCTGCGAGTCAGGACACAGACTCGCGCCTGTCTGCGTCAGTTCGGGCAGTGTCCGGGCACCTCCGCCATTGTTTTCGTTTGTTCACTCTCGTTCCTTATGATAGGACACTTATGACTGTCCTTCCAAATATATTTTTACAATGTTTTCGTTCATCAAAGTTTATTCAGAGAGCTTATTTCTTAAATAACAATGTATTTCTCAAAGGCAACGCCGCAATGCCAGCCTATGAAGCTCATTCCAGTGCACTGGGGATTTTTCATGCACGGTTCTACACTTTGCTACACGTGAATAATAGAAGCATTAATGCAAGAGTATAGAACAATCCAGTTATGGGGGGGGGGGGGGGGGGGGGGGCGATTGACTGCCGTGGCGGAACAAGCTTGTAACAAACGCCGGCTATATATGACTTCTACAACATTTGCCTTGACTTTAACCATCTAAAACTTGTTTAGCCACGACGAGTGCATTGTTTATTTATTTATTTATTTATTTATTTATTTATTTATTTATTTATTTATTTATTTAACAATGTCCTTACAGGCCTTGTATCAGGCATTGGGTAAGGGGGGCGTTACAGTAGGATTAAACGAGCATATAGGGCATACAACAAAACATAATAGACACATTATTAATAGACAGTGGAAAAATGTATACACATCTTATACAAGTATTAATGCATTGTACAAAATAACAGGGTCCGGAATGTACATATTAGAAAAAGACAAACGATACAGCTCCTTCAATAAACAATGAAAAAAAATGTAGCCGCTCCAGTACAAATACTAGAGAATACTAAAGAATACAAGAATAACAAGCGAAATGATGAGCTCATAAACAAGAGAGCACATAACTGGAAAAAGAAGAAAAAGCATCATGCACATCTGACACAGCTGCTCGGCCCAAATTTTTCTGTCAAATATGTCTTTTAGACCGTATGGCTGCAGCCAGCAAGAAGCTGAATCCGCATTCATTATTAGTATAGGACACATTGATGATACCTTCCTTTACCGGAGGAGGTAAAAAAATCAGTGAATTCATATGAGACTTGTGGTATCTCCTTTAAGACGCCGGGAAATGGGGGTAAGCGAAGCTTGACTTGCGTGTACCTAACCTTCGTCACGGTTAAGTAACCCACAAGTAACGGTGCCGGATTGCTTCGTCCTCCCGCTCCCTCCACTCAGGATCTTCTTGTTGCTGTCGGATTTCCTGGGCTCGGGCGGCTCTAACGGCTGGATCGGCGCGCTGACGCGGGCCCTTTCCTGGGCTAGTTCTCGCCGCCCCTTGTCGAGTGCTGCCCGTTCCTAGGGGGAACACACAACACGTGGTCGTCCGATCCGTTTTCCGAGACTGAACCGAATGGAAACGAAGCTGTCGCAGCGCACGCGATACCTTTTCCTGTCCTTCCCCTGCCCTGTGGAAGCGAAACAGCTCTGATTGGTTGCGCGCGTGGTGTAAACGCGCGCCTATTCAGCTGGAATCCTTGCTAATTATTCACGCTCCGGTATCGGCGCAAGTGTGAACTCATCAAATTGCTCTGGGAGCAACTGGGTTTTTGCGTGACCATGAAACACTACCTGTGAGCCAATACAAGCTTGGCTTGAAAAGCCAAGGAGTTGCTGGGTGTCTCTGTGGCTGCAACAAAGGAAGACGCAGGGAGTGTACGAAAACCTCGTGTGGGAGTTAGATCTCCAAGATGCTGAAGCCTTCAGAGGCAGGATACGAATATGTCTCGTGTCTGAGTGTTCTGATCCTTTTGCACATTCACTGCAAGAAATTGTAGCAGCAGCAACGAGGCTACGCACTGAAAGAAGAGACAGAGCTACTACCAACGCCGTCCGCTATGCCCCGCGTTCACGTCGAACGCGCTGAGTGTCCTTGACTACAGCCAGCAGACAGCTACTGGCGATAGTGCATTTCAACTAAAGAATGTTTCCTATAATTTTGCGCGCGATTAAGCATATATACAAGCGTAGCTGCTTCGGCAATCGCGTTGTCAGTGCGATGTTTTCGCTCTGCGACCTCTCAGGACGACTGGCCGCGGACGATGGTAGGCAGACTGGTATTGTTGCCGTCAGCGTCACGAAAGCCTGTCACACTACGACGTCTCGAGCCATCGACGGCCGATGGTCGGCGTCGATGGCTAGTCATTATCTGGTTGGCGTCGGTATCGTGTTGACGTAGTGTGAATGAGCCTTAAGCCCGAGGGTGCGGAATCGAATCCCGGCCGTGGCGGCCGCCGCATTTCGATGGGGGCGAAATGAAAAACGCCCGTGCATTGCTCAGGTGTAACAGGGACATGCCTCATAATCATACTATGGTTTTGGCATGTGGAATCACACATTTTTTTTAACTGACAGGAACTATCGGCCCACTATTGATAAATACATCCGGGTACATTCTAGAGTAATCGCTCGTACTCAGTTACATCGGAGAATGCACGACAGACCTCGTGTCGTGCGCGCAATTTGATCACACAAGCATTGAGTGGCGACATTGAAGAACATTCGGATACAGCAGGCACGGCTCGCGCCGAACGATAACTTTATAGCAGTGGCCCCGGCTAAAAAAAGAATGGTCACCGGCCAAGAGAAACAATGCAGGCGTGACGGTCTGATGTGTACATTTATTGTAATAGCAGTTACACGGACGCTCGAGGTACATTTACGTCGCCGTCGTCGTGCTGTCCCGTTATCGACAGTGCATGCACGACACGCGCACTGTGGTTTAGAGGTTTTCCAGACGTCTGGAGTAGGTTTGGCTGCAAAAACGGCAGAGCGAAGTGGACGCACCGTCAACGCCGCGATCAGTCGGCTCAGTAATGAAGTAAGGCCATAATTCCTTCTCTGATGGCATGAGATTTGTGCGCACGCACATAAGTACACTACAGCGTTCCTGCTGAGCTGCTGTTTGTAGGACTGATCTTAACGGAAGGGACAGTAAAGGTCAAGGTAACTTTGTCTAATATTTTACTGGGTGCTCCTAACTGCCTCCGACTGTTCCCATCGGTCTTGTGGGCCATATAGATGCAGCACCTGCACACCTCTGACGGTGCTCCTCGTTATGCTAGCATTGTGAGACACCTGGGAGCTGCGAGGGCGCTGTTCCTTCTACCCCGCAGCAGTTGCCTTTCATGCTGCATCGCGCCAACATGTCACACCCACGTATAGTTCGGCCACCGTCCGAGGAGTTCAAGCGTAACGTTAAACCTTGCTATCACTGTCATTGCTTACCGTAGGGGCGGAACTGCTCAATTTTTTCCTGTTTCTCATCAACTCTAAATTCTTTCCTTTAAAAAAGATTATGGACGTTCTACGTGCCAAAATCATGATTTGATTATGACGCACGCAGTAGGGGGGGGGGGGGTCTCCGGAAATTTGGAACATCTGGGGTTCTTTAACGTGTACCTAAATCTAAGTACACGGGTGTTCTTAGGGGCTCTTAAGATTTCTCGTAAGAGGTGAAAGGCGAAAGCCTACTCTTCCTCCTCTTATCATTCGCCTCTTTCTCTTTGCCTCTTCTCTTTCTCTTCTTTCTTATAGTCATTACTGCTCACTACTAAGCATTTTTAGTCATTTCTAATCAATTGTAGTCGTTACAATGCGTAGTTAGACATATTTGTCATTTTGTAGTCATTACAAGTCATTTTAGTCATTATTAGTCATTACTGGTAATAACTAAGCATTTTAGCCATTTATAATCGATTGAAATTACTCATTTCATTACATGATTCAATGAGTCATTACAAGCTGTCGTTAGACATATTGGTCATTTCGTAGTCATCACAAGTCATTAGTAGTCATTTTAGTCATTACTACTAATTACTAGATATTTCTAGTAATTTCTAATCAATTGTGGTCCTTACAAGCCGTCGTTAGACATATTGTTCATTTTGGAGTCATTAGTAGTCATTATTAGTCATTACTAGTCATTATTAACCTCTACCAATCTATATTATAGCGTTATTATTCACTAACTGTCACTATCAATCATTTTTCATTCATTAATATGTCTTCATATGGCGTGATGACGCTTCGGCGACACTCCGGCGGTCAGGTCTGCTGACACAAGCTTCCGATGAGCCTAGAAAGGTTTTCGCCTTAAAAAGTTGGTCATCAATTCATCCATCCCCGTGTCTCTCGTGTTATGTACCCCTTCTCTCTGATGACACTGACGGGTGAAATGCACTCTTAAATAAATTTGCCCCTTTGGGGCGTATCTTGTCCCACAACGATAATCGTCATCTGTTTTGCCCGGATTTCCCTTCTTTAACGCTGCGCGCCCGCGGTACTTCCAAGTCAGGGGCGGCATGCGCGTTATTAGCATGGCATAGCATTCTCGACAGGAAAGTAGCGAGTGCAGCGTCTTCGAGAAAAAAAACACAAGTAAGGCAGATGACGATTATCGTTGGGGGCCAAATATACAACCCAAAGGGTGCAACTGTTTAAGAGTATGGTTAAAGCAGTGTTTGATCTAGCCTCAGACATGTCGGGGACAGAATTAGGCAAAGACCCGACGTCCGGAGCTGGCCAAATTGAAGTCAAAGTTTTCTGTGAGCAGCACCTGTCAGTTCCTTAAACTGTTCTTTCAAACAACTTTCTTCTTGCTGTGTCTGGGCTGTCGGGAACACGTGCGACACGCTTGCAGGGGTAGCGCTAAACTGAGGCGCAAACAAGCAACGAGCCGTGTATTGTGCAACCACCTCACCGCTCTTAACTCCACAAAGTGCCCTTGAGTATAATACTAATATATAAAGTGTGTTAAAGCCCTCATCTGGCTTGTACCACCTAGCGCGTGCAAATAGAGAAAGTAGACGTGTAGAATGAAAGTATCCGTTTGCTCGGCGTAGTATGTAGCACCAGACCACGGCGTCGATACAACCGTTTTCCTCATAAAACCTCCACCGCAACGAGCAACCCCAATTACTGTAAAGAACCGCGATGTCACGACTATTATATTCTTTCTTTTATTATATTTGCACTCTTTCATGATCGCGAATGCATATTATACATATAAGGGCACTATGTGCTCAGTGAAACACCGTGTATGTAAACGCCGATCACGTCACGAATATGTGAACAGTTTGGCCGGTGCATACTTTGCACCACAGATTCGCAGCATTCGTCACCTTGATTTTCACATACGTGGGCACTACTTTGACGGGGCAACTAACATGTCCGACCGTTTTCCGGTGTCCAGAAAAAAGTTAGTGATTATGAGCTGAGATTTCAGTATGCACATTGTAGTAATCAATACCTAGATCTTGTATTGCAGGAAACTAGTACGAGCTATATTATTGGCGATGCTTTGAGTACTGTAAAAAATATTTCCAAAGCCATTTCTGAATCGAAGACGCACAAAAGTGTTTATTCGTCGGTTGTTTTTTCCTCAATAAGGGATCTGTCGAATGAGCCTGCAGAGTCGATGGCAAATAGCCTTTTGCCACTGTGCCCGACAAGGTGAATAGTCAAGGTAAAGTCGATGAAAAGGTTCATGGAGAACTACGCCAAGGTCCGAGAAACACTGAGTGGGGTCCTTCAAAATATATCAGGCTCGATGGCAGAATTTTGAAAGGTTGCTGGGACATAGCTCTGTTTTGTCCCTGTGAGTAACTAACAAGGGTCCTCCAACGCTGAACGTTTCGTGGTGCAGGTGTGAAAGAAGCTACAGAGACTCTGTGCGAGGTAACGCGCCGCCTGCGGTCTGGAATGGCGTTTCAGGAGTTGTAGGAGCGCACGAGTGCTGTTGAAACTCAGCTAGGTCTGAATGAGCTTTGCAGTGGAAGGCCTGCAAAGCCGCCGAGGAGGTTTCATATGTCCAGCAAATACCTCCCTCCAGTTACGCTCGATCCGAAAGAAACATTGCTCAAAGAATACTTTGAGCCAATCGATCGTATTATGAGTGAAATGAGGCGGCGCTTTGATGAGCCAGACATGAAGCAGCTAGTGAAATTAGAAGGCCGACAGGAGAAGTCAATTCTCGGCTGACGACCTAAACGCGCCATTAGGCATGCGCTCAGCTGATTTTCATCTAAGCCGCCTCTTGGCGCACTTTTAATATTTGCTTTCTATATTTAAAATGTCTAGTCTTTGTCAATTGAAAGCATTTTGAAGATTCTGCAGGCAAAATCTGAACAAGTCTACGATCTGCTCGACCAAGTCGTCAAATAAATGCAACTTCTTTCTGTACCTGCATCTGTAGCTTCGGCAGAACGCTCATTCTGCGTTTTGCGCAGAATGAAAACTTATTTGCGGAACCGCATGACGCCGAGGAGGCTAACATATTTCTCATTTTGCACGTTCATAAGAAAAGGACCGCCACGCTCTACTTAGAAGACGTTATCGAAAAGTTTGTAACCAGGACTACTGAGCAAACAGCCACTTCTGGTCTTTGAGGCGATCAGTAACGTGGGCATCTATCACCATGCCTTTGAAATCTGGAGCAGACTGCGTGCACTAAGTATGTGCAGCTACCCATCTCTCTCCTTTTCTCTCTCTCTCTCGCTCTCTCTGCTTGTTACCTCTGCCTTGACTTATCGGACGTGAGTCCATAGACGGGTTGTTTAGAGCCATATGATGAAGCGGCACGGCCATGAATAAGCTTGTGCGCATAAAGAATCATTCTACTGCGAGAAATGCATAGCATGGTTTTCCGCGAACTACTCTTCCCCGTCCGCCTTCGAGCGCTGTATGCTTTTACGCGCAGAGCAGATCGGAACGGAGGATGTAAACGCACTCTTAAGCTAAAAAAAAAAACGGGGTATTTCACTGAACTTCGCGTGACGACAAGGAGGACCGATAGCCCTACGTTCTCGCTTGAAAACCGATGCCCTGCTTCATCGTTACTTGTATATATTGCAAATGCTGTAATTAGACCTGCGGAGCCTTGATATTCATAACTCTCGCCACTAAAAATGTACTGTTGTTCATATTGTAATGACCCAGACGCGCCGCGTGTTTTCGGTGGCTGCTCGAAGACGAAGACGACGACCCGCGCGGTGATTGTTAGACGGCCGATCTCCCAGAGTGGGCTGCGGCATTTCACTGGGGAACAAAAACTGGGACAAGAGCTTGTGGTGCTCGCCTCTGCTAAGCTGTTGCTAGCCTGATTATCATAATTTCATGACATTTGGTGGAAGTTGCTTAAATCTTTCAAGTCACGTTGGAGCTCCGCACTCGTAGGTTGCCCACCAACACCATGATTAACGCGACCAACGGACCGACTGAACCCATGGCTGCCCCCTGTCACTTGCGCCGGCGTTCTC
This sequence comes from Dermacentor variabilis, assembly GCF_050947875.1. Lineage (NCBI taxonomy): Eukaryota > Metazoa > Arthropoda > Arachnida > Ixodida > Ixodidae > Dermacentor > Dermacentor variabilis. Next base: position 245,957,726 of record NC_134568.1, on the reverse strand, counting down.
CGACCTCAGCGGGACCTTCTTTAGACTAGTCTATAGACAGTCTATAGACTTACGGCCAAACACTTTTATAGACTAGTCTATAAAAAGTCTGAGTCTATAGACTGTCTATACACTGTCTATAGACAGTCTATAGACTTATGGTCATACTTTTTATAGACTAGTCTATAAAAAGTCTGAGTCTATAGACTGTCTATAGAGTGTCTATGGATTAATTAAAATTCATGTTTGTAGACAGTGGTGTGCAGAATGTCTATGGACAAGTGTATAGGCTTACAGTTCTACTTTTGTAGACTGAAGTCTATAGAATGTCTATAGACAGTCTATAGACTTATGGCCATACACTTTTTATAGACTAGACTATAAAAAGTCTGAGTCTATTGACTGTCTACAGATTAATGAAAATTTATGTTAGATACAAATGTCTGCAGAATGTTTATAGACAAAAGCATATAGGGTTATACAGTTCTACTTTTGTAGACTACGTCTATAATATGTCTATATATAGTCTATACACATTCTATAGACTTTAGTCTACAACACAGAACTATATAATCCTATACACTTTTTTCTATGATATTCTACAGACATTTGTCAAGAAACATGAATTTTCATGAATCTATAGACAGACATTTTATAGACAAGTCTACGAAGAATGTATAAGGCCATAAGTCCATAGCTATCTGCTATCTACAAGTTAGTTTAGATTTTTGTTTACATATCGTAGCAATAAAATTTTGAATGTGTTATGCATGTGTACCTATTGCTTTTAATCTGCACTTATACATTAACGCTGGTAGATCAATAGTGCTCCTGAACCAGCTGTACTCTCATATATGTTGCATAAACAGAAAGAATTGAGTGCTGAATCATGCAGTGCAAAAAAGAGAACAAATGCACCGGCAATGAATTAACTGTTTTTATTGTGCGATATAATAGCTGAATTTCTTAAAATACATGTCTTATGCTATTATGGAAACAGACCAAATATTTACACTACTTCCCCTTGTCAAGCATGGTCGCCAGGCTGGCCTTGACCTTTGTGTCATTAGTCCCAAAGGTGCTGCAGGTGTATGCTGCTAATAAGTAGATGCAGCAATATGAGGCAAAAATAACAACTGTGTATTCTTTGTATGTTCATTAAGCAGCTTAACATATTTGCTCAAACCATATAAGTCAATACTTCATGCGGTTTAACTATGACTAATGGCTGCTTGTCAATACAAATCAGTACCATTATACAATGTTTTATTTTATGGTATAGCGAACAATTATACAGTCACAACTGCGGCTCGTGCCAGCAACATTATGTTCCCTTTTATGACATGTTCATATACGATGCATTAATGTACTTATCCCAAATTATCTCTATATTTATTGCTGAAACGTTACCCAGTTGGACTATCTGTACATTTTTTGGCTGGTAGTTAAGTATGCTCGTGCAGAGGGATATGCTCAGAATACGTGACTTGAGTATTCACAGTATCATGCCAAAGATTGTAATTTATTTTGCTTAATACACATTTAAATGTCTTTCTCCTACTCTTATATGAATGGGTCTTTGGCTATAACTTCAACAGAAGGCAGATGGATTGATTGTATTGATATGGTCACTTAGTTTCTTACAGGTAATGAGGCCTCATGGGCATGCTAACAGGTTTCCAAGTTAGGTATACCACATGAGCCCCCGAAATACCACGCGAGCATTTTGTGTCATGGCACGACAGACATGCACCTTCTAGGAAACAGAACTGATACTATAGTTAAAATGAATTCTATTACAGTAAATTATTTAAGGTGCTTTCAAAGATGAAAATGTTTTCTAGGGTTTCGAGGTTCAGGACTTTTAGTTAACGCGAAAAGAAGATAAATTCAGTAAGAAATGCCATGTCAGTATGGTTGACTTTCATTTTTTTTCAATAAATGGGCAAATTTCCCTGAACTTTTTATGAGGTGAAACGTTTATAAAATATATTTACCAGGGAGATTCTCTGGAAACTTGGTATGACATATAACAAGACAGCATACCTATGTGGTCATTTTAAAATTTCACGATCTTTTTCCAATCCTTCACTGGCTGTTTTCATGAAAATTTTCTGGCAATCTATGACGCCCGCAGCTCAAGTGCAATAAAAAAAATATTGCGATTTAATGCTTGCCAAGTACTGCCAGTCCATAATATTTAGATAAAACGAATAACACGTCAGTCACTTGACATGCAGTATCAGATGCAACTGACTTGAATCCCTTGTTTAATAAAGCTGGCAAGGGCTTGGGCAAGTTCGTAATTGATGGCCACACGAGTACAGCACGGAAGACAAGGACACAGAGGCACACACGTAAAGCAATTACAAGGTGAGGGAAAACTATTCAAGGAGTTATTTTTACGGTTCAATAGTAGTTTTCTATATAATTTGCTCTCATCACTTTTGCCTCTAGTTAACTTTGTTTACCTCTGACTAAAGACTACATGGCAATATGAATCAGTACCATTATGACGTTTCGTTATATTACAATATGATAAGCAGTTAGACAACCGTAATGGTCGCCGGTGCCAGCAACGGTACGTTTCGTTTCAAGACAGGTTCATGTGACACACAGTGTACTTATAAAAATGAAAGAAATGCGAGAATCCCAGACGATTCCTGTAGTAATAATTGTTGAAACAAAGATACCCGGCTGGACTGTGCACATTTTTCAGGCGTTAATGCGATATGCCCATGCCGAACGAATATGCTCAGCATAGTGACTGCAGTTATGAACAATCACGTTAAGAATTGCAATTTATTTCCACTTAGAACAGTCTGCAATGTCTGTTTTCTCATACTTCGAGATGAATACATTTGCCACACTTTCAGTAGAATGCACATGAATGGGGACGTATTGATAAGGTTACTTACCAACTAAAACACGTTGCGATGTCTTAGGTGTGTTGATAAGGGTAGAACAAATGTAATGTCCACCAAATGGATAATCTGGCAATTTTTTGTACAGCGCATATATTATACAGTCTGTCCAAGACGACGGCACTACATGCAACAGTAACGAAAACCGGGACACTTATTACGCACGACAAGGGCTTCATACCATGCACGACTGACACAATGCGAATCTGCGCCAGCAGCTGCCTGGTCATTAACAGCACGTAAACTGCATAACGCCGAAGCATCGAAAGGCGTGTAACGCTTTTCATATAGCCCGAAAGATAACTTCTGCTGCTAAACTGTTTGTAAAAGAGACAAAAAAAAACCTAACTACCGTCAAACACAATGCCTCCAGTTTAAAACGTGTAAAGGTGCTTCCCGGAGCGACTAATTTATTGTTCTCTAATTTTTTCGCCTAAGTTGCGAAGCTGCGAGTAACTGAGCTTATCGCAGGTCTCATGGTCCAAAAGCATTTGTGGTTGCATATATTTAGATAGGGTGAATCTAGATATTGACACGTGTACAGTCGCGATCAATTTGAAGGTGATCGCTCGAGCGGCGACCAAAACTAGGAGCAGCGCCACGTTACGTCATCACCGTCGGTCGAGAGGGAAACATCAGATAGCTCCCCTCTCTCTCTTTTGGTGTTCCCAGAAAAGCTGTCCCTCCCGTCACCGTTCATGGCATAACCTGCGAATTCATTTCGATTGCGTTATGAGCTTTTGCACACAGGCGTCATTGTTAGCCAAGATATGCATGAGGAAGCGACGCACACAGATCATTGCCATGAAAGGGAAACAAACACAAAAATGTGGCGAATTGGTCTTAGGGGTGATGGTTGCAGCCTGGAAAAGCATAATAGGGGAAGAAGGCAGTGCAATTTTTATCTTCGCAGTTCCGAAATCGGCCGCTATGCTGCTTGGAAGGACCGCCAGTCGATGCTCGCGCGATCACCTTCAAATTGATCGCGACTGTACTTATCTTTATCGGGCGACCACGTTTCGCCGCCTAACAAATGTAATCGCACAGCGCGGGACGCGCCTGCATGTATCCCAAGTTTCTAGAAAGTTATCGATGCTTCTATCCGCTGTCTGTTGTCGCCGAACCTTGTGTTATCTGATGTCATGGTCTGACGCGAATGGTGTAGAACAGTGGAAGGCACGCGGGTCCCAACGATCAGTCTGGAACATTCGACGACTGCTGTATAAAAGCCGACGTGCTTGACCCCCTGATTTTCGACGATCGCCGACCGTGTTCGCCGCCATCGTTCTGCTATAAGTGTAGCCTGTTTTTGTGGGCACAGGTTCGCCCAATAAAAGTTAGTTTTGTCTTTCACAGTATTACTACTGTGTTCTTCAACGTCACCACCACGTGACATCTGGTGGAGGTGCTTTTCGTTCATGACCGGACTTACCCTGCCACCTTCGTTATCCTCCAACAGTGTTCACGAGACGTCATTCTCGGCATGGATTTCTTGAACCAACACGGCGCAATCATAGACCTGAAGTCAAAATCGATAACGCTGTCGGATCGGATCGGATCGGAAAACATTTATTGGGCTCTAGAAAAGATATCTTCGCGGCTTCAGACAGCCTCTTCCATCTTCTGATGGATTCTTCTGCCTGCAATCACAGGGTTGGTGCCCTAGTCCAAGGCTCCACTGAGTATGGCCAACCCGCGAGCTCGCTCTAATAGGCGCTTTTGATCGTTCAAGCTTACGCTGGAAAGCATACTCTCCCACTGTTCCGCACTCGGGTTTTTAATTTTATAGATAGTTGGGGACTCAATATTTTGACAGGCTCATGATATGTGGTACAGATCTGGTTTCTCTCCGCACCATGGGCACTTAGCCTCATATTGTGTAGGGAAAATTTTATTCAGAAGGTTTAGATTCGGGAAAGTACCCGTCTGCAGTTGTCGCCATGCAACAGCATCCTGTCTGCTTAGATCCTTATCCGGGGGTGGGTACTTCAGTCTGACCCCTTTATAATAATTTAGGATATCTGAGTAGCCCATGGGTACTGACTCGGGTTCCTCAAGGCTGGATGTGTCGGACGCCCGGTTGGTATGCCCTCGAGCTATCCTATCCGCCTCTTGGTTCCCTGTTATGCCAGTGTGCCCTGGTACCCAGATTATGGTATGCTGAACTTTGTTTCCCGGGTCGCATGAGCAGAGTATGTGGCGTGCTCTGCGCCCAATTCTGCCGTTTGTATAATTACGGCATGCTGCTTGAGAGTCTGTTATTATTGTTAGGGACCTGCCAGATCGATAGCCCTCCAGTGCTGCCAGAGCCACAGCTGCCTCTTCGGCCTCGACTACCGTGCAGTCCTGTAGTGATGCGCTGGTGATCTCCTTGAAGTCCGAATTGACCACCGACGCCACTGCTCTGCTGTTGTGTCTTCTGTCTTTGACGAACGTTGCCGCGTCCGTATACCTTGTGTTTCCTTGTTCGCCAAGGTTCTCTGCACGTACTCCGCTCTTGCTTCTCTACGCGCCTTGTGCAGGTTCCGCTCCATATTCTTGGGTATCGGTCCGGAATGGCCTCGGTACGCTGGATCTCTTGGATCATGTTGCCGCCGCCATATCTTCGCAGGAGCACCCTTCCCGTGGATTCTGCATCAACCTACGTGCCTGAGAGCATAGCAGTGCTTCTCTTAGTTCACTGAAGGTATTGTGCAGTCCCAGGGCCAGCAGTTTCTCGGTCGATGTGCGCTGCGGCAGGTGAAGCGCAGTTTTGTACGCCTTTCGCAGTATGGCGTCCGCTTGTCCTTCTTCTTGCTTGATGCATTTGTGGTAGGGAAGGCTATACACCACTCTGCTAACCACGAGGCTCGTGACTAGCCTAAGTGTGTCGCTCTCCTTCATACCGTGTCTCTTGCTAGATACTCTGTTGATCATACGGGCTACCTGCATGGTGGCAGTCTTCAGCAGTGTCAGAGTATGATTGCACCGTTGATTGGACTGAAGCCACATCCCCAGGATCCGAATGGTGGTCTTCTCCGGAATGCGTTGTCCCGCGAGGTATACGTTGAGGCTGAGCTCATCGCTTGTAGGGACCGTTCGATTTTGTTTGCCTCGCCACACCCTTAGGAGCCCGGACTTCTCCGTCGAGCAGGTGAGGCCCCTGGCCCTAATGTAGGTTTCTACGCAGGTGGCCGCTTTTTGCAGGCACTCTTCTTTTTCGCTGAGCGATCCCCGGTTCACCCATACCGTGATGTCGTCAGCGTAAATGGTGTGCCGTATGCCTTCAAGTTGTTCGAGTTGTCTTGCTAGCCCGATCATTGCGACGTTGAAGAGGATGGGGGAGATGACCGACCCTTGAGGAGTTCCCTTGTTTGGGGTGCGAAACTTCTCTGATCTGGCTGCTCCCAGGCCGATTGTTGCTGTCCGGTTAGAGAGGAAGGCCTTGAAGTAGCCATGAATCCTTCTGCCACAGTTCAGGCTATCCATTCCTGTGAGTATGGCTTCGTGGCTGACATTGTCAAAGGCTCCTTTAATGTTTAATGTTTAACATGCTGGGGGGGTACAGCTCGTTGTCCTCCATATAATTTTGTAGCCTCATTGTAACCACCCGCTTGTACAGCCTGCCTAAGCATGACGTGAGAGAGATTGGTCTAAGATTTTCTACTTGCAGTTTTTTGCCAGGTTTTGGAATCATCACTACCTCCGAATGCTTCCACTCCTCGGGTACTGTCTCCTCCGCCCAGTGCTTGTTGAGATAGTCAGTAAGTTCGACTACCAGCTCATCACTGAGGTTGCGAATCAGCGCGTTTTTTATCTTGTCTGCGCCTGCCGCCGTATTCCTAGTGGTATTTCTTATTGCTGCGTATATTTCCTCTTTGGTTATAGGCCTGTCCAGATCAGAATTTTCTTTCCCCTTGTAGCACTCCGTGTAGGCTGCTGGGTCACCGTCCCCGAAGCACTTGTGCCTTACTCTTTCTATGAGCTCATACTCTGAGCCCTGAAACTGGTGAACCAGCCTCTGTATGGCCTTGTTGTTCTCCGACTTGGTTTTAGTCGGGTCCAGGAGTGCTTTGAGTACGCTCCACGTTCGGGCGGTACTCAGGGTTCCGCTTAAGGAATTGCTAAATTGCTGCCAATTTGCTCTCGCCAATTGTTCCGCATACTCTTCTGTCTTTTGCGTAATTACCGCAATCTTCAGCTTTAGCTTCCTATTAAACTTCTGTCTCCTCCACCTTTTTGTCAGGCTCTGTCTTGCCTCCCATAGCCGAAGCAGTCTAGAGTCAACCTCCGGTATTTGCTCTGTGCGGTCAATCTCCTTGGTGTACTCGCTTTGCCTTTCCTTCAGCATATTCCCCCATTCCTCGATTGACAGTATCGCGCCCAGCGGATGTCCATCACAGGCTTGTCTAAAGGCATCCCAATCCGTTATTTTTGCTGTACCTATCCGACGCTTTACGTGAGCCATTCCGATTTGCGTCTTGATGATGTAATGATCACTACCCAGGCTTTCCAGCATATTTTCCCAGACCGCCTGTCTCGCTCTTCTTACGAAGGTGAGGTCAGGGCTGGTGTCCTCCTGGACGCTGTTTCCCATTCTGGTGGGGACCTCTGGGTCCGTTAAGAGTTGGCAGTTTATGTTGTCAGCCGCCTCCTTGAGTGTATTACCCTTTTTATCGGTGGTCTTGTATCCCCAGCCAGGATCCTTGGCGTTGAAGTCTCCAACGATTACGAGCATGTTGTTTTTAGCCAACCTGCTCACACCGTGGAAGAGGTGCGTGAACTTGCCCTTCTTCTGCTTTGGAGGACTGTATACGTTTACAATAAAAGTACTTCCCCCGTTCTTCTTTTTCGGTATAATTTCGGTAATCTCATGATCTATGTCTGTGTCAGCAATCTTGTCATGTGCTATGGCGGCAAGGGTGTTGCTGATCAGAATGGCTGTTCGACCAGTGACCTCGTTTGCTTGGCATGTATACCCCTGTAATTTTGGCGTGAAGCGCCAGGTCTCTTGCAGAGCAATGACGTCGGGCGGAATTAACTGCTTGTTGATGAACTGTTGTAATTGTCCTTGTTTTCTTCGGTATAGCCTCTGCAATTCCACTGCCAGATTTCAAGTTTTTCGTTTATGCCTTTTCCTTTATTGGGTCTGGCCATGATTAGTTATCTGAATACAGGCCTAATGTTGGACGTCGCTGGTCAAATTTGTCTTTGACCCCTTGTGTTCTTTCTTGTTTACGCATGTTGCGTATGTCTGTGTTTTGCATCTCTATTCGTTGCTCTATTATGTTGAATTTCTGTCTCATCTCTGCCATGAACTTGACAAAGTATTCGGGTGCTTCTGATGCCTGTTCTTGTGGATGCGATGCCCTGTGAGGGGCTCCCGATTGGAGGTCCCTAACTGCTCTCATTAGCTCTTCAATCTTTTTATCCTGCTCCTCTACCTTCTGTCTGAGGACCTTATTTTCTTTTTCTAACTGAGTCTCGTGTGTACTGATGTTATTTCGACTATTGTTACCCGAGTGCGGAACAAGCGATTTGAGAGGGCCTGCATCCCAGCTCACCTTGCCGTTGTTAATGTTGTTGTTGGGCTTCTGCTTCTTCTGGTGCCGCTGCTGCTGCGGCTGTTGCTTGCCTCTCTTGATGCCTTGGGACGACTGGGGAGCATTGGTCCGTGATCGGCTTCGCGAACTGTTCCGTGAACGGCTCCGCGAACTCCCCCTCCGCTCCTGGCTCTGGTTCCGGGATTGGCTCTGGTCGCCCTCTGAGCTGAGCCATCTCTTCCGATGCTGCTGCTGCTACTGCCCGCTCCGGCTCTTTTGGCGGCTTTGCCGCCCGCCATGGGCCGGCCCGCGAAGCTCCTTGAACTGCTTCAGGCGCTCCTTGCAGTCCCTGGACCCGGTGGCATGGTCGCCTCCACATACCAGGCACTTTGGCTGGCATTGATGTCCTTCCGGCGGGTTCCGTGCTCCGCACTGCCTGCAGGCCTTGGCATCCGGCGTCGGACATACGTCAGATCTGTGGTCTTGCTGTCCGCAGTTATAGCACACTTGCCTCATCGGTCGGTATGGGTGGCATTTATATTCGCCTCCCCACCAGTTGACCATCCTGGGAATGAAGGATCCGTCGAAGGTAATGAGGGCTGTCTTCGACTTCCCCAGCATTCTGGCCCCCAGTATGGCTACACCCTGGGTGCGCAGTGTCAGGTTTTCCATCAATTCTTCTTCCGTGGTCCCGGCATCTATCCCGTGGATCACGGCACGCTTGCAATCTTCAGGTGTCGCTACGTAGGTGTTGACTTGAAAGGAGCATCCTCCGAAACTCAAGCTGGTGATTCCTCGAATTATCTTCGCGGTCTCGTCGCTTGGTGTGCTCGCTATTATGATGTTGGAGCCTAGTCGCAATCTGATGATAAAGTCCTTGCCGCCTCAAATCTTGTTTCCGCAGGCCGCACCGATGGCTTTCGCTACATCGGCTCCTTGTAGTGCCTTCACCGGCAATCCATCCTTCGGTCTAATAATAATCTTCGCGTCATTTTTCGGGAGCGGTGGCGCCCTTTGCCTAGGCGGCTGCGTTGCTCTCCTTCCGATTGAGTTTGGCGCGCTCGCGCTTTCCGCGCAGGTAGCTGCGTCGCTCGTTGTGACGGCACTTGCCGGCACCATCTTGCCATTGTTTGCCCCTGTCTGGGGCTCTCCGTTCTTCAAAATGGCGGCGTTCCGTAAACCGCGTTTTTGGGCCTTAATTTGGCGCTTGGTCAGGAAGAGTGTCCAATCGTACTCACTCTTCGGATGATTTGTTGGGTCCGCTGCTTCATGAAGCATAAAGGCGCCTTCGTAGTCCTCGGTTTCCGCTGCCTCTAGGTCGGAGGTGGCCTTGAGGTGGTCGCCTTCCATTTCTTGAGCTTCGAGCGGATTTTCGGCGACTCCGCTCAGTGTTGATTCAGAATTCGGCAAATTCGTGTGGCGGAGACCGATTTCAGGCTGTGTCGATGCCATGGTGTCGGTCTTGCTGCCCGCAAGCCGGAGAGCTCTCGTAGTCACCACGCCTTGAGTGTTCTCGAAGATCAAGTGAGCATCCCGCCTCGCTCGAGCATTGTTATTTCGGTCGGAACCGAAATACCCGCTGACGTAGAAGGCGTCATCGAAGGCCACCAACGTCTACTGCTCGACCGTGAAATTTGCGTCGCTAGAGGAATCGCTCGACTGCACGGAGGAAACATGGAAGTGTTGCTGACAAACTTCAGCCAGGAGCTCAAGCACATCAACATGGGCAGGACGATCGCGTACATCGAGGAAATTCTGGAAACCAGCAATGCATTTGTCTTCTCGGGTTCTGCCGCATGTACCCCGACGACCGAAGTTCCCGAACCAGACTTCGACATAAATCCAAGTCTCCCCTTGATTCAGCAACAACAGCTGAGAAGCTTACTTCGACGATACAAAGAGTGCTTTTCGACGTCATCAAAAATTCGACAAACGCCAGTCGCAAAGCATCGCATAATAACCGAAGAGTGTGCTCCACCACTCCGCCAGAGCCCTCATCGAGTTTCTACGCGAGAACGTGAGGTTATAAGGCACCAAGTCGACGAAATGCTGCACGAAGACATCATCAGCCGTCGAAAAGCCCGTGGGCATCTCCTGTAGTCTTGGTGAAGAAAAAGTACGGAACCCTACGTTTCTGCGTCGATTATCGTCGTCTGAACAAGATCACGAAGAAGGACGTATACCCCCTCCCACGAATAGAGGACGCATTGGATCGGATCTGCAACGCTAAATACTTCTCGTCGATGGACCTCAAGTCTGGGTATTGGCAAATAGAAGTCGACGAAAGAAATCGCGAAAAGACAGCCTTCATCACCCCAGACGGCCTCTACGAGTTCAAGGTTATGCCATTCGGACTATGCTCGGCACCTGCAACGTTCCAGCGCGTGATGGACACGGTGTTAGCAGGATTAAAGTGGCAGACCTGGCTTGTTTACTTGGATGACGTCGTCGTTTTCGCCGGAAAGTTCGACGATCACCTCAGGCGGCATGCGACAGTACTAAAGGCCATCAAGTCATCAGGGCTTACTCTGAAGCCGGAAAAATGCCGCTTCGCTTACGATGAGCTTCTGTTCCTAGGCCACGTCATCAGCAAATCCGGAGTACGCCCCGACCCGCAGAAAACAGCTACCATCGCAAAGTTCCCGCAGCCCACCGACAAGAAGGCAGTGCGTAGATTCCTTGGCATGTGTGCCTACTACAGGCGCTTTGTCAAGGACTTTTCACGCATCGCTGAGCCGTTGATACGTCTAACTAAATGTTATGTTGAGTTCAAGTGGGAAACGCCGCAGGCCGACGCATTTGAAGAACTCAAACGACGCATGGAGTCGCCGCCGGTACTTGCGCACTTCGACGAGTACGCCGATACAGAAATCCATACGGACGCCAGTAGCCTAGGCCTCGGAGCCGTTCTAGTCCAGAGGAGAAACGGAGTCGAACAGGTGATAGCTTACGCTAGCCGGTCGCTGTCGAAAGCGGAAGGCAACTATTCTGCAACCAAAAAGGAATGTCTCGCCATCGTTTGGGCTACAGCTAAATTTCGCCCTTATCTTTATGGCAGGCCGTTCAAAGTCGTCAGCGACCATCACGCGGTGTGTTGGCTAGCGAATATAAAGGATCCTTCAGGACGACTGGCGCGGTGGAGCCTCAGACTACAAAAATACGACATCACTGTAACCTACAAGTCCGGACGAAAACACTCCGATGCCGATTGCCTATCACGCGCCGCCATTGACCCGCCGTCGCAAGATGACGAGAATGAGGACAATGACGACGCCTTCCTTGGAATGATAAGCGCGGAAGACTTCGCTGAACAGCAACGGGCAGACCCGGAGCTAAAAGGCCTTGTCGAATATTTGGAAGGGCACACCGACGTTGTCCCTAGGGCATTTAAGCGCGGATTGTCTTCGTTCACGCTTCAGAACAACCTACTCGTGAAGAAGAACTTCTCACCAGACCGCGCCAACTACCTTCTTGTTCGTCGATGGGGGCGAAATGCGAAAACACCCGTGTGCTTAGATTTAGGTGCACGTTAAAGAACCCCAGGTGGTCAAAATTTCAGGAGTCCTCCACTACGGCGTGCCTCATAATCAGAAAGTGGTTTTGGCACGTAAAACCCCAAATATTATATTATTATTACCTTCTTTTTCCGTCGGCGCTGCGTCCAGAAGTACTGTACGCCCTACATGACGATCCGACCACTCGGCACCTCGGTTTCTCCCGGACGCTATCGAGGATAGAAGAAAGGTATTACTGGGCGCGCCTAACCGCCGACGTTGCCCGTTACGTCAAGACATGCCGAGACTGTTAGCGACGCAAGACACCACCCACAAGGCCAGCCGGATTACTACAGCCGATCAAGCCTCCTTGCCGACCTTTTCAGCAGATCGGGATGGACTTGTTGGGACTGTTTCCGACGTCAACGTCCGGAAATAAGTGGATCGTCGTGGCAACGGACTACCTCACCCGCTTCGCTGAAACTAAAGCTCTGCCGAAAGGCAGCGCAGCCGAAGTAGCGAAATTCTTCGTCGAAAGCATTCTGCTGCGACATGGCGCTCCAGAAGTCCTCATCACCGGACAGAGGAACGGCCTTTACAGCGGAGCTCACCCAAGCCATTCTTCCTACCACCCACAGACGAATGGTCTTACGGAGTGCCTGAATAAAACCCTCGCCGACATGCTAGCAATGTATGTCGACATCGAACACAACACCTGGGATGCTGTCCTGCCGTACGTAACCTTTGCTTACAACACGGCGGTGCAAGAAACAACACAGATCACGCCGTTTAAGCTGGTTTATGGCAGGAACCCGACGACGACGCTCGAAGCCATGCTGCCGCACGTCACTGAGGAGGAGAATCTTGACGTCGCTACCTATCTCCAGCGCGCCGAAGAAGCCCGACAGCTCGCCCACCTACGCATCAAGAACCAGCAGCGTACCGACAGCCGACACTATACAACCTCCGACGACGCTATGTCGAGTACCAGCCCGGTGACCGTGTTTGGATTTGGACCCCGATACGCCGACGAGGACTCAGTGAGAAACTATTGCGACGCTATTTCGGACCCTACAAGATCATCCGACGTGTTGGCGAACTGGACTATGAGGTCGTGCCTGACGGCATTTCGCAGTCACAGCGGCGCCGGGCACGATCTCAAGTGGTCCACGTAGTGCGTCTGAAGCCCTTTTACGCACGCTGACGAACTTCCTCATTTTGTTGTTTTCTTTGCTACGAGTGCTTTTCTTTATTACTTTCGTTTGCTTGCAGCATCGGGTCGATGCTTTTTAAGAGGGGGGTATTGACAAGTGTACTTATCTTTACCGGGCGGCCACGTTTCGCCGCCTAACAAATCTAATCGCACAGCGCGCGACGCGCCTGCATGTATCCGAAGTTTCTGGAAAGTTATCGATGCTTCTATCCGCTGTCTGTTGTCGCCGAACCTTGTGTTATCTGATTTCATGGTCTGACGCAAATGGTGTAGAACTTTGTGGAAGGCACGCGGGTCCCAACGATTAGTCTGGAACATTCGACGACTGCTGTATAAAAGCCGACGCGCTTGACCCGCTGATTTTCGACGATCGCCGACCGTGTTCGCCGCCATCGTTCTGCTATAAGTGTAGCCTGTTTTTGTGGGCACAGGTTCGCCCAATAAAATTTAGTTTTGTCTTTCACAGTATTGCTACTGTGTTCTTCAACGTCACCACCACGTGACAATATTTCTGCTAGATATTTCAAGTCTCGTGTTTTGCTTGCGGTAACTAAACAAAATTATTTAGATTGGTTGCCAGGAAGCTTAAAGATACTACTACTATTAAACTATACGAAAACGGCAGCGCACACACTGCTGGAGCATGCCCCGCAAACGCGGCCCTTCATCCGAGTACGCTAGCAGTTATACAACTATACGTCTCTGTTTGAAAATTCATGCTAACACAATTTTGCGATATATACGTAAAGCATGTGACGAGAATTTCACTACACATGCGGCGCAGCATTCATCGCGGCCGGATCAAGCGCCACGAAATGGCATCTACCACACTGGCTGCTCAACACAAACATTCCGCTTAGTGGCAGCTCAGTATCAAGTTAAACCATGGTGTACTTCCTTTTTACGCACGTCAACTATAACGCTAAAATCAACAAGCCCGAGCGATCGCTCGCCGTAAAACATACCGTATTGTAGAAGCGAGAATAAGAGGGCGTTATCAAATCATTTTAAAGACAAACCGATACTATGCCCGAGTCGCCTGCGCTACATGCAGCCGGTTCGCGCTACGAAATGCGCTTACCTAATCATGATCTATTGACGCAAGACATCTTTGCTAAGGCTTACCGTTCAGTGTAGTTGACGTGTGATGCCACAAAGAAGACACGCGTACACAGACACCAACGTTCAGGCAGACACCGCACACAGCTACAAGCGTTTACGTGCCTGGCGCACTCGTTGAGAATTCAAACTTACGCGTACACAGACACCAACGTTCAGGCAGACACCGCACACCGCTACAAGCGTTTACGTGCCTGGCGAACTCGTTGAGAATTCAAACTTACGCGGACAGAGCGCACCGCCGCGCGTGCGCAAGAGCTCCACGCATGCACAGGAGCTCCGCGCGCCGGGCGTGCGCGCTCCGAGTGTGAGCGCCTTTTCCTTTTTCTTTTTTTTTTTTGTCTCTTTTTCTCTCTCTCTCTCTGCGCGCCATGCACGCCGGAAGGGGTTGCTTTTCTTTTCCATTTTTCGTCCTTTTTTCATGAACGAAGGAAATGTGTTGGCAGGCTGTATTATAAACGCTGTGGGCTAGCTATGAGACTGGAACGCCCACATGGATGAATGAGCTGTTTGTAAAAGCCGTTACAGGGCCCTTCAGACGCATTATCGCCAGCGACGATGAGTAATACAGCGTATTTGTAGCGTATCTTCCAGCGTACCGCCAAATGCGATGCCCGCACGTACGTTAGTGCTAATTTTCCGCTCCGATGATAGGTCAAAGCAATCAGTACGGCAATGAGGTACTCATATGCGTGGCCGCGCCGGCATACCGCCTGCGAAATAGTGGGTGGGCTCAGAGAATTTGGCACATACTTTAAGTGAATGAGAAACTTTGATGAGTTTATAGTGCAGGATATCAGTCAACAAAAAACCGCGCAATGTTAGTTATGCAGCCGAGATATGAAGGCAATGTGAAAAGTATCTCAGAATAGGACGACACACAACGCGCACACCACATACGCGACATCGGTTCATCGCACACTCACAAAGTCCGCGTTGTCAGCTACAAACATTACGAGTCTCTGTGCTGTTGGCTTGATGCGTGTTTGGAATCCGCTTGTAGCTAAAGTTGGCGTTCATACCATCTATTATCACAATTGGATCGGCGTTTTGCTTTCTTTATTCTACTGCCGCAAAAGTCATGCTATGACAACTGTGAAGACTGTCTTGGGATTGCCGAGAGCGACTATGTAGATCATATCATGTGGTCAACAAATGCGGAGGTATACACTATGTGTCAACCAAAGGACCGTCAACCAAAGGACCAGGCAGGATTCCGTAAAGGCTACTCAACATTAGACCATATTCACACTATCAATCAGGTGATAGAGAAATGTGCGGAATATAACCAACCCTTACATATAGCTTTCATTGATTATGAGAAAGCGTTTGATTCAGTCGAAACCTCAGCAGTCATGGAGGCATTGCGGAATCACGGTGTAGACGAGCCGTATGTAAAAATACTGAAATATATCTATAGCGACTCCACAGCCACCATAGTCCTCCATAAAGAAAGCAACAAAATCCCAATAAAGAAAGGCGTCAGGCAGGGAGATACAATCTCTCCAATGCTATTCACAGTGTATTTACAGGAGGTATTCAGAGACCTGGATTGGGAAGAATTGGGGATAAGAGTTAATGGAGAATACCTTAGTAACTTGCGATTCGCTGATGATATTACCTTGCTTAGTAACTCAAGGGACCAACTCCAATGCATGCTCACGGACCTGGAGAGGCAAAGCAGAAGGGTGGGTTTAAAAATTAATCTGCAGAAAACTAAAGTCATGTTTAACAGTCTCGGAAGAAAACAGCAGTTTACGATAGGTAGCGAGGCACTGGAAGTGGTAAGGGAATACGTCTACTTAGGACAGGTAGTGACTGCGAATCCGGTCCACGAGAGTGAAATAACCGGAAGAATAAGAATGGGCTGGGTTGCGTTTATTATTATTTATTATTATTATTATTGTTTTGAACACATATACACATATACACAGGTAACAGGAAAAGGAAAGCGAGGAGCAGGCTGGCAACTGCCACCGGAAGGGGCACAACGCCTGCCTACTCTTCCGAAGGGAGGTGACAGCAACACAGAAATGGAAGATAGGAAGGAGGGGAGGAAAAAGGAAAGAGGAAAGGAGAGCAACAGTACAAATCTAAAGAGCAAAGTAGAACACTGCAACAGGACAAATCTAAAGACTAAAGTAGAACTCTGCAGCCGGAATTAAAGTGACGCCGCGTCGAAGAGCCTCCACAATTATCGACCACATCCATGGCTAGTTCGCTATGCGGCTAATTGTGTTCTCCACGATGAGACGCCAAGTAAAGCTGCAGGTAATCACCGTTCCACGTAATCACCTGCACGTAATCACCGGTTCACAATATACACTACAAGGTGTTTGAACCTGCCACCTCCCATCTTCGAAGGAAGAAGCGTTAGGGTACAGTACTGATCACACACAATAGGGCCGGTCACTGAAGGTCACGCTGCTACAGAATGTTGAATGTTCATGCTACAAACGTGAACCTAAGTTAATTAGGTCTGTAAAGGTTAGTAGGGCGCGATGGGCCTGATCACGTTTAGATGCACAGCCACTGGGGTATAAACATTCCTGGAGTGTCGCACACCGCAGGCCAAGGAGATGATAGTTTCTCACTAGCGACATGCGCTGCGCAATGAAAGCGGGACACTCAAGTATAAGGTGCTGAAGTGTCTCGTAGCAGCCACAAGACGTACACAATGGACTTTCCGCACGCCCTTGTCTGTATAAACGTTCGTGCACGTTCACGCAACCAACCCTCAGCTTGAGCAGTTGTGCTCTAGCGCGACGAGGCAAGCCTCGACCATGAACACGGGGCGGGAACGTTCCATTTGCGACGCGCTGATCTGGATGCTGCTTGAGTAGGTGGCGACGAATCAGCAGACGAGCGTCAGCAAGCTTGCACATAATTTCTGGGCAGTCACAGTTGTTATGAACGCAACTTGAAGCGAGCCGATCAGCCTCTTCATTTCCGGCGATTCCTACGTGTGAAGGTATCCATTGAGCAACGAGAGATACCCCACGTGAGGTAATTTTGCTCGCAGAGTCATTAATGCTGCGCACAAGTGGACAATCAAGTTCACTGCGTTGTAACCTGCTAAGGGCAGCACGGGAGTCCGTAAAGATGACAACCTTCGATGTAATTAACTCCTCTTGTACGTATTTCAGTGCAACATTAATCGCTGCTAGTTCCGCAGTTGTTGACGAAGTTGGATGAGGTATTTGAAAGATACGTCGTACTTGAGTTGAAGGGCAGTAAAAAGCTGCAAAGGTGCCTTGACCGTCGTTGTGTACAGATGCATCTGTGAAAACTTGAAGATAATCTGGAAACTTTTCGAACAAGTGAGACTGAGCCAATTGAAATATTGCCGAAACAGCCATATCAGATTTTTTGTGCATGTCAGGGATTGTGAGGAAAATGGGGAATACGTGTTTCGTGATAACTTTTGGAGGCGGAGACGTATCTGAAGCAGCATGTTCAGAAATGGTAATGATATCCATAAATAATGCCGCCATTTTTACCATGCGAGATAATGGGCGGTGAATCAGACGATCAAGGAGCGATTGAACATTCGATGCGCGGTGCAGACGCTCAATATGATACAGAGCTCTCTGATCTGCTTGCAGCCTCAGGGGCAACTGATGCGCTTCAGTAAGTAATGCAATAGATTGCGCCTCACGAGGTAATCCAAGTATTAGTCGAAGGGCAACGCGATGATCTCGCTCCAGTTGGGCCATCAAACTAGGTGGTATGTTCAAAATTGGTAATGCGTACAGCATGCCTGAGAGTGCAGATGACTGGTACACCTGAAGAGCCGTTGCTTGGTCGCAACCAGCACCTCGAGCAGTCAAGGCGGCCACATACTTAAGAAGGGAGTGCGATTTGCGTTGTACAGATTTAACGGCAGGACGCCAAGAGATGCGATCATCCACAATTAACCCCAAATAACGGTGTTGTCGCACCCAGTTTATAGGCGTTTCGTCAAGATACAGTCGGCTCATTGTTCGACGAGCGCGTTGTTTAGGGTGATATGCTATTGCAGCCGACTTAGCAGGTGATATGAGCAGGCCAACTTCACCCAAGTACTCCGAAGTAGCGTTGAGAGCTCTTTGCAAGCTTGCACGAAGCCGCGGACCAAGGTGCGAAGGGCCGCTTATCCACAGAGCAATGTCATCTGCGTATACAGCTATGCTCACAGGGAAGTCAGTGTCTCGAGGCAAACGACTTGGAAGCGTGGCGAGTACCGCGTTAAACAAAATCGGCGATAATACGCTGCCCTGTGGAACATTGCACTTCACATGTCGGTATTCACTAGTTACTCCTCCGACACGCACTTTCATCCGGCGCTCCGATAGAAAATTATGCACAAACTGGAGCAGACGACCCGAAATTCCCGCGGTTGCAAGAGCGAAAATAATCGCCTTATGCGGAACTGACTCGAATGCTTGCTGTATGTCTAGGAAGAGCATGTAGGCGGAATGCTTGTTTTCTTTAGCAAATTCGAGTGCTGAGACAAGGTCTGATATGCTGTCCAGAGCCTAACGGCGGCGACGAAAGCCACTCATGACATCAGGGAAAAAATTTAGCTCCTCTTGCCTGACATCTAAGCGAAACAAGACCATTCGCTCCTTTAACTTGATGATGTTTGAAGTTAGGGATATTGCTCGGTAGGACTTGAGGTGCCTTGCCGGACGCCCGGGCTTTAAAATTGGTATTACGACGGACGATTTCCACTCAGCAGGGATTACACCGGTTCTCCATACTTCATTATACTCGTCCAATATACGGTCATGGAAGCACTTATCAACGTTCCGCAATGCTTGGTACGTCACACCATCTGCGCCTGGAGCAGTGCGGCGTTTGGAGAGGCTCAGCGCGTTTGGCAGGCATTCTCAGATCATGAACAGCAGCTTGCCATTAACCCTCTAGAGAAAAGTGTATAACAGCTGTGTCTTACCAGTACTCACGTACGGGGCAGAAACCTGGGCGCTTACGAAAAGGGTTCTACTTAAATTGTGGACGACGCAACGAGCTATGGTAAGAAGAATGATAGGTGTGACATTAAGGGATAAGAAAAGAGCAGATTGGGTAAGGGAACAAACGCGAGTTAATGACATCTTAGTTGAAATCAAGAAAAAGAAATGGGGCATGGGCAGGACATGTAATGAGGACGGAAGATAACCGATGGTCATTAAGGGGTACGGACTGGATTCCAAGGGAACGAAAGCGTAGCAGGGGGCAGCAGAAAGTTAGGTGGGCAGATGAGATTAAGAAGTTTGCAGGGACAACATGGCCACAATTAGTACATGACCGGGGTAATTGGAGAAGTATGGGAGAGGCCTTTGCCCTGCAGTGGGCGTAACCAGGCTGATGATGATGATGATGATGATGTGTATACTAAAGTATGTGTATGTGTATACTATGATGATGATGTGTAAACTAAAGTATGTGCATACTAAAGACTACAAATAGTCTCTACAGCAATCTCTGTGGCTTATATCAAATGCAGCTCCGTATTACTCACCGGTACCTGCGCTTGGTTACAGCGTACACGGGTTGGGCCCAGTCAATCTATAGACGCCTTGTAAACCTGAACCCGCTGTGGTTGCTCAGTGGCTATGGTGTTGGGCTGCTGAGCACGAGGTCGCGGGATCGAATCCCGGCCATGGCGGTCGCATTTCGATGGGGGCGAAATGCGAAAACACCCGTGTGCTTAGATTTAGGTGCACGTTAAAGAACCCCAGGTGGTCAAAATTTCCGGAGTCCTCCACTACGGCGTGCCTCATAATCAGAAAGTGGTTTTGGCACGTAAAACCCCAAATATTATTATTATTATTATTATTGTAAACCTGAAGCAATAAGAAATTTACAGTATCGGCTGTTTTATACTTCATCTCACGCCTTACCACAATCGGTATACGGGCTGTTCGCACAAGTTAACATGACCTTTGGTGACATCCCACCCTATTGCCTTCACCGGCGGTGATACAGGAAACCGCGGAAAATAATTCGAATTGCAAAGAAGTATACGGGATGTTGCACTTAATTTGAGCCAGACTTTAACATATGCAAATGCTACGTAGCTGGAGAGAACCAAGGTAATGTTGTTTGCCATCGCTTGGAGATACTCAGATTATTTTTTTGCATTCCCCTTATTAGATGAGTAGTGTTAATTGCTTTCTCAATTATGTTAATTAGATGAATATTCTCAATGATAAAATTGTAGTGCAACACTAGAAACTCCCGATACAGCTTTCTGTTGCTAAATACGAGCTCCATAGAAGTGTTTTTCCGAGCGTGAAGAAGTCCGCGATTACACGCAACGTGACTCGAGCCGCCGGTCGCGCTGCAATATATATATATATATATATATATATGGGGGTGCAGGTGCGTGTTTGTGACGAACTAGGTATAGTGGGAATAGACACGAAATATACAATCTTATGGAGTCTCGTCTATAGACAGTCTAAACACGAAGAATGAACAACAATAAATAGACTGTATCGACTTTTCTCTATGGACGGTCTGTAGATTGTTAATACACAAAAAGAAACAGAAATCTTATAGACTTTCGTCTATAGGTAGTCTACAGAGAGGAAGTAGACAAAAAAGAAACAAACACCTTATCAACTTTTTTGTATAGACCGTCTATAGACTGCGAAAAGACAAAACGAAATAGAAATCTTATCGACTTTCGTCTATAGAAAGTCTATAGATAAATAATGGAGAAAAATAAATAGAAGCTGTATCGACTTTCGTCTATAGGTAGTCTATAGAGAGGAAGTAGACAAAAAAGAAACAAACACCCTATCAACGTTTTTCTATAGACCGTCTATAGACTGCGAATAGACAAAAAGAAATAGAAATCTTATCGACTTCCGTCTATAGAAAGTCTATAGATAAATAATAAATAAAAATAAATAGACCCTGTATCGACTTTTGTCTATAGGTAGTCTACAGAGGGGAAGTAGACAAAAAAGAAACAAACACCATTTCGACTTTTTTCTATGGACCGTCTATAGACTGCGAATAGACAAAAAGAAATAGAAACTTTATCGACTTTCGTCTATAGACAGCCTATAGGCTTTGTATCAACAAAAGTGCAAATCTATAGAAAGGCAAAGTCGTCTATAAAAAGTCTCTAGACTTTCAATAGACAATCTAAAGTCATTTTTGTAAGGGTAGCCAGCAGCCTGCCCCAACACTGACTCCGGCCGTGCAACAAGTCATCCATGCTCGGATATCCGACGCACTTTCCCCCATTCGCCCACTATAGCTTCTGTAACGGCACCGTTATCTTATGCCGACTACCCGCCTCTATATTCAAATTTCAGACGGCACCGCTCTCTTATGCCGCCTGCCCGCTCCGGATTACACCTCCGCCGCTCAGCTAAGCTGCCGCGATCGCAAGGCCATCCCCGTGGTCATATTCTGTCCCACGATCAACGCACCGGGATCCCCTTGGTCAAGTTCCACGGCAGTCATCCCAGCTTTTTCGTCGAGCCGACACGTGGCGCCCGGCAGACAACAAACTTATGCCTGTGGAACTGCTGGTCACGTTGTACGTTTCTGTCAACGTAACATGTCCTCTAACCATGGCACCTTCAACCAGTTTCGCTACTCGCCGCAACATGCCGCTGAGGTTCGTTGCCGAGATGCCACTGACTCGCTGCTGAGAGCCCTTGATCTCGAACGCCGTTCAGACAGTCGCCTCTCTCCTTCTCCACGTCGACGGTCGTTGCACCTATGTGTGGTCGACCACCTACTGCGGAGGATTAGCGCCCTTTCGGAGGCAAGAACTGCAAGCTCGTCAAACTTTCTGAGACATCAACTTTCACCGCAGAATGTCATTAATGTCCATGTTGAGGAAGCAGCCGCAGAAGCGCTTGTCGATACCGGGGCTGCCAATTGCGTCATCCGCAAAAATATTTGTAGTAAGCTAAGGAAGTCACTACTACTCTCTCTCTAGCATGGCACTCTGCACTGCTAGCGTGCAGCGCAATCATCTTACAGCTGTATGCACCGCCTGGTTTGTCATCCAAGACGTTTTGCACATCATCGAGTTTTTTGTGTTGCCATCCTGTTTTCATGATCTCGTCCTCGTGTGGGACTTCCTGTCACATCATAGTACAATCATCCATTGTTCTCGAGGGCAAGTGGACGTGTTTTGTCTTTATGTTGCTCACCATCGGTTGGCGCCGACCTCGGTGTTCGCTGTCTTCGTTGATGCTGATACTGATTGACCTCCAGAGATGTGGATGCTTGTGACCCTGTTGTGTGATTACGCCATCTGACATACTTGCTCACCACAAGGACTTATTTCACCCGTTCGTCGTCGTCACTGTTAGGTCTGAATCCGCTTTGATACATGTATGTAATCCGCGCCGGTACCCACTGACGATACTGTGTGGTGAGACGTTAGCGTTTGTGCAAGCTGTCACGTGTATGAAAGATCTTGATGTTCACGATGGCGCCACCCGTTTACATCTTAAAGGCATAACTTGTGTCTCATCAACACCGCCTTCAGCCGTTTTCGGCTGCGTCATCGCCGCAGACCCTTCGCCATCCCATCGAATCCAACTTACCGTTTCTTCGTTCGACTGCAACCAACAATCCTTGGGTCGTACGACAAGTGTCTGTCATACCGCTGACACCAGTTCACATTCCCCTTTGTGACAGCGTGCGTATCGTTTCCGCAGAAGAGCGCCGAGTTATCACCGAACAAGTGGATATTATGCTGCAGCACGGCGTCATTAAGCCTTCTCAAAGTCCATGGTGGTCACCTGCCTCATTCTATATTGTATCGATTATCGCCGCCTAACAGGATTACAAGAAAAGACGTTTACCCACTGCCTCGGATCGACGATGCTTTTGATTATTTGCAAAGCGCAGAGTGCTTCTCATTTTTAGACCTCTGTTCTGGCCATTGACAGGTTCCTATGGCTGAGGCTGACAACTCAAGAACAGCTTTCGCCACTCCAAATGGCCTATACAAGTTTAACGTTATGCAGTTCGGGCTCTGCAACGCGCCCGCTACGTTCGAGCGCATGATTGATTCCCTCCTTCGCGGCCACAAGTGGAAGACTTGTTTGGATTACTTGGATGACATCGTTATTTTCTCAAATGATTTTCCGACACATCTCGTCCGTCTGCATGGCATCTCAACCTTCTCACTTCATCTGGCCTACAGCTCAACCTGAAGAAGTGCCATTTCGCTGCCCGAAAATTAACTATCTCGGGTCACGTTGTCTCGACAGACGGCATCCTTCCCTATCCCGACAAGTTTCGCGCAATCGCCGAGTTTCCAAAGAGCGCATCTATCAAGGTCCTGCGAAGTTCCATAGGCCTGTGTTCTTATTTTCGTCGTTTCTTGCGGAACTTCGCCTTCATCATGGCAGCCTTGTCGAATCTGCTTACCACAAACAAAGGCATTTCCGCATGGTCATCAGCATGCGACGAAGCCTTTGAAAAGTTACTCGGGCTGCTGATTTCACAACCGATTCTTCGCCGCTATGAGCGAACTGCGCCGAGAGAGGTTCACGCCGACGCTGGTGGTGTCGCCCTTGGTGCTGTCTTGGCCCAACAGAAAGCCACGAATGAAGAATAGGACATCGTTAAGCGAGCCGTGTATACTCTTAAGAAAGCTGAGTTGAATTACTCCGCCACGCCGAAGGAATACTTAGCCCTCACTTGGGCACTGAGCAAATTTCGACTTTACCTCTACGGTCGTCCTTTCAGTATCATCACTGACCATGACGTCCTTTGTTGGCTCTCCTCCTTGAAAGACCCCTCGGGCCGCCTCGGCTATTGGGCGCTTCGCCTGCAGGAATATGACAGTTGTGTCGTATAACGCTCCGGCCGAAAGCATACCGATACCGACACTGACGCGCTTGCACGCCGATGACACCTGATGTGGCTCCGTTGCATCTACGAACTCAGCCCCGTCACTATACTGACCGCCACTGATATGCCCTCCGAGAAACGCAATGACCCATCGCATGCCCTGCTGCTCCACTACCTTGCCGCTTCATCGGTCGTACTTTCAAAACGGACGCTACACCGTCAACCAGCCCACTTTGCCGTGCGAGACAACACCCTCTACCACCGCAACTATATGTTTGACGGTTGTAAATGGCTTCTGGCTATCTGTCGTCACATGCGCTCCGATATCTGCGTGTACTTCCATGCCGACCCTCAGAGCGCACACACAGGTGGTCAAGAAACCTTCACAACGCTGTGTCAACGATATTACGGGCATGGAATGTACCGGTTTGTCCAGCAGTACGTTCGATCTCGCCTGTCAACAAAGCAAGACCCTTACACAGCGCCCTCCTGGCGCACTACAGCCGCTACCGTGTCGTGCTCGACCATTCCACCGCGTTGGCATTGACCTCTATGGCCCACTTCCATACAGCGGATATGGAAACCGCTAGTTTTTTGTTGTTGGCGTCCACCACCAGACACGCTACGCCGAGACTGCAGCCCTTCCCGCAGCGACCGCGCGCGACGTTGCCATGTTCATTCTTTGTAACTTCGTCCTCCGCCACGGCGCTCCTCCAGAACCACTCAGGGATAGGGGTCGTGTCTTTTTGTCAGAAGCAATACAATTCCTCCACGAGTGCGGCATCATTCCCCAGAAATCGACCGTGTACCACACGCGAACGAACGGTCTCACGTAGCGGTTCAACCGAACACTCGGAGACATGTTGAGGATGTACGTCTCATCCTACCACGCCAATTGGGACACAGGGCTCCTGTTCGTTACGTTTGCATATAACATCGCGACTTAAGCGACCACCAGTATTTCATTTTTTTTTCTTTTGTATGAACGTGAGCCTTCCTGTCTATTAGATACTGTCCCGCGTTACCGACCTAGCCCTTCTAAGTGCACTACAATTTCAGAAGTTGCACGATACGCTGAAGATTGCTGCCAGCTGGCTCGTTCGCTGACCAGCGACGATCAGGGGCGTCAGAAGACACAATGTGACAGTCATCAGGCCACACCCACATTCAATGCCGGTTCTCATTTATTTAGCTTGAGATACCGCCTCACACCCATGGCCTTTCTTTTAAACTGCTTGTACGGTACCACGGTCCGTACCGTATCATCGACGCCACCTCACTTGTGAACTCTATCGTTGAGCCCGGCACACTATCGCCGGACCTTCATTGTCGGGGTCCCAAGAGTGCATGCTAGCCGCCTATAGCCACATTACGACCGCCTCATCTTGTCTGCTACCTGAGTCGCCACGATGGCTCCGCTTCACACCCGGGGCCAATGTAATGAAGCAGAGGCGCCTCGTGTGTTTTCTATGGCAGCTCGCAGACGACGCCGATGACCCCTGCGGCGATTGAGAGAGAGCTCGTGCTGTTCGCTGCTGCTTGGCTGCGACTAGACTGATTATCATCTTTGTAATTAAATCTCATTTAATTATGTATATCTACTGTGGATGTGTGTCGTACAAAATAATAAGTATGTATTAAAACTCACCCCAAGAATGTGCTTCGTTTGCTTACGCATTTGGTGTGCTGACGTTTGTGCGACTCCTGTTACATTGCTTTCACTCTTTCTTCTACGCTGAATCTGCAGCTCGGAATAAAAAGATGGAAATAATGAAGGTGCTATTGTTTTATTTATGTTTTATGCTATATTTTAATCATGTAGTTTTTGTCTGCACGTGCTTTTAAAGAGAACTTGCAGCATGGATGCTTTTGTGCATAAAAATGTACAAATCTGGAGAGT
The DNA here is from genome assembly GCF_050947875.1 of Dermacentor variabilis. Classification (NCBI taxonomy): domain Eukaryota; kingdom Metazoa; phylum Arthropoda; class Arachnida; order Ixodida; family Ixodidae; genus Dermacentor; species Dermacentor variabilis. The sequence continues at coordinate 245,931,753 of NC_134568.1, read as the reverse complement.
AATATGTTATTTGCTGAAAATTAAAGTTCAGATGTTTCATGTTTTTCTTATGCGTGTGCACATTTTCTAAAATTACCAGATGAAGAGCGCAGTAATTTGTATTTACATAAGGTATTATAAAGCAATTAGCTGCAGTAGCTATGTAGCCTAAATGTACTAAAGTGCAAGAGATGCAGGGAACAGAATATTTCATATATAATATGAGCGTTACAGCTCATAAATTTTTACAAATAAGACATAGAAAACACGTTTGCTTTTTATTTGAACAACAACAACAAAAATACTAAAATGGTACTGTTTCCTCCCTTGCGCTGTCCGTCTGTCACCCCCCCTCCCCCCCTTAAGAAGATACTTCTGGAGTCCCTGCCAAGGAGGCATTGTACCTGCATGAAATATTGACCATGGAGCCGATCGCACAAAATTATTCGCTACTACATAATCTTGGCGATAGCTACAGCCAGCCACACTTCTTTAGTTACACAAGTAAACAAATGAACTTTTATTCACAGAACATGTTGAATGCGTCTACCACACGCTAAAACTCACAAAGCTACACACCTTGGTTGCTTTGGATCGTGCATGTATGATACAAGTAGCCAGCAACAAATATTTTCTGCAGAATCTGTCTAGCCCATTTGTTCAAACGGCCCGCCTGTGTCCGTACAACTGTCACACAGTGTAAACGTAATCCGAACGCAGGAACAAATTCTTCGAGCAACTGGCTCCTCACTATTACCAACTGCACACAAGGTCGCGGGATCGAATCCCGGACACGGCGGCCGCATTTCGATGGGAGCGAAATGCGAAAACACCCGTGTACTTAGATTTAGGCGCTCGTTAAAGAACCCCAGGTGATAGAACATTCCGGAGTCCTCCACTACGGCTTGCCTCATAATCATAAAGTGGTGTTGGCACGTAAAACCCCATGATTTAATTTTTTTAAATATTACCAACCACGTGTAGTATGTTCGATACAACAAGCCACATGCACCCAACGAACGAACGGAGAAGAAATTTCATAGAACCATCGCACCAGCGATTTTCGCCGGTACGCGAATGACGGACGTAATTGTAGGATGCCGCAAGTGCCGCTACGCTGGCAGTTAAGGAGCCAACAGTATCGATGAACGCGACGTGCGCTTCTCCGCACTAAGTAGTGCGCAGAATCACTCAGTTCTTCCAGCGAGATAGGAACCATGAAGGTAGCGTTGGGCTACATTTGGAAAGGAAGCACGAAGGATGTCCTTAAGGCTGCCGCAGTAATAATACTTGCATAATTGACACAGCGGAACCTTACGGCAATGAAAGCTTCATTATTCAGGTGGTGAGAGTTGAGCAATTGGGACCTTTATGTGAACGCATGGGTATGCCAATCTTTATTTAATTCTCAAACGAGGCAGCGATATATAGTGCTCACAGGAACGTTCACGCGCGAGGGAGTGTGCACATACATACAAACTCAGTCATGCTCTTGTTAGAGCGCCGAGCGCTCTGTCTCATTGTCCTCTCTTGTGCGCTGTATGTTGTTTTTTGGCGCCTTAAAGATAGGAACAATAAATTAGAAATGTGGAAGTAGCCATTGTAGGACCAATTTCCCCACCACTGCCTTTATTTCAAAAACATGTCGGTTCAAGAGCGTATGTGTCGCATTCGTGGCTACTTATATCGTAAACATGAGAGCATAGCTCTCCTTTCTGTTATTGTGGCTTACAGATGAGCCACCGTTATGCGCATTTCGAAACACGTTGAAATCGCGAGATTCACCTTCCCGCACGTGAAAAACACGCGTGTTAATATGCGGTAAGATATTGGGAAGACGTCACCCCTTTTACCAAATGCTGTTTTCACGAGCTTGGGTCGATGGCGAGTTGTACAGATCACAGCAAAACCGATTCCGGAAAAGCTTTTACAGCAGGCACCCGAGTGGCTTGCCGTTGGTCCGTCACCATTGCACGCCACAGCAGTAGCTCATCGCAACTCTTTGGTGCTGGACGTAGTGTCAAGTGAGTCGCACGGTTCATGTGAACACGTGAGCCTTATGCACTAAACTCTTGGTAGCGGTACATGCCAGCCTTGTAATGGTAACATGTTACATGTTTTCACAAGTTGTCGTCAGAATTATGCGTCCTTCTGAAAAGATGAAACACTCGCGTGTCGTGACACTGCTTAATAAATGTGGGACTTGATGTTCGTGCGCCAGCCGGAAAATGGCACATAGCGGCTAGCTTGGGCCATACCGAAGCTGCTGTAGCGACTGCTTGGCGTAGAACGAGGGTGAGTTTAGTAAAAATTCGCACTCGAAGTTTATCAAACATATTTTTCATAATCGGCGCTTGAAACAGTGTTAGTCTTTGGAAGTGCATAATTAATTAATCGTTTGATACCTTCATGGATCCGCTGGTAATTGATTGACTGCATGCGTACCGCAGCCAATGTCTTATAACCTGGGTAGATTTAGCTTGAAATGAACAGCGTAGTATTTTAATTAACTCTATACCAGAGCGCCGATCAAACACCGCTAATATGAGTGCTTTGCTGAGACGCCACTTTTCTGCCGACATACTGCGTACACATTGACCTTTGCAGACCGCTATCGCAAAGGAGCTTGTTCTGCTTTATTCAGTCCAGCGATTATGCACTCAAGCCAAACAAAACAGCAGCACTATTGAAGACGTCAAGGCAAATATTAACAGCGCTAGCTGTTAGCCGTCGGGTCAGCATCGTGTCGCGTCATCGTTATCGTGCCGTCGTCATCGTGGCCGTAGTTATGATCGCCGTCCCTATTTTTGTCGTAGTTCTGTTTTTGTGTCATTGGTGTGGCTGTCGCTCGGCAAACTATTGCAGTTTTCAATGGCACGTAGCGCTTGTGGATATTCTTCGCGTGGCCTTCTGTATTCTTTTAAATGAATGAAAATTATTTGCAGTACGTATAAGAAGGAACCTGCATAATAGTGCATGTGCATAGACCCGATTTGCTCCCTGGCCACTTTTAGCGAATAAACTTGCAAGCTAATAGCCTTGCAAGCTAATAACTCCTTTACAATAATAAAAAAATATGAGCAGAAACCACCGACGATGATTATCAGTGTAAACGAATAGCCAAACGCTTCTAGCTGTTTAACCTATTATAGCAATAACGCGGTTGAAGTTGTTTTTCTTGCAGTGAGGATATTTAGGTAGCTGTTGTTATTTCTTTACGTAATTCTGTAGATAACAGAGCCGTTAAGCAGCACATTTGTAGCGGTAATATAGATGGCTGAACATAAAAGTCATACGCGTGCTGTCTCACGTGGCGCGAGCGCCGGTATATGAAAGGCGACTGCCATCCTTCTTTTCTGCGTACAACCGGAGCTTCCGCTCGAAGCCGCCACATGGGGAGAGGTGATACAGGAGGGCTGTCATTTTCGGGCGCTCTAACACAGCGCCTCAACCTTCAGACGCCCCAAAACTCTCGAGCTACAGCACGTGCGCGCCAAAGAGCTATCATATAGTTGGCGTTGCGCGGAAGCACGTGCCCTTTCCATCGGCGGCGAAAGGCCGATCGCCACCAAAACGGGCGAAGGAGCACAAGAAAGCTATTCAATTGAAAAATCGTGAGCCACTCGCTTCCTTTTGAACAATAATGCTTCTTCAATTAAAATATGGTTACTGCCAAATCCACAACAGATGGGGCTTTGGAGTGCGCTCTTTGTTGTACAAGCCTGCCTTGGCCTCATTTCTTCCACGCCTCTTGGAGTTAAGAGCTCGCCAGCCACATTGTTGTTTTCGTCTGTTTTGCTCATATCCCTAAATACGTGGCGAACGCATGCATTTTCGCAGAGAGGCGCACAAGCACGCATTTTAACGATGAAACCCCATTTCTATCCATAGCATCACTAAATCCTTGCAGTACTGCGGGTTCAACTAAGCACGCATCCGCTAATCACCAGCCGAGTTTACTTTTGACAACAACGAGCAGCCTTACGCTGGAGGATTGGTCGCTTCATTCGTGTGATACGTTGAACGACCTCTGTTCGTAGGAAGGAAGGAGCGCTTACTGCGCCCGAGGATATCTCTAGCGGAAGAAGGAAGGAAGATCATCTTTTCTTCTCCTTAGAAAGACATCTCTCAAGTCAAAATTTATTTGCTATACTCCATAAAAACTATCTCTATACTACGTAAAAACGTAGCGAATAGACAATCAAGACTACGCTGGCTTTGTTATCTTGTGAACGCGCCCGCCACGTAATATTTAGATAGAGAAAAAGCGATTTCTTTACCTCAAGATGCAGTTAAAAGCTTCGCATACGGCAGCTGAGCCATAGATGTATACACGCAGGCACAGTCCGTTGCAAAACTACACAAGTAAAACACCTCGTCACCAGAGCGCGCCAGTTCTTGAATGTTTTTATACAACTGCTAGCCTACTCGGCATCGAAAACAAGTTACCCGTTGCGTGCCTGTACATCGACTTTTTAGCTTAAATTGAGCAGCAATATTCGCCTTAAATAGCATAGCATAGATAGCCGAAACGAGTGTTTCATTCATTATGTTGAATTCGGGTCTTGGTGGTACATTTATCATTGAGGGCCATAGTTTGGTGGCACGGTGCCGCGCAGCCTCCTGAGGTGCGGATAGGCTGGGGCCGCTGTTACTACAGATAATTGTTCAGAGAGAGAGATAGGAATATAGGAAGGCAGGGTTGTTAGCCAGTTGGGAAGTCCATAAAAGCTGCAGCCGCGGATGGGTAGCAGAGATGAACAACCGATTGCAGGTGTTATGTGAAAATGAGCACTTGCGTAGTGCGCAAATAGTTTATCATTATTATTTTTTGAGATCTATGATAAAATGTGACAATAATAGCTTGTAGATTGCGTGCACCGTACTTGCAGTATTCTCCTCTGTATTTCGGTGGAGTGAAGCTCGTTCCGTGCACTTACTGTTCGTATATGATAAGCGCTGTTTCCAGTCTCGAAAATGTTAGACGGGTTTGGTGTAAAAAAAAAACTTAAATTCTCACCTTGGTATTAACTTGAATTAGTTTGGCATGATAGTGGATCTATGCGATGACTAGAAGGTGAACCTCACAGCAGAATAACAAAACTTACTCTGACCAAAAGCACAAAGAGAAAATGGTACAGGTAGGATGGAAGCTTGGGCAAGTTGGTGATTCAATATCGACATGACATTGTGTGCACAGCGCAAAAGGCGAGGACTGAAGGAAGAACACAACAGAGGCGCTGACTTCAACTGATCTTTATTTGCGAAATCGCCAGAACTATGTACATGAGCAAAAGTAATGAAAAACAACTTTTGAATTATGTCACACATGAACGTCATTGCATCATCAACCAGATACTTGGCTTCATTTTGGTGAGGGCAATAGACGGCATGTTGATGTAAAAGTCACCCAGCCGCTGCATGTTGTCAGCCTCTATGATTTCACGTGTAAGCTGTTCTCAGTATTTGGAGATTACGACGCAGTTTTCAAATTCAGGGTCACAAGGGCAGTCTCGCAAGTGAATGCCAAGATGGCCTTGCACAGCGGTGTAGACGTAGTAAAAATGCTCTTTCAATCGCTCATTTAAACACCTGCCTGTTTGACAAACTTATTTCTTGCCGCAAGCCAGGGAAATCATGTAAACCATACCCAGAGCGCCTGCTCCACAATGGTTAGCAGTGCACATATTTCACCCGCCGTGGTTGCTCAGTGGCTGTAGTGTTGGGCTGCTGAGCACAAGGTCGTGGGATCGAATCCCGGCCACGGGGCCACATATGAATGGGGGCGAAAACACCCATGTACTTAGATTTAGACGCACGTTAAAGAAACCCAGGTGGTCGAAATTTTTGGAGTCCTCCACTGCGGCGTGCCTCTTAATCAGAAAGTTGTTTTGGCAAGTAAAACGCCTTAATTTATTGTTAAACGTTTATTCTTGGGGCATGAGCATTCACACGCCTGCAGAGCACTGATAATTCTTCCGGGGCAGAAAAAACGAATTCAACATGTACTTTACTGCCTATCCTCTTCAAGCTGTGCGATATCTTGTGCAAGCAAGGGATCACCGCGACTGGTTTATTGTCTCTGGCATTTTAAGCGACATTTTTCTCGCTTATCATGACTGACTCCTTGCTACCCACTCTTGATAACAGAGTGGTTGTAAAATTTTTCCGTTTTGTGGATGACTTCTTGTTACTTTTTGCGTGTGAAGGTCAAGGTGTTGAGCCTACTGTTTCAGATGTATTTTGCCAATTCAGCGAGTGTTTGTCGCCACTTGTCCTGACGCATGAACTACCGGTAGATGACTCTTTAAGTGTTTTAGATTTGCGACTTAGTATCGCTAGAGATCACTTGTGCTGTATGTACGAGTGCATAGGCAACTAGCCACTTTTGTCTTATCTGTCGGGCCATTCTAAACTGGTTAAACGGGGCATTGTAAATCTTTGCTTCCCAAATGCCCTAAATAAGTCTCGCTTCCACTCTTTAACGCGCAGTCTCCTTGTGCAGGCCTCCCGCCTAACATATGCTGGATACCACGAGGTTTTGTTACTTTCAATAGCAGAATAGTTATTAAAGAAAATCAAGCTGGGAGACAAAGCACCAGCTGACAGCGCTGCCAGCGACAATGAGCCAGTCGCGGAGCTCCCTTACTTGCACAAGATATCGCACAGCTTGTAGAAGATAGGCAATAAAGTAGATGTTAAAGTTGTTTTTTTCTGTCCCGGAAGAATGATCAGTGCTCTGCAGGCGTGTGAAGGCTCATGCCACACGACGAAATATTTGCACTACTAACCATAGGAAGTGCTTTGGAGCATGCGCCTTCGGTGTGGTTTACACCATTTCCCTGACTTGCGGAAAGAAATACGTTGGCCAAACAGGCAGATGTTCAAATGAGCGATTGAAAGAGCATTTTTACAACGTCTACACCGCCGTGCAAGGTCATCTTGGCATTCACTTGCGGGGCTGCCCTTGTGACTCTGAATTTGAAAACTGCGTCGTAATCTCCAAACGCCGAGAGCAGCTTACACGTGAAATCATAGAGGCTGACAAGATACAGCGGCTGGGTAACCTTCGCATCAGCATGCCGTCTATTGCCCTCACCAAAAACGAAATCAAGTATCTGGCTGCGATGCAATAGGGGTTCATGTGTGACATAATGCAAACGTTGTTTTTCATCACTTTTGCTCATGTGTATAGTTCTGGCGATTTAGCAAATAAAGATCAGTTGAAGTCAGCGCCTGTGTTGTGTTCTTCCTTCAGTCCTCGCCTTTTGCGCTGTGCACACATGTCGGTACAGGTAGCGCCTTATGATAAAATTCAATTGTTTAGTTAGTGCAGTATCAACTAGCGAAATTTCGCAGGCTTCTCACACATTCATAGATCCGCAGGTTCAATGAACGTCCTCCGACACAGCTCTCGAACTGCTGTTGGCATGGATCGAAGTCAGCGCGTCGCCAACGTCAAACGGGGGGCGCCCCGGTTGAACAGCGTGGTACTTTCTGCGCGCTGAACCTAAAAGTATGCCGAACGAAAAAGTTGTGCGATGGGGTCGCGCGCGTGCTAGCGGGGCCCGACGCCGAGTGGGCAACGCCGGACGGTGGTTTTTCGATCGCGACTCTGCCACCGGCGGCTGGCGGCGCGTACGGTTCGGCGGAGGCGCACGAAGATTGATATCCCGTTCAAATTTCGAAACGTGCCGTCGGCCAGGACCACTTCGGGTAATGAAACACCTTAAGGTGTCCAGGGCCTCTGGACTGCGTTTCCTTTACCTCGTCACTCGCGACCCTGCTCTTGCGGGTCAGCAGGGACGCGCCAGGAGTGAAAGGGGGAGTCAGACAGGTGGCCTTTTGTTGCCGTTCTAATGCCCCCAAGGCAATAAAGGACCGCCAATAACAGACGCGGGTATACAACTGGGGCCACCTCTGCCACAACGCCCTCCCTCCTTATCGAGCGATCTGCCGGGCTGCCCGGTGGCCGCCAAAACGAGTATATAAGTCCCGATACTGCAGGATTCTATTAGCTCTGCTGGGGTGGCGCAATGTGTCGATAAAAGAGGTGCTGTAAGAGTGACAGGCTGCGCGGTGCCCGGGGCGAAATTAAAATCTGAAGGTAGCGAATAACTTGATATCGTTGTTGGGCTTGGTGCGCTGCCGTTCCCACTCCGTCCTAACCATACTGGCCGTCTCTGACGCCCCGAGCAACTAGCACCTCAAAATATTGGCTCGCTGCTCATGCTGGCCAACAGGCTTTGGCAAAGTATCAATTAGTGAAGAAAAAAATTTTCACCATGAGTTTATTCATAAACTAAGGCACCACAGAGATCGTTCGACTTCTTAGCTATGTGATACGAGAGAAGTGGGCGATCCTTAGGTTTATAAGCCATCGGACGCCATACTCTTATATTTTCTCTTCTATCCCTTCATTACTTGTAGGTGGACCACTCCACTCGGAAACCTCTGGGGACACCATTATCTGGCGACTATCTGTGGAAATGTATACGCGCTGATTTGCACAGGCGTTTTTTTTTTTTCATTTGGAAGCTGCCTGTAATATTCATATTTATAGCTCTTGTTTATATAACACAAGTTAATGTATGTTGTATAGCCATTTATATAGCATACTACATCTTTAGTGTTTTGATATTAAGAGTAATTGAACTGTATTTTTTTGTTTATCAGCATTATGATGCCTGCACTGTGGTTAAACGAGAAGAAAGAGGGTTAACCGAGGGGCTCCTCGATTTTTATTAGTCATATCAGAAGTAGCCAACAAACGCTGACACCAAGGACAACATAGGGGTAATTACTTGTGCTTAATAAATGAAATAAAGAAACGATAAATTAATGGGAATTAAAGTGGATGAAAAAACAACTTGCCGCAGGTGGGAACCGAACCCACAACGTTCGCATTGACAACTGTGGTTGTCGCATTGTGGGGAATCTGAACCCTTGTCAAGATAATTCTTAAGCTTTTAGTTCTGGCTCCTCGTTTGTAGAAAGCAAATCAAATTTAATTGAACGGACTCCTCGTGGCACACATTCACCACATTCAAAGAATTCGCTAACTCCAAAACACCACATGCCAATGTGGTCCTAGTGCCGACGGCTCGCCCAAAGAGGCGTCTGTAAATATGGTTGATATTGCTCTCTCTCTTTGCGCAGCTAAAAAAATCAATGGCACTTAGGCATCCATACATGGATGAATGCGAAAGCATTGCGACGTTTCTACGGTGATACCTCGGCCTCGTTCGCGTATTTGCGTGAACGTCCAAAGAAGCCAGGCGCAGCTACTCACTGAGAAGTAGAAGTGGAAGGTTCGTCCATCGGAGTGCACTACAGAACTCACCGAAATCACCGCACCAACTGGCAGCGCCACGACGCGCGGCGCTATATACAGGGTGTTTCAGCGAACACATTCAAAATTTTTTTTTAAAGGTTGCCTGTGGCAGATAGCTCAATTCTAGTTCAAGAGGTGGTCTACTCGAAGCGCCGGGCAATACTTGCACAAAAAACTGGAATGCATAATCGAACAATTCACAAAAATTTAGTAATTATTATTTTAACTAATTACCTTATGACCCATATGCAATTGTGAAGAAGACGCGTCTCCCAGCACAGCCGCGTCGCCAACGCGCAGCTCGACTCTGCTCGCGCTGTTGATTGCTGGCGTCTTTTCGGACAGTGCTTCGGGCTGTCTCGCCGTTACAGGTCGCGGTGCCTTAGCATAAGGAGCAGCAAATAAACCTCTTCCGACAACTTACAAATTCTAGCCGTGTAGTTCGCAAGGCGGATCCACTTGGAACGAATTTTCAGGATGACACCAATTTGAAGATAATAATTACCGAACTTTGCGGAGAAATGCATTGGCGTTCCAGTTATTTCATGAACAAAACATCGTTTTATGCATTCAAGCAGAAAAGTAAGTCAAACGCCAATGTACTTCTCCGCAAAGTTTGAGAATTAATATCTCCAAACTGGTGTCATCCTGACAATGCGTTCCTAGTGTATCCGCCTTGCGAACTCCAAGACTAGAATTTAGACTAGACAAGACTAGAACTCCAAGACTAGTTCTAGTCCAAGACTAGAACTAGTGAAACAGTTAATTACTGAACTTTTTTAATTAGTTGATTATGTATTTCAATTTTATGTGCAAGTAGTGTCCGCCGCTTCGAGTTGACCACCTCAATAACTAGAACTGTGCTATCCCCCTTCCACAGGCAACCTTTAATAATTTTAGAAATTGTTCTCTGAAGCACCCTGTATCGACGGGCCACAGAGTTGCCGCTTCCCGGCGACTGCAGCTAACGCAACCGTAATCTTTACCGGGAAACGCTTGCGGCGAACGCTATGCGCGAAAGCGAGCTTTCTGGTTCTTTTTTTCTTTTTCCCCCGCATGGCCGGCACCGCCGCTGCCGTGGATGCGTAGAGGTGCACGCCATCTGGGAGTGCTTCAAGGAATCCCTGGCGCCAACACGGCACACGCCTCCTGTTGATCGGCTGTGACCACGTGACTGTTTGTACCACCTCCAGCGACACCACTGCATTTTTCGATTCATGAGCCATATACTGTTTTGCATTAAAAATTAAAGTGTCCTTCAAGCTCGTCATTGAATATGGAGAACTTTGCACGGGATGGATAGCGTCTTCTCGCGAGCTTATAGTGTATAATTGTGACCTCTTGAAATTTCCTACCATTGCTAGAACACTGATCAGTTTCAGCATTAAACGTTGATTATTCGTAAAGAAATAGTTAAGGAAACGCAAGCTTTTCTGGATGTTCCGTGCGTGAAAAATGCAGCGCTAAAATATATGAAAGATGCCCCTACCTCTCATTTCGACCAACAGTACGCGGTAGCAAAAGCATCAGAAGATACGGAGCCCATAACAGAGTGCAACGACCGGTCCAGGCATGAACGCATCGACAAGATAAAAGAAAAACGTGACACGGCGCCCAGATAAATTGTGCTCTGACGTCATCGCGCGCTCCGAGGCTAGAAGCTGGCAACTGTCGCTCGCGCCTGAAGGAGAGCTGTAATCGTGGCTCGCGTCTCGTAAGTCTCCCAGTTCTCTGTACCGCCATTAGTGGCCGGGAAATAATAAACGCGCAGCGGTACGCTATCTCTTCGACTCGGCTGGTAGGAAACCCGGAGGCGCCAAGCTACTGCGAAGTACTGTTGCTCGAAGGCCTGGTGCTCTCGGCAGACCGTCTCGTAACTCAAAGCAAGCTCTCAAGCCCCCTTGCGTGGCGAAAACTAAAATGGACTAGGAAGAGACTTTAAGGGCAGATCTAGCCTGCCAAAGAAGAAACGGTGCCCGAGAGTTAAAGACAGCCAGCTGAACTACTGGGTCCGTGGGCGGCGCACTTTGTACGTCAAGAAAAGTAGTCTCATGGTGTTAATATGCGCGTGCGTGCGTGCGTGCGTGCGTGCGCGTGCGCGTGCGCACGCGCGCACGCACGTGTGTGTGTGTGTGTGTGCGCGTGCGTGCGTGCGTGTGTGTGTGCGTGTGCGTGCGTGCGTGCGTGTGTGTGTGTGTGCGTGCGTGCGTGCGTGCGTGCGTGCGTGCGTGTGTGTGCGTGAATTATTCAATTGCCCCCCAGTTTATTTTATAATAAATTTATATGGAATGTTCATCAGCCTCTCAAGAGCGCAGGACTTGGGTATAGGGAACGAGCGCTGGCGAGAATGTGCTGTTTGGCAGTTTCATAGCCGACTAGTAGAGGGGCTATGAAAACGGCACATTTTGAACGAAAACACACGCACGATTGTACGATCGCCGTTCGCTTTAAACTGATGCGTTGAGCCCGGATCTGTCCATGGCCATGAGTGTTGCGAGGGGCGCAAGCGTCCAAGCACCCCGGCGGCCGGTCAGGTCAGGAGTTGGACGCTTTTGCTTCACGATGAGCAGTGAATCTGCGGACGTGAAATCGCTGCATGTCAAACTGAAAAGTGTCTCCTCTGCTCGCTATAGGCTGTGTGTTAGGATGCTGCTATTGGGACACAGGGTTTCTGTGCTGGTTACCCGTAGTTATTCACGAAAATCGTGAAAACCGAAAGCTATCTCTGCAAAAGAGTCCCATCGCACTCAGACGAGAGATGAAGCGTAACGGGAATAACAACCGGTTGGAGCGAAGTAGCAAACATTTGCGTATTATAAACAGCTGCTTGCCTACGGCGTTAAATAGAAAGAGCGTACCAAATGTCTTTCATTCAATTATTAATTTTTGTGTTCACAGCAGTCTTGAGAGAGGAAGAATGCTGATCGTGGTTCATTGATACCGCCGTGTTTCGGGCACAGAAAACATACTATCGAAGATTATTGTCAAAATAAGCGAAGGTTATACTGTTTTGCACCATACTGTGCGTGTTTTTATGTTCTTTTTTTTTTTGTCTAGCTGAAGCGTTGTCGTTTTTCGCGACTTTATAAGGCTGCACGCCGCAATCCAGTGCAGGCACGACAGCGAGACGCGTGGCTGTGCGCGAACTTTGTCGCAAACGTGTTTGTCGCTTTTGTCATGTCTGGTAGGGGTACACAACGCGCAACGCCGGGCAATCCGTTTCTGCTGCCGACGTGCGCCGATCTCGAAAGTGGTGCGATGTCACATAACGGCTCTAAACGCAAGCTGTCAGAAGGAAAGTATGGGGAAGAACTGGTGCGTTCGCATTTCTGTAAGTACATTGCTACTGTGTGACGCCAATCGTGTCAAGCATCTCGAAGCGGTAGTTTGAGTGACGGAAGGAGTGGTAAGGTTGTTATTCACTCAAATGCAAGAACACCCATCTACAGTGCATTGGGTACATGTTAAAGAACCTCAGGTTGCTGAAATTAATTAGTCCCCTGCTACGGTGTGCCTCACAATCATATCGTGGTTTCGGCACGTGAAACCTCAGAATTTAATTGAATTTATTTAGGAAATTTGTAGATACTTCCTCCTGTGAAATAATCTGCTCACCCACGCACTGTGGGAATCGATGTAAGTGAAGCTCTGTATGCTGTTTGCTTTGATTCACGATAATTAGCGGTGATGTTGGCGGAGAATGTCTAATTTTTTCAGCGCTTAGTCCCCTACGAGAGTGGCGGGTTTATGTTAAACGTTACCTTGCATGCATCACTGCTGCTTGTCTGCGTAGTGCACAGGCGTTGAGGCGTTGTTGTGCGTCATTGTTCGTAATCTCTGAGAGGGTTGAGCATTAGCATTGACTCGCATGGGGCATCGCATCGTGGCAGAAGTGTTAAAGATTATTTGAATCATGGGGCTGTACGTAATTCAATAAATTATTATAATTCTATGTATAGATTGTACACTTACACTCGCGGTTTGCGCCATGTTTCGCTGCGTAGCGAAGACGTACTCTCCTATTCCGCGCGACGCTTCTTTCGGTCCTGAGTGTCCTCGATGGTGAGGGCACGCTTTGGAGACATTTTGCTGGCGTGTGTTTACGTGCTGTTGAGACGCCAGCTACAAGCGCTCTCTTCAGGCTATGGACGATTATAATGTTTAGACTATCATAGCCGAGCACGCGACCTCCACAGCCTAGCACCTGCATTTTTATATCACAGGAAAGCAAGCACAGCATCTGCCATACGCATAAACTGCGAACGGCGGCGCCAGCCGGGATGGATGGATGGATGCTATAAGCGTCCCCTTTGAAATGTGATGGTGGGATGCGCCACCAAGCACTTATTATATTGCCTAATGTCCTGCCTATGCTTGTTGGCTAGCAACACGATGTCATCCACCTAAAACAAAGCTCGAAGCTGCTCCTCTACTACCGTACCCACCTGGTTGTGTGAGAGATTACACCTGATATTACTTTCCTATAGCGCCCTTTCCATCCTTACCATGTACATCATAAACAGCAGTGAGAATAGAGGGCACCAGTGCCCCCTTCTCTATTATTATTACCTTTTTCCTCGCTTCTGATCTCTTCCAATTCAACACAAACGATATTTTCTGGGTAAATCTCTCTCAAAATAGGTATACAATCTTCGCCTAAGCCTTCCTCTTCCAAAATATCCCACGAAATGCTGCTGCCTTCGTTGTCTTACGCTCCTGTAATGTCTAAAAAGGCCACATATAACGGTCTCCTTTCTACTCTTGATATTTCAATACAGTGAGTAAGGATAAATAAATTATCATCCAGACGCCTACCGATTCTGAAGCCATTCTGAAGTTCTCCCAAAATGCCATTAATCTCTGCCCATGCGTGCAGCTTTAATTTAATCGCCTGCCTTGCTAACCTGTATATTCCAGGCGTACTGGTCAACGGTCTATATTGTCACGTGGTCGTGACGTCAAAGAACACAGTAGCAATACTGTGAAAGGCAAAACTAGCTTTTATTGGGCGAACCTGTGCCCACAAAACAGGCTACACTTAAAGCACGACGAAAGCGGCGAACACAGTCGGCGATCATCGAAAATTGATCAACAGGTCAAGCGCGTCGGCTTTTATACATCAAGCGTCGAATGTTCCAGACTAATCGTTGTGACCCGCGTTCCTTCCACAAAGTTCTATACCATTCGCGTCACGCGATGAAATCAGATAACATAAGGTTCGGCGCAAACAGAAAGCTGATAGAAGCATCGATAACTTTCCAGAAATTTCGGATACATGCAGGCGCGTCCCGCGCTGAGCGATAACGTTCGTTAGGCGGCGAAACGTGGTCGCCCGATAAAGATAAGTACAATGTCATTACACCCCTCTTAAAAAGCATCGACCCGATGGTGCAAACAAACGAAAGTAATAAAGAAAAGCAATCGTAGCAAAGAAGACAGCAACATAAGGAAAGTTCGTCAGCGTCCGAAAAAGGGTTTAAGACGCACCACGTGGACCACTTCAGATTGTGCGCGGCGCCGCTGTGAATGCGAAATGCCGTCTGGCACGACCTCATAGTCCAGTGCGCCAATACGTCGAATGAACTTGTAGGGTCCGAAATAGCGTCGAAGTAGTTTCTCACTGAGTCCTCGTCGGCGTATCGGGGTCCATACCCAAACACGGTCGCCGGGCTGGTACTCGACGAAGCGTCGTCGGAGGTTGTAGTGTCGGCTGTAGGTACGCTGCTGGTTCTTCATCCGTAGGCGGGCGAACTGTCGGGCTTCTTCGGCGCGCTGGAGATAGGTAGCGACGTCAATATTCTCTTCGTCGGTGACGTGCGGCGGCATGGCGTCGAGCGTCACCGTCGGGTTCCTGCCGTAAACCAGCTTAAACGGCGTGATCTGTGTTGTTTCTTGCACCGCCGTGTTGTAAGCAAAGGTTACGTACGGCAGGACCGCGTCCCACGTCTTGTGCTCGACGTCGACGTACATCGCTAGCATGTCGGCGAGGGTCTTGTTCAGGCGCTCCGTGAGACGATTCGTTTGCGGGTGGTAGGCAGTTGTCCTCCTGTGGCTTGTATGGCTGCAGTGCAGAGTGGCTTGGGTGAGCTCCGTTGTAAAGGCCGTTCCTCTGTCGGTGATGAGGACTTCTGGGGCGCCATGTCGCAGCAGAATGATTTCGACGAAAAAATTTTGCCACCTCAGCTGCGCCGCCTTTCGGCAGAGATTTAGTTTCAGCGAAGCGGGTGAGGTAGTCCGTCGCCACGATGATCCACTTATTTCCGGACGTTGACGTAGGAAACGGTCCCAACAAGTCCAACCCGATCTGCTGAAAAGATCGGCAAGGAGGCTTGATCGGCTGTAGTAATCCGGCTGGCCTTGTGGGTGGTGTCTTGCGTCGCTGACATTCTCGGCATGTCTTGACGTAAAGGGCGACGTCGGCGGTTAGGCGCGGCCAGTAATACCTTTCTTGTATCCTCGATAGCGTCCGGGAGAAGCCGACGTGCCCGGCGGTCGGATCGTCATGTAGGGCGCGCAGTACTTCTGGACGCAGCGCCGACGGAACAACAAGAAGGTAGCTGGCGCGGACTGGTGAGAAGTTCTTCACGAGTAGTTTGTTTTGAAGCGTGAAGGAAGATAATTCGCGCTTAAATGCCCTGGGGACAACGTCGGTGTGCCCTTCCAAATATTCGACGAGGCCTTTTAGCTCCGGGTCTGCACGTTGCTGTTCAGCGAAGTCTTCCGCGCTTATCATTCCAAGGAAGGCGTCGTCATTCTCGTCATCTTGCAGCGGCCGGTCAATGGGGGCACGTGATAGGCAATCGGCATCGGAGTGTTTTCTTCCGGACTTGTAGGTTACAGTGATGTCGTATTCTTGTAGTCTGAGGCTCCACCGCGGCAGTCGTCCTGAAGGATCCTTTATATTCGCTAGCCAACACAACGCGCGATGGTCGCTGACGACTTTGAATGGCCTGTCATATAGATAAGGGTGAATTTAGCTGTAGCAAAAACGATGGAGAGGCATTCCTTTTCGGTCGTAGAATAGTTGCTTTCTGCTTTTTACAGCGACCGGCTATCATAAGCTATCACCTGCTTGGCTCCGTTTCTCCTCTGGAATAGAACGGCACCGAGGCCTAGGCTACTGCCGTCAGTGTGGATTTCTGTATCGTCGTCCTCGTCGAAGTGCGCAAGTACCGGCGGCGACTGCATGCATTGTTTGAGTTATTCAAATGCGTCGGACTGCGGCGTTTCCCACTTGAACTCAACATCACATTTAGTTAGACGTGTCAACGGCTTAACGATGCGTGAAAAGTCCTTGACAAAGCGCCTGTAGTAGGCACACATGCCAAGGAATCTACGCACTGCCTTCTTGTCGATGGGTTGCGGGAACTGTGCGATGGCAGCTGTCTTTTGCGGGTCTGGACGGACACCAGATTGCTTGATTACGTGGCCTAGGAACAGAAGCTCATCGTAAGCGAAGCGGCATTTTTCCGGCTTCAGAGTAAGCCCTGATGACTTGATGGCCTCTAGTACTGTCGCAAGCCGCCTGAGGTGATCGTCGAAATTTCCGACGAAAACGATGACGTCATCCAAGTAAACGAGACAGGTCTGCCACTTTAATCCTGCTAACACCGTGTCCATCACGCGCTGGAACGTTGCAGGCGCTGAGCACAGTCCGAATGGCATAACCTTGAACTCGTAGAGGCCGTCTGGGGTGATGAAGGCCGTCTTTTCGCGATCTCTTTCGTCGACTTCTATTTGCCAATAGCCAGACTTGAGGTCCATCGACGAGAAGTATTTAGCGTTGCAGAGCCGATCCAATGCGTCGTCTATTCGTGGGAAGGGGTATACGTCCTTCTTCGTGATCTTGTTCAGTCGACGATAATCGAAGCAGAAGCGTAGGGTTCCATTCTTTTTCTTCACTAGGACTACAGGAGATGCCCACGGGCTTTTCGACGGCTGGATCGTCGCGCAGCATTTCGTCGACTTGTTACCTAATAGCTTCACGTTCTCGCGTCGAAACTCGGTAAGGGCTCTGGCGGAGTGGTCGAGCGCACTCTTCGGTTATTATGCGATGCTTTGCAACTGGTGTTTGTCGATTCCTCGATGACGTCGAAAAGCAGTCTTTGTATCGTGGGAGAAGACTTCTAATCTGTTGCTGCTTACCCATAGGAAGACTTGGATTTACGTCGAAGTCTGGTTCGGGGACTATGCTCATCGGAGTAGATGCTGTAGGATCCGAGAGGACAGAGGCATCGCTGGTTTCCGCAATTTCCTCGATGTACGCGATTGTCGTGTACTTGTTGATGTGCTTGAACTCTTGGCTGAAGTTGGTTAGCATAACCTCCGCTTTCCCTCCGTGGAGTCGAGCGATCCCTCTTGCGACGCAAATTTCACGGTCGAGCAGTACACGTTGGTCACCTTCGATGACGCCTTCTACGATAGTGGGTATTTCTGTGCCGACCTGAATAACAATGCTCGAGCGAGGCGGGATTCTCACTTGATCTTCGAGTACACTCAAGGCGTGGTGACTACGAGAGCTCTCCGGCGGTATCGCTTGATCTTCCGACAGCGTTATCGATTTTGACTTCAGGTTTATGATTGCGCCGTGTTGGTTCAGGAAGTCCATGCCGAGAACAACATCTCGTGAACACTGTTGGAGGATAACGAAGGTGGCAGGGTAAGTCCGGTCATGAACGGTAATTCTTGCCGTGCAGATTCCAGTCGGCGTAATGAGGTGTCCTCCAGCGGTTCGAATTTGAGGGCCTTCCCATGCAGCTTTAACTTTCTTCAACTGGGCGGCGATGTGTCCACTCATTACGGAGTAATCGGCCCCTGTGTCCACTAAGGCGGTAACTGCGTGGCCGTCGAGAAAAACGTCGAGGTCGGTGGTTCTTTGTCTGGCGTTGAGATGGCGTCGGATCACGGCTGCGTCGTGTTGAACTGAAGCTGGAACGTCGCGTCGTCAGGTCGTCTTTCGTCGTCGTATTGTTTGCTTCCAGACTTTGTCGGGACGGCGGCGTGTCGTTATCTCGTCGAGGTAGTTTCTTCGGTGTCTTCGTCGGCGGCGGAGGATCTTCGTCAGTTCGACGAACGGCAACCGCACCTCCATCGGTTGCTGCTTTTAGTTTTCCGGATACGGGCACGCTGACTGGCCCCGGGCTGGGCCAGTGTATGGTCGGCGCTGCGGCGACAGGTAGCGGCCTGGTGATGGCGAACGCGACGGTCGTCGAGAGCTACGCTGAGTAGCGGCGAGATAGTCGGCGATATCGCGAGGGCGTTCACCTTGCTGCGCGCGCGGAGCGTTCACGGCGAGACCTCGCAGTCCCATCTCCCGGTATGGGCATCGTCGGTAGACGTGACCCGCTTCTCCGTAGTGGTAGCAGAGCGGGCGGTGGTCAGGAGCGCGCCAAACGTCTGTCTTCCTCGGGTAGCTGCGCTTGGCGACGGGTGGGCGTGCTGGCGGCGGCGGTGGTGGTGGTGGTCGACGGAATTGCGGCGTTACGGGGCCCTGGCGCGGTCGTGGAGGGGGACCCTGACGGCGGGCGACGGCGGCGTAGGTCATCGGTTGCGGCTGAGGCTGCGGCGATACAGGGGCTACTCAGAGTTTTTGTTGGAGCTGCTCACGTACGGCGTGGGCAAGCGAAGCCACTTGAGGCTGTGATGATGGGAACAGCTTCTGTAGCTTCTCCCGCACGACAGCTCGGATAGTCTCGCGTAGGTCGTCGGTGGCCAGTGACGTAACTCCGGCGTAGTTTGTCGAGTTCGTGCGGCGGTCGAATTGCCGGTTTCGCATCTCGAGTGTCTTCTCGATGCTGGTGGCCTCGCGAAAAACTCGTCGACCGTCTTCGGTGGGCTTCGTAGCATTCCGGCAAAAAGTTCCTCCTTCACACCACGCATGAGTAGGCGGACTTTCTTCTCCTCAGGCATTTCAGGGTCGGCGTGGCGGAACAGACGGCCCATTTCCTCCGTAAAGATCGCGGTTGTCTCATTGGGTAGCTGCACCCGGGTTTCTAATAGCGCTTGTGCTCGTTCTCGGCGCACGACGCTTGCGAATGTCTGCAGGAAGCCGCTTCGGAACAGTTCCCAGGTCGTTAAGGTGGCTTCTCGGTTCTCGAACCCCGTCCTGGCCGCGTCTTCCAATGCGAAGAAGACATGTCGCAGTTTGTCGTGGCTGTTCCAGTTGTTAAACGTAGCGACTCTCTCATACGTCTCAAGCCAGCTTTCCGGGTCCTCGAAAGTTGAACCGCGGAACGTCGGAAGCCCCCTGGCCACCTGCAGCACGACGGGGGGACGCTGGGGCTGCCATTGAGGTGGACTTGGTGGCGATCTTCCTAGTCGTCTCAGGCAAAAGTCCGTGCTCCGGGGGGCAGTCCTTGCAGCCTGCCGCTACCTCGCTGATTCTTGGCGACGTTGATGTCTTCCGCGTGAGGGCTTTGGTCACGGCTTTGTGGGGGCATCCGGGACATGAACGCAATGCACCTCCAGCTGATGTCACGTGGTTGTGACGTCAAAGAACACAGCAGCAATACTGTGAAAGGCAAAACTAGCTTTTATTGTACGAACCTATGCCTACAAAACAGGCTACACTTAAAGCATAACGAGAGCGGCGAACACAGTCGGCGATCGTCGAAAATCTGATAAACGGGTCAAGCGCGTCGGCTTTTATACATCAAGCGTCGAACGTTCCAGGCTAGTCGTCGTGACCCGCGTTCCTTCCACAAAGTTCTACACCATTCGCGTCGCGCGATGAAATCAGATAACATAAGGTTGGGAGACAACAGAAAGCGGATAGAAGCATCGATAACTTTCCAGAAACTTCGGATAAATGCAGGCGCGTCCCGCGCTGTGCGATAACATTTGTTAGGCGGCGAAACGTGGTCGCCCGATAAAGATAAGTACACGTGTCAATATCAGTGAATTCTGTTTTTTGTGACCCTTACTTTTATAAATTAAGTTCATTCTACTTTGTCGCCAACTGTCTGGTATTCGTCTATCTGTTAGTTTTTTCTACTGCTTTCAACAGATTTTGCTTACTGTTTGGTTCTTGTTCATTAATCAACCTAACGGGAACCTCGTCTAGCCCTGTGGCTAACTTAGGAGTTTCCTCTTAGGCTTTCTTCCAGTTGAAATTTGTCAGCACCAGCTCCTTCTCCATTTGGTTCTCTTTTATGGTCTTTTTTTCGTCAAATGCAACCTCGTCATTGCCTTGGAAAAATTCTGCTGCTTTATTTTCCTACGTAATTTAATGAGGCATCCCCTTCCAGTTTGCTTCCATCTTCGTCTAGGATATGTTCTATTGTTGCACACTTCCTGCCTAATAAGTTTATGTCGTTCCAAAGTATTCTAGGTGCGGTCTTCTTTCTCTCAAGTATTTCTGACAACCAACGTTCACTTTCAACTTTTACCTTTGCTTGAACCAGTATTTGAACTACACATTTTTTCTCCAGATATATCTCCAATTTACTGGCTACTTCATCCTCCGGCAACTGCGCAACTTCGCATTTACACCCTCTTCGAGTGTATGTAAACAACATTGTGATATTTGGTTCTACTGGCTTCTGTTACAGGCTGGTCAGAAATTGAACATTTTCTGAGATCCCGTTGTCCGTATACTTTTGTGTTTAAATGTACGCAGTGTGTATGCTGCTCACGAGGAGCCGCAAGATTTGATGGCGATGCTGAATGCAAGAAGAATGCATGCATTCAGCTGAACTGTCTGAATTTTAGGTATTTTATGTTAAAGATGAACAGTTTTTCAAAGAACTTTTCGTGCTTTTTCCATTTGTGATCTTCCATTCAATAATAAAAAAAAGTGTCTGTGGTCTAGCGGCAACTGCGCTTTCCTTTTTCTTCTTTGCCTGCCTGTGTTCTCGTGATGCTTTCTGTCTTTCGGCGATCGCTACTCGTATCTCCCAGTTCCACGAGCTTCTCGGTTTCCTCTCCAACGAGCATGTTGCTTCTCTTTCCATATTTCTGTTGTAATTACCCTTAGAAGCGCACTATGTTCCCAATCTTTGCTTGGCCATTTGCCAACTTCTTCCTCAACTCTTGTGACTATATTTGTTCTTTCTTCAACGTTCAAACTTTGTTTGGCCATTCTTAACTCCTTGCTCTCTTTTCCAACTATATATGCCAGTTTAAAAATTATACCTTTATGGTCACTCGCTCGGCTGCTATACTGTTCCTCATCAATGACCATTTCTCTCAACTTATCATAATTTCCTGCTGTCATCAGGCAGCAATCAATGGTCGATGGGCGGTTTCCCACTTCCCACGTGGCCTGCCCATCACACTTAGGCCCCGTATTCACGATAACGAGGATGTGTTGCTCACAAAGATCCAGCATTGACTTCCCGTTGCTGTTCGTATAGCCATTTAGATCTTGCATGTGGGCATTCATGACACCTAATAGGATAATTTCGGCATCATTCCCGAAACCCCTAATATCAGCACTTAGGCATTCCACTAACTCTTGATTCTTCTTTCTGCAATTATTTCCGGTCCAAAAATGCGTTACGCCTAGTCAAGTTTTCTTTCCCCTCATTGTGCATGGTAACCGAAGATGCTTTTGACATTTTGAATTAACCCTTTCCATTTGGTTCCCTGATGGATGAGCATTCCGACTTCTCTTCCTTTCTTTCCGATTTAGTTCTGTTGAACCCTTCCCAAACATATTTCACAACTACTAGCAGCTCTTCCGAATTTCTAAGGTGCGTCTCTGTCGCCGCATATGTGTTCTCTATTTAACTGCACCTGAATCTCTACCCACTTTTCCTTTCTTTTGCCTCCGTGCGTGTTTATGTAGCATATTGCATGGCGAGCTATCCCTCTTGTTTTCCTCCTTTTTCAGTTATTGACGGCGATGCTATTTTGAGGTTCCCCTGAGCGCCCATGGGCCCCCGAAAGAAGCAACTGTGAGACCAGCAAGTCGCCATCCCATTTTTCGTCCAATCCTGTGATTGAAGTGCTACCCGTCTCCTTGAAAAGCACCATACCTTCTCAGTTCCCTGTTTGTTTCTACAACCTCGAAACCTTTATCTCGACTCGTCGTCCATATCGCCTCATTAGCAGCCACAATGGCTCTTTGTATGTGACTGTCACGTACAGGATCCCCAGGTACAGTGCACATCACGACCTGCACTGAGGGGACATCTCGCGCAAGTCGTCTACCCCTTCGCCAAACATTGGGCTAGTCCTGACGCTTTTCTGTTTAGTACGTCATTTAGTCCACCTGCTGCTACAACAAGGTTGCGTTTCAAGGGGCAACAAGGGGCATTTTCCGAGAGCTTTTCTTTTGCTCGCTATGGGGTGCGCGTAGGCGAGCGCCATCTAGTGGTGCTGCAAGAAACCCAGCGGCGCGCGCTAGCTAGACCACGGCAGCAGCAGCAGCGCCCGGAAAGTCGGGAGAAGAGGCAAAGAAAGCTTCGATTTAGAAGCGTATTGGGGGTGCTGAATATTGATGATTATACCTGTTGCATAGCGAAGGCGCCTGATTTTACTTTGTCGCGGTAAGCAGAAGAACCATGTTAATTCTGACACCCCATCCATGGTTTGGAATCAGTAGCTAGATGTCTGCGTGTCCTATTGTGCTAGTCTTCGTATAGTCGGGTTCTTCTCTGTCGTCAGCTGCCTCTTGCATATTATTACACCTAGCACAACGCCTAATAGCAGATGCACATGTAGCGGCATAAGGCATTTAAAGGAGGTTTGAGGAAGAAAAAGAAGTTTAAGATGTACACAGGAATGCTAGAAAAAATATGCATTGTGTACCTGATTAAATCAAGCTGGCTAGGTGACTAGGTTCCTAGGCTAGGCTAGGTGGCTAGGTGACCGCCGCGTTTCAAAGGAGGATGCCAATAAATCATCATCATCATTAACATCGTATCGAGCTTCTTGCCTTGCAATGTGAGATTCCTGCTGGGTAACGTCTACACGTGCGTCCTTTGCATTGCAATTGCATTTTATTACACCAGGTGGTACGCCACGTAGTAGCTGCATAGGTAGTGGTGCAAGGTAGATAGAAAAGTCTTGAGTAAGGAAAAGAACATTATGGAGGTGTATAAACATTGATGTAATGAAAAATATGTATACCATACCTGATTAATTCAAGTAGGCTAGGCGACTGTTTTTGATTGTCCCGTTTCAAAGTTAATGCCATTAAATCAGCATCATCATCATTACCATCGTATTGTGCCATTTGACATACGCGCCTCGTAGCGCCGATACGTACAAAGTTTGCATTACAGTTCTGTTATATTCTACAAGATGTCCCAACATGTAGCAGTTGCATATAGTAGTTGCATGCTGCACGTAGCTGACTCTGGATGTAGATGGCTAGGTGACTATTTGTCACAATGTCGTTTCGAAGGGGATGCCATCATTATTACCACCATCATCAATAGCAGCGTACCGTGCCACGGGTCAGGGGATGTGACATGTGCCCCACGTAATCTGGATACCTGCGTTTACACTTCCTTCGGTACACGTTATGGCGCTTCCTCGCAAGAGACGAACCTCAAGAAGCGATTCATCGAGCTACGCGCGCGGCTGCAACCAGGCAACATCGGGCTCAGCAGACCGCTGTGCAGAGAGCAGGACAAGCCGCAGCTTGGCCGTCGACGCCGAGCAGACAGTTCAGATCGTTCTCGTGAAAACGACGCGAAGACACTCCTCCGCGAAGACCTGTAGTGCGTGCTGCCCAAAATGGAGCTCCTATGTAGCCGCTCCTTGAGTTCACGCTGTGACTGTGCTCTTGGCTTTTCTGTGGCATGTGGCTTTTCTTTATCTGGGTGCTTGTCTGCAATATATCATGGACTTTTGTAGGTATGTCTCCTGTTCTACTCGCCCTGCATGCGACTTGAATATCTTTTCTGATTCTTATTTCGATAGCTTCTTGTACCGGAGCTGCGATCGCTTTTACTATTGCTATTGTTACTGTTGTGGCATGGAAACCTATCTCTTCGGGTAGTCCGATCGCAGCCAAATGGTGTTTCCAGCTTTATGTGGCAATATGGAATCCTTGTCTACGCGCTCTTATCGAGGCATCTGTGTATAAAATGTGTGTCATTTTGCTCGTGTTTGTTTTTTCCTGTATTCTACCCGAGCCCACTTTCTAGCTTATAGCTTGTTCGGATATCCAGGTTTTTTGGTATAGGTAGCACTTGTACGCGTATATTTTTGTTCATTTGCCCCGGCTGAGGTGAGATCCTTATTTGGCGCACACTTTTCTGTCATAGCCTATTTGAATTAGCAGCTGTTGTCCCTCTCTTCACCTTTTGAGTCTGTTTTCTGGACTCCGCGTGTATGTCCGGTAATATGCTTGAAGATGTCTCCAACTTGGGGAGTTCCGCTTCCGAAAAACTCAACTAGATTGCCAGTGTGTTTAATAGCACAGTTTAAGGACGAACGTCCCGAAATTAGTGCCATGCGTAGGACTTCCAGCTTGGGCATGACTTCACTACTGCTCTGCTTCAATTTAGCAATTGCAATATTAGCCCTTAGTGAATAATTAAAAAGATAATGAATGATAATTTCTAATAAACGTAAGGAACCGTGTGTCATTTCCACCTCTTCCAGAAATCTCTCTGGAAAGGAGGAACAGTGCTATCTGTTACAGGCGACTTCTAAAGGATCTGTTCAAATTTTAAGAAAATATATTTGATCATCTGTAATGCATTTGCTTTTTTTGTGTTATCCTATGAAAAATTATTGTTATTGTTTTTTCTGTGTGCCCTCCTATAAATCCGCGCGTCGGCTTTTCGTCATCTTAGATGTAGAAGCCAATTCCAATAGTTTCATTTCTGGGGAGTGCGATCCCTGCTGTACTGAGTCTCTTGCTCTGTATATCCTCCTATTCTTTGTTCGCTTTATTGTTCCTTACTTTCGTATACTCTTATTCCTCTATGAACAGTGCGAGTGTTAGTTCCTTTGCGTGTCTTTGTACTTCGTAATAGCTGTCTTGCAGTGATTCTTCCTTTTCCGACATGGATTTAATGTCCGCCCATACAGTTATGTCGTGCACGTGTATTGTATATCCTATATTATGTGCTTAAGTGCGATTTTGACTTATTCCACATCCAGAGAGAAGATCACTGGAGAATACATAGTCCCTTGCGGTACAACCTAAGTAAAATATCGTTTTTGACACTCTTAGCTGATTTCGACACTTGGCCAACCCGTTTTGTAGACAGCTACTTTGTTTTCTGTTGTTTGTTGTCTGGGTATAATTTCAGTAGCTATTTCATTGCCGCCTCACGCTTGGCATTATTGATGGCACCATCAAGGCTGAGGTCCACTAGTTCTCTTAAAGGGCCCCTGAAACGGTTGAGACAAATTTTGTAGACGCGTAGGGTACAGCTTAAGTAGAACATTCGCACCACAATTTAAGTGAAGCGTTACGTATTAATGGAGCTACAAGCGGTTGCAAGTTACCCTCCTCCCTAGCCATGCTTTTCCTCTTCAACTCGTTCGCCGAGCGATCGGCGCTAAGCTCCGCCTTCACTGGTTCTGCGTCACATCGTCCACTTCCGGTTCTTTTGGAGCCCGCCTGCGCGAAACCTCTCCGCTAGCCGCTTGGCCTTCGACCCCAAGCGAAAGCTATCGAAGCAGCGCGCGTTGCGAGCATTTTGTCGCAGCGCAGAGAAAACAGAGATTCAAGACATTACTGCACAGAGCCAGCACCGCAGCGGGCCGTAACACCCTGATCGCGTGCGGAGACTTCAACGCGATGAACCCTGCCTGGGGCTACAACAAGTACACAGCAAAGGGCCGCGACCTGTACCAAGACGCCACGGAACTCGACTTTACCCTCATCAGGGACCCGACACATCCGACGAGAATTGGTAACTCCGTGTCCCGGGACACCATTCCAGACCTCACGTTCGTCAAGAACGACATCCGGGGCGCGATCACATGGAGAAACACGGGGATCGACCTAGGCAGCGACCACACCATCGTGGAAATCGGCATACCGGAACACAACGACACCAGCGTCAAAACACACAGATGGATAGACTGGGATGCCTTTCGAGACGCCAGAAGCCAGAAGAGCGACGGTGACGACGAGATCGAAGACATCGACTCGTGGACGGCCGAAATCACCAAGAGCGTACGCGACGCGACCAAAGAGATTGAAACGGGCGCGGAGATCGACAAAGTAGACAGCCGGCTTGCGCATCTCATCGAGGCCAAACAGTCGATACTAAATCGCTGGAAGAAACAACGGCTTAACCGCAGACTGAGAAAGAAGGTGGCGGAGCTGAACCGAGCGATCGAGGATCACTGCCGCGCTCTCTGCATGCAACAGTGGAACGAGATCTGCAATGCGGCAGACGGGCAGATGCATAGCGGGAAGACGTGGAACCTACTGCGGCACCTGCTCGACGAAACGAAGACCAAGTCGCACCAAAGGGACAGACTCGCCAAGCTCATACTCGGGCGGTCTCAGCGCACGGCGTCGACGAAGTCACCAGGCGCATTAACGACAAATACCTGCCGACTACACCTACCGAACAACACGCGCCGTACAGCGGCCTGCCTAACGCGAACCTCGATCGTGACGTCGACGTCGAGGAGGTACGCGCGGCCCTGCACGACCTCAACAGCCGGTCGGCAGCCGGCCCGGACCTCGTCACGAACAAGGCGCTCAAGAACCTCGATGACGGCTCGATTGAAAAGCTCGCACAATACTACAACAAGTGCTGGAGAGCGGGAGCGCTGCCAAAGCTGTGGAAGACAGCCAAGACCATCCTGATCCCCAAGCCGGGGAAGCCGCCGGACACGGATAACCTCCGGCCCATCTCGCTCACGTCCTGCGTGGGCAAGGTGCTGGAGCACGTCCTGCTCAACAGGTGGCAAGACTACCTGGAACGAGAAGGGCTGTACCCGGCCACTTTGATCGGCTTCAGACAGCATCTCAGCACGCAGGACGCGATGCTGCAGCTCAAACACCAAATCATCGATGATGGCGGCAGCGCCCGCGACAACAAAGCCATCCTAGGGCTCGACCTGCAGAGCGCCTTCGATAAGGTGAAACACTCGGCGATTCTGTCCCAAGTCTCCAAGCTCAACATGGGGGAAAGATCCTACAACTACATCGAGGACTTCCTCACGGACAGGACCGTCGAGCTACGAGCAGGCGACCTACAGACGCAAGAGAAGAAGCTCGGGAGCACCGGAACACCACAGGGATCGGTCATTTCGCCAATGCTGTTCAACCTGGTAATGATCGGAGTGGCCGAAAAACTCGGGTGCATCGAAGACGTCAGGCACACCATCTACGCGGACGATATCACGATATGGGTGACCGGTGGCAGCGACGCCCACATCGAGGGCGCGCTGCAAGCCGCCGTCGACGCAATAGAAGACCAGCTGGAAGGCACCGGACTGAGATGTTCGCCGAGCAAATCGGAGCTTCTCATACTCCCACCTACCAAATACAGCAGAGGCAAGACTAGACAACGCGAAAACGAAAAAATCAGAATCGTGACCAAATCCGGCAACGTAATCCCCGAGGTCGGCAAAATTAGGATCCTAGGCATGGTCATCGAAAAGCACGGAAGGAACGGCGAAACCATCACCCGTCTCAAGGCAAAAACAGCCAACGCGATTCGACTCCTCAAACGAGTCACTTCCCGAAAGGCTGGCATGAGAGAGGCGAGCCTAATTAGGCTCGTCCAATCTTTCATCATCGGCCACGTCGCGTACGTTGCAGCCTACCACAGATGGCTGCAACACGAACGAAACAAAATCAACGTGCTCATCAGAAGAGCGTACAAGACAGCGCTGGGCCTGTTCGAGTCCACAAGCACGACCCGCTTGTTACAACTCGGGCTACACAATACGCTCGAAGAAATAGCCGAAGCGCAACGGACCTCTCAACTGGAGCGGCTGTCCATGACCAAAGCCGGGAGGAAGATACTGGACGATCTGGGAATAAGACGCTCGAACGAGGTGGAGATGAAGCTCCCCGTCCCCGAAGAGGTCCGACGCCAGACCAGAATCGACCCCATACCGAGGAACATGAATCCCGAGTTCAACAAGGGAAGAAGAGCGGCGAGGGCCAAGGCTCTCATCGACCAGCATGCCAACGACGAACACGCGCGTTACGTGGACGCGGCCGAATACCAACGGAAAGCCTTCGCAGCGGTCGTCATAGAGGCGTCAACCGGCGCCACGAGGACGGCAGCGAGCGTGAGAAGCACCGAAGCGGAGCAAGCGGAGGAGGTAGCCATCGCCCTGGCCATCGCCGACGCAGACTGCCACACGGTGCTGAGTGACTCAAGACAGGCGATTCGCCAAAGGGCAAATCTGCAGGGAGGCTGAGCGCGTACTGCGAGCGGTAAAACTAGACGAACGAAAAGTACGACTCAAGTGGTTCCCGGCGCACGCGGCCTACGCGTCGGAACGCAATGAGAACCATAACGAGACGGCACACGCCGCGGCGCGAGCGCTAACCAACCGCGCCCCGGCGACAGACCGTCCGACGTGGTTCGGAACCAAGGACCGCATGACGGATTACAATGAAATCACGAAGGCCTACCGCTTGGCTCGCAGGACTCTTCCACCCCCGCACCCGAGACTGAGTCGAGCGGAGGCGGTAGTACTGAGACAGCTCCAGACCGGATCGCTACCGAGCCCGAAACTGTTGAATCGCATGTACCCCGAGACATATCCGACAGATATGTGCAGAGTCTGCCGGAGGGAGACCGCAGACTACACGCACATCTTGTGGGACTGCATTAAATATCCAGAAGACGCTAACTCAAGAACACTCCCACCGCGGCTCGAGGCAGCCGCGAAGAGCTACGACCGAGACGATCAGCTCTGGGCCGTCCAGCAGGTCCTCGAGGCGCTCGAAAGGCACGTACCCAGCGAGCCGGCAACGGCGAGCGGAGACCCGCGCCGAGTAACGGCACCTTCGAGGATGACGTAGGCCCTCGTCGGGGCGCGCGAGCGCCCAACTGCAGGCATAAATAAAGTTTCTCCAATCCAATCCAATGTCGCAGCGCCGAACGTGTCTGGTATTTTGGTAACCACACGTTTCGACAGAATGGTGGAGGCATAAACTCAAGCTGATGAAGGAACTTTAGCGTAGACGTACGTGAGCTGCCTGATCAGTCTCCACGGTCCAGCCAGCCGTGGCGCAGAGCTTAACCAGCCAAAGAAAGAGCTAATATTGCTCTAAGCAAGTGTAACACATTTTAAACATTTACAAAAACAACGTGTTAACGATTACACTCCTGCGAAAAAGTTACACCAGCAGCAAAGACATTTTGTTACTTCTACTGTGTCTGGTTGAGCTCTACGCCACCAGGTGGCTGCACCGTGCAGACCATTCACATTTGCCCTTCTGTTCATCCCATGAAACGACACGCAAGGAGACACGGCCAGGCCCAGTCCCCTTGCGCTTGCGTTTACCCTAATAGAGACTTTTAGCTCAGCGGGTTTACGTTTCGCTCCGCTCGCAGTCTCCACCGTTGCGCCAGCGCAGCGGCTCGTGAAAAAAGAATTTTAGCCCGGCGAATCACTCACCCGCTCGAGCGGGGCGCTCTGCTTCCCCACCTAGTGGTCCTAATAGGAGTTACTGAGAAATGAATTTGAATTACGCTTGCTTTTATAATGCAAGAAATGTTGAATAAAGATATATTACATGTTCTCAGTACATTATTTGTTAATGATATACTGAGTACTAATGTACGGGTCAGCGCCGCAGTCGCCGTCGTCGATGCAGAACTGCCGGCGTTCATGTTCGCGGCCGCCATCTTGCATTTCCCATACACGCCCGCGCGCGCTTACGCACGCTCGCGCGCTGCGTATAGACCAGCACAAGATAGCCTCGCACCCAGACTAACCGAACGCATACTCTCGCACCCGGGTTGCCCGGTCGACCGGCGCCATATTGTACTGGGCTGCCAAGGTGTGTTCGCCGGCGACCGGCACACATGGCAAGCGTCAGCTCTAGGACCCTAAAGTGCGGAAATGTGCCCGTTCACGCGGATCCAAAGTACAAGAAGTCATCTGGGCATCATTGCGTCGTGTTTGGATGCCAAAACAACCAGCGCAAAAGGAGCAGGTTGCTTAGCGCTGTTTGCGAAGAGCACAACACACGTAGGGAATCGTGCCGGTGCGGTGTTTTCAGCCTGCACCGATTTCCATCCGCAACGAAGAATGCCAAGCTGCGGCACCGGTGGATAGCTGCAGTGAATAGGAAGAACTACCAACCCAGTGAAAATGCACGAGTGAGTATTCGATCTCAGTATATTTTGGTGCCACGTTCAACTTTGCGCCCTACGAACGTAATATGCGTAACACACAGGTTTGCTCCGAGCACTTTCTGGACAACAAGCCTACAGAGCAGAATCCCGTGCCGGTGCTTCGCCTTGGCTATAACAAAAGGACAAGCCTTTTCGTGTTTTCAGTCATGCAGAGCTCCCGACGGTTAAGCGGAGCAGTTGAATTTGCGGTTAGCGATACAGTACTTGCAGCTGGTCCACGGCATGACCATTAAGCGTGAACGACAAGTTATAGGCAATAGAATGTTGCCCTGCTGGTGAGCGTTATTGCTATGAAAGTAAACGGAAGTCTGCTCGTCACGTAGCATGCGTCCACAAAAACGTTAACGACGACTGCTCGTCGCCGAAGGTGTTCGTGCAGCGCGCCTGTCTTTACGAGCTGGTGTTGTAGGTGTCATTCGTGACGAATTCATCTGAGCTTCCTGAGCTCTAAACTGCGCGCGGGCTGTTATGCGGGGTAAAGCGCAACATTTTCCCGTTCATATAGCGAGGAAAATAAGGTGGTTAGTTATAGTTGTATTTTGTAACAAAATTTTGCTCGTTCTCGCCAGTTTTTTTTTTTTTTTTACTGTTTTCTTTTCTGAGGGAGCGCCAACAATCCGATATGGCCTCGCACAGGCGAAACAGGTCTGATACCAGGTAGCTGCAGTTGGTGGGGCTAATTTAATGCAGGTGCGGTTGTTGTATTGTACAAAGGGGTCCCTGATGATGCAGCTTTAAGTAGGGATGGTAATTTTATGTGCCCTGCCATGGTTTTTGCAGCAGCTGTACAACACCTGCATCTGTCATGCTCACCCTGTTATACGGGCTTTGACTGCACATGTAGTTGAGCATTATAACTACTGCAGTTCCTCATTTTCCATTGAGTGCAGGTTTAGCTTCGTACGCTGCATGTTCGAGTGCTGTAGGCTTGTGTTCTGAATGTTGTACTCTTAAGTGATTGCACGATACAATTGGCCTGGTGTATTTTTCATTTTGAGAGGACTTCATATCTTCGCAACAGTGATGGCATGGGAAAGAACTACAGCCGTTCTTACTATAACATATATTTTGTTTTGAATGTGCAGGTGGTGAAGGGCAGGCGTCTGCTAATCAGGCAGTCTATAAGCCCAGTCATACGACCTCGCCAGTTGGTTGCCAAACGCGGCCAACCCAGTAGTGACCATGACAAACAAGACCAAACTGAAAGTGCAGCGGACAATGTTCTGCGTGCTTTATTAATATATGGCACCAACACAGTGCTGTATATTTCTTCACAGGTTACGTGCCAAAAATGCGGAGATATTACAGCTCACATGTGTTCTAGCATATAGCGCGCGGTTTGTACAAACGTAATAGCGTACTTGCTCGATGTATTCGTTTCTGCAGCCTGCACAACACTCAGTGTGGCCATTGCGGACTTGCATTAGGTCTTGAAGTTTGATTGGATCGAGACAGCGAAAATGACAGGTTAGAAAAAAATTGGAGGACGCTTAAGCTTCGCCTTCAAGAGTGGAACGCGACAGCGTTCCCGTCGACCCGCCAAGGGGTGTAAGACAATGCATGGGCTACGGCGCAGCGACTACGCGCCCCGCATCGGACGCGGTGAGCGTCGAGCAACGCAGCGTTCGGCGCGACAACGAAATGTGCGCCTGAGCAAGCGATGCACGCCTGAGCCTTAGAAACAGCTAGTTTCTAAGGCAACACCGCGTTCACTAGAGGCGCTTTTGTACCGCTTTGAAGCATCGAACTCGTGGCTCAGTGGTAACGTCTCCGTCTCACACTCCGGAGACCCTGGTTCGATTCCCACCCAGCCCATCTTGGAAGTTGCTTTTTATTTATGAAGTGCCTGCCGTGATTTATCGCTCACGGCCAACGCCGCGGACACCGACGCCGACGACACCGGCTTTTCTGCGACACGAGCTCCTTAACGCTATCGCGTTAAAACGCGACACACGCCTTCCGCCCAGCTGAAAAGCCCAAGTTTCGCTTTTGCGCCGGGTCGCATCTCCCGGCGTGGCAGCCCAGACCTCCTACTTCGCGGCACTTGGGATAGATGGCGCGACCAGCGCTCATCAATATGGCGGCGCGCTTTGAATTCACGGTGTTCTGGTGTATACCCTCCGCTGGGGAGTGCTTTCCAGCGGGCGTAAACGCTGCTCCGTAAAACCGCTGGCCGCCTCAGTGTTGTGCGCATGCGCAGTCGTGTCTCCGCTTGCCCGCTCCGCTCCGCTGGCCGTAAACACGCTGGGCTAAAACTCTCTAATACCGGACTCGCGAAACGCTATTGCGTTAGTCATCTTCCGGTGTAAAGTGACGGCCGCAATCGCGCAAATCCTGACGCCGATCGGATAGCGGCAGTCCGATGCGCTGCAGCCAGTCCGGTCGTCTACTGGCTTGCAGAGGGACACGATGTCGCAGCTTGACTTATTACCAGTCGCTATGTCTGCAGTCCACAACGCAACAAAGTCGAATCATAGCGCTCGCGAAAAGACAGACCAACACTGACGGCGGAGCTCTCGTCAAAGACGCAGCACATTGTAACACAAGCAGACGGCACTTGCTGTGTGCCGGAAGTGCTTAAGTGTAGTGAAATATTGTTTTTGTGCATTACCTTTATGTTAATTTCTTTTTATAAAAACAAATTAGCTAACATTCCAACTATTAGAAACATCATTTGTTTACCATAAAGTTGGAAAAATTATCGCTCACGCGCCTTGGTCAGCCAATCGGATAGCTCGCCCCACTGACGTCATATGGGTGGTTTGCCTCATATGGGTAGGGGCGGCTTAAAATTCCGCCGCGCAGTGTGCTGCGATCGGCAGCGATGTGCATTTTTAAACCTCATAATAAATTACACGCTTTACGCGGATCACTTAGATGCATCAATTAATGATCAGAAAGACCTACTCTAACGACTCAGTACGTTTGTAGAAAATCGTCAAAATCGTTTCAGGGTCACTTTAATTGGATTGTGCGGTCTTCTTTGTAAACATTCGTTGTGTATTATTAGGATTGTTTCCAGCATGTTCTTGTCGATATTGAATTCTATGGCTCAATGGCCTGTTTTCTGGTCCTTTTCCCGTAAGAAGCTCAGTCTTGGTATGACCCTATTTTCTATTATTTCCACCACATGTTGTCAGGGTTATTTACCTGCAGTTTATTACTTTTCCCGTGTCCTTTCCCGGTTTCAGTATGAGGATGGCATCGTTGTGTTTTCAGAAAGCTGGTATCGCCCTTTTGTACGACATACCGTTTATTTGTTTTGTTAACATTTGCTGCAAAATGTGAACGCAGTCGAAGGCCTGCAATTACTTGGGCCAGTCTGTCATACCCGCACATAGGCCTTACCATGCCGGAAGTATATCTGGGAAACCAGTTCTCTCACAGAGAAAAGCAGCAATTTATAAAGAAAGGTAAGGGAATCACCTAATGACAAATTATATATCATACAAATTTTTCGTATACGTTGGCTCATTGTTGCTGTTCGAATAACTCAACTAAATACTAGGGAATAACGTTCACAAAGCTCGCTCGGGAAAGAAGGCTCGTAAGCTCGACATAGCTCTCGGAATGTGCGAGGTGCGCGTGGAAAGACCTTGAGCCACAGCAAAAATAAAATACTACACAAGTGTTCCCATTCGTTTGTCTGATACAAGATATGGCCGTCTATTCCTGGCGACAAGTCTCAGAGTCAGAAAGAGAAATTGCCTGGGATCTAAGGGGACTGAGCGGGAGCTTACGGGCGGAATAACACGCGACGCGCGGGAATTCAGCTGACGTGCTTGCAGATTGGACCAGAGAAGCACCAGAAATCTTGGCA
Source organism: Dermacentor variabilis (assembly GCF_050947875.1). NCBI lineage: Eukaryota > Metazoa > Arthropoda > Arachnida > Ixodida > Ixodidae > Dermacentor > Dermacentor variabilis. Next base: position 245,897,363 of record NC_134568.1, on the reverse strand, counting down.
CTGCCTTCGAACAGGAGCCCACGGTTCATCTCAAGCGTGTGTCTTACTTTGGACGTAGCGTACCGCGTGACTTTATGTACATTGCCTGAATGCGTTGTACTGCTGAAGTCGCAATGAATTAATCTACGTTCTCTTACTACGCTTGCACAGTGACAACGCTTAAATGTTTTCTTTGTCAATGCCGCGCTTTCTTTGGAAGCCAACGGGACACGCCACGTTGTATTGCTGAAATCTTAATGGTATAGACAGCTTACTGAGCTTAATAAATAACAGCACAGAGATATTTAAAGCGATAGCTTTCTTTAGCGCTTCCAAATACAACAGCAACATTCGCGTTTTTTCAAATCTGCCTTTAGCCTCCATTCAGCCTGCACTGTGTGGCCGCTGATAGGAAGAGATGCGTATATCATATTGATCGCGATGCTAGCCTGACTGTAAATTCTTGCTATTGCACTCCTTAGTACTCCGTCTGAAAACCTTCGCGACGCTCCCACCAAGCACACGGAATCCTTAATTGTGCCACGCATTCAAGGTCGCAAAGCTCAGTCGAGTAGACCTTTCAATTAAATAATTATTATTGCTAACACTTTTCTTTTTCGAGGAATAGTGCTGCAAGATGTGGTCGCTGCCCATCTACTGATGCTTAAGGAGAACCTTCTTCAAGTGGCCGTGCTCATAAATGATGTAAGCTAACAACAATAAAACAGAAAAGAAGGGGCCGCTACCAATCAGGTTGAGCAACTAATAATTGAGCCGCACAATAAGATGTCAATAAGGCGTAATTCTTAATGTGCTGTGTGAACGGCAATTATTTGAGAGAAAAACTACAAAATAAAAGAACTCAAGCAGATCCAATGAAGATGTTGGAAACCATGCTAAGCGAAGTTTAAGTAAATCGCCTAATTAAATGCTTTAGGAGTAAAGGCGATGCGTACAATTTGGTGATGACAGGTGTATGCACAGAAAAGTACGACACGTGTCAAGCAACACTTAGGAATTCTGTACCTCTTGTAGTATATAGCCATTCTGGAGGATTGACCAAGAACCCAGTGACACATACTGAGTGGATAAATCAATCAAAATTAAGTAAATCAAGGAATCCGTTAAATTATTTCACCATTCCATTAACATATCTGTGTGCATTAGAGATGTCTATATGGTGACATTATAAGTGCAAGTTTTATATAGGAAGGTATTTTTTGTCACGTGGAACAGAGCTGTACATACGTGGTCAGCATGCAAAGTTTACATGAACTATTTTGCGGGTACCCTAATATAACTTGTCCATATGTATCCGAATATACACTGTATCCTCTGTATATAACTTGTGCATATGTATCCGAATATAGACAGCAGCCACTGTCAGGTTAGTCTCGGAGGGTTCGCAAAGAAACCTTCGCATTAAAACAAAAAGTATTATGTCACTCATGTATTGACGCGATCGCATTAAGGGCCTTGTGTCGCAGGAAATTAGGTGTCGGTGTCGGCGAAGTTGTCCGTGAGCGAAAATTTCCGTATATATTTAGGTATATGTACATGCCACACCTTGCTCTATAACATGCAGTATATGTGGGTTTTTATACTGCCACACCATTCTATCACTAAAGTTGCTCACACCTTGTCATACATTCTTGGCAAAGTTATTCCTCTGAATTTTGAGAATGACAGCCCACAAACAGATGTCATGAAACAAAACACCGATAGTGCATGACTTTTATGTCAAATCGTCGGATTATCAAAAGTGATTCTGATTATATTAAAAGTGCTAAACAACAAAAACCTGAAAATTATGTAATTTTTTAGAATGACAGCCCACAAACAAATGTCATGCAACAAAACACTGATAGTGCACGACTTTTATGTTAAATCTTCTGATTATCAAAAGTGATTCTGATTATATTAAAAGTGCGAAACAACAAAAACCTGAAAAATTATCTAATTTATTTTAGAATGATAGCCCACAAACAAATGTCATGAAACAAAACACCGATAGTGCCCGACTTTTATGTTAAGTCTTCTGATTATTGAAAGTGATTCTGATTATATTACAAGGGGCGAAACAACAAAAACCTGAAAATTATGTAATTTTTTCTTTGGCGGTGCTTAGCAGTACCTCCAGGAGTGGCCCACACAAGGGCCCACATTTCTACCAGAAAGCTCTCCTTCGTGCATCGCGTTCGCCGCCAGCGTTTCCCGGTAAACATTACGGTTACATAAGCTGCAGTTGTCGGGACTCGCGTGAACCAGTCAGGGATCTTTGAATGCTATTGCATTCCACTCTGAAAGGTGAAGCTTAAGTGTCCTCCGAATTTTCCTTTTACGTTTTGCCAGCGTCGCACTTAGCGAGCGGTCGCTCTTACCAGGTCATAGCTCTTGCGCAGAACCTTGCTGTATTCGAGAAGTCGTGAACGTTGTCGCCCTTTAGACAGAAAAACAGGTGCGTCTGATGAGATTTTATGCGTCACGTGACTAGTGTTGTGCAATCACGAATATACGTGAACACTAGTGAACGTTTCGAAATGTATGGTGGTGCATGTATTCACGCCGAAATTACTTGAGCCACAGGATTACTACATTCGGCGGCTGATTTACAGTTGGCACTTTTGTTTCGGTCTCCCTTCTTGGTACACTTCGCCAAATAAGGAATTTAAGAAATTCTCTATCTACACTTTCTGGTAGTGGCTCTTCCCCGACACGTAATGAGACGTAAGATTAGAGCACTCCTACGCCAGGTGAACTGATATAAGCAGATTAATGTAACGTAATTTTTACGCGGTCGATCGTAGTTGCCTTAACTACAAGGAATTTCAAACTAAGAATCAATTGTGACTTCATATTCCGCTCCCAGACACTCAAACCAACAAGAATATGGCTCATGTGGGATTTAGTATAACTACCTTTCCACTATCCTTTCACTCGTATCTTTTATTTTTGTATAAAAGTATGAACTCTTACTTCAAAGTTCGACTGTATTAGAAACACGTCCCCCTCACGCTTGCAATGGGAGAGATACTGTGTGCTTGCTTGCGTGCGCTCGTGTGTGTCTGTGTGTACGTGGGGGGGGGTGCATGCGTGCGAGCGTGCCTGCATGCTTGCGTGCGTGTGTGCCATAACGATTAAACGACTTCGTGGATAACGACCTGCAGTGGCATCTTCAGTACCATAGTGCTTACTCTTCGCACGGCGCATTCACTCCCCATACGTCTTATGCATTAATAGCAGCGCCATCTGTTTCAATGCAATTTTGGGTGCTTGACCATCTCCTTTACACCCGGAATACTTAGACGCACCGGAGGCTGTTGGAGACAGCAAAAGGGTAATGAAGGCCTTGCTGGCAGGTGTGTTTCCTGACGGAAGGCAATCTGAATGGGTTATAACTTCAGAAAACGTTGCACGAGGCCTGCGTAAGGGCAAGAACGCCAAGGGGTGATGGGGGACGCGATGACGAATATACGCCCTGAGACGATTCTCAGCAGCGTATGTTTGGATGGGATTATCTTTGACGAGTACGATTGCTGCAGGCGCTGAAGCATAGCGAAGAAGTGCGAAACACGTGCGCAATACTTGGCTCAGTGAGTTCCACAGTGAACTAACATTTGACTTGCTCGTGCTGGACAACACTTGAAGGCTGTAGCATGAAAGTCCTCGAAATAGAGATCTGCCCAACTTAGGCATGGAACGTACAGATGTCATCTATGTATTCCTGCATGTGAACCTCAATACATGGGCAACCCACGACAGTTTTTTTTTCTTCAGGTACGCGCAATGAGGGCTCCACGATCATAACCTATTTGATGTATTTTGTGTCTGTTTCCTCAGTACAACGCTGAGCGTGAACCTCTACAGGTAGCATTGAACCAGCTGGACCCTAGACCATTTTCGGAAATAAAGATGCTTGGACCATGGCTCTGCGCGTCCGTGGCACACAAAGCCACGAAAGCGTTATTGTAGTACCTACAGATCTTATCGATAAGTCGACAGATCTTGGCGACCGTTTGTAGACTTGATGGACTCCTTAAAATGTGCGCCGAAACTGTGCTATCTCTCCTTTCATGTCTATATCCCTTTCCCCCATTGCAGGGTAGCAATCCGCATGGGCGTCTGGTGAATCTCCCTGCCTTTCCTCTCTTCTGTTTCTCTCTCTCGCATGGAGTCACAGTAAGAAAGCACGGAGCAATGTACCGTGGTTTCGAGAGGCCTTTGCTTGCCGACGCGTCAATTCGCAAATCACTCAAACCAGCCTATCTTTTCAGTAGTCTACCGCAGCTGACCCTCTTGCTCTCCGGCTGGGCAGGTTTAACGGGGAGGTTCCACAGCGATTTGTGTGTTTGATCCTAATTCAGTATTTATTTATTTTTCCTCACTCACATTTGAGGGAAGCTAGGTTCTCTGCTTCCGAGCGAGCGTTCCCTTGGCGAAGTGTCACCCTCAGCTGCTGTGGGCGTCTGTTTCGCCCTGCCGCCCAAGTTGGTCAGCCTTTTAAGGCGCTCTGGCGGGAAATCCCTTTTCAGCCACGAAACCTAGCCCGGTGATCGGCGTCATTTTGATCGTGATGTCTACGACGTGTGTCCGCTCTTTGAAAGCAGACTGGAAACTCCGGAGGAGAAAATTTTTACCCGGTGACCAACCTTCACACATTGCCGCTAACATTCGGAACGCACTCCCGTTTCTTTCGTCCTTCATCCTCTCGGTTGGATCTCCAAGGGGCCCAGTTTTTTTTTTTTAACCACGAAAGGGTTTTATGCCGAGGTCCACCATCAACTTCCTGTAACGGATGTGACGTCGCGACATCGCGTAAAATACGCTCTATTTCGACAGGAATGGTGCCGCCATCCAGGATGGTGAAGCGAAGTACTGTATCCTGACACTAACGAGCGCCAATAGTAAACGCTTCGGTAGACTCAACGCAGTGTAGCCTGGTGTAGCCTACACCAGACTCCAACATGGTGTAGCCTGGTGTAGGCGGTGTAGGCCTTTTGCTGAGGTGACGACGCAGTTTCTGCGCATAGTTTGTCTTTGCCGTCCGATTAGCCTTTGGCGCCTCGTGGACTACAGAATGCAGCTTCAACATGTAACTGCAGAGCTTACACGCCACCTGCTGCTACGCTTGCGATATGACCAACTAAAAAAACTGCTGCGCTAAGCGGCACGTCGACGGGCGAATCTCGCTTTGGTCCGTTCAGAGACACGCCTGCGTGCAGCAGAACGCCTTCATGCGTTCGCTGCGCATGCTGCGAACTCTGCCCCTCGCATTCCTGAAGCTGAGCGCGTCGCAACTCAACTCAATTCAATTCAGTTCTTTTATTCATCATCATCATCATGAGGATGTTGGGTGCGTCGACAAAAAGCCAGACTGGCTCAACAGTCTGCCCAAGACATTGCGTAGCCGGACCAAATTACTCGCACCTTCGCCGAAATGAAGGTGCGAGTACTCGGCAGCAGGACGCCGCTCGCCAAGCAAACCTGCTACACGCTCGCCGACGGGCAAATTGTGCATCTTTTGCTGCAGCGGCCCTTGAGTTCACGACGCAAACATGCAACAGCTTCTGTGAAGATAAGTTACACTTCTGTGCTCTAGCGATTCCTATGAAAGAGGGATCAACCATAGCGTTTTCATTTCCACGCACGCCCCTTAAGGGCAAGCGTCATGGACACCCTTCTATGGCTCAGCGGCAAGTCGACTGCAATGTGGCTTATAATTTTGTCCAACTTTATGGCAAGGATCGTTACAGGCCTCGAGTAATCTGGTACCTCTTTTGTCTAACCAACACGTTCCATCCGAGCTGTAACTGAAAAAAAAATACTCTCATAACTGCGAGTCGGCCTAGCTAGAACATATACATTTTTTTTTTACTTTTGTGTACAAACAAACAGGGACGAAAAAGAGGAGCAACACAAGGACGAGCGCTCGTCCTTGTGTTGCTCCTCTTCTTCGTCCCTGTTTGTTTGCGCACAAAAAGTTTTAAAGAAGTACTCTCCTACGTTTGATTTGCTTTTTTCCTTTGTAGTTATACTCATTTTATTTGCACAGGAGGTCCCGCTAACGTTCAATAAACCTTGAGACTTCCTTCAGAATATGCACAGCTATGTACTATTTCTAATATATGTAACAAACTTGAATTGAACTGCGGCGATAACGAACCGAGTCATGCGATGTACAGTTAATCTAATTACCGAATGTAACATGTACCTGTGGGTGTTTCAGCCAAATTGTTTCAAGCCTTACAAAATGCAGGATCAAGCTAGGCGAATGGAACCTTTTCAGTATTGTTCGCTGTCCTCTTGAGCAAGTCAAAATATTTCAATAAGCTAGCATGTACAGGACAGTACGTTAAACTTCGTGGCAGCCCCTAATGCGGAATTCGCAGCGGCAGAGAGAATTGGCGCGAACTAATAGGAGGAGAGGAGTGATCGGAGGAGCATGCGATGACTAACCGAAGACTAAAGCAAGTTTGCTGAATACCGATAAAGATTTTTGCACATGATACATGAGCGTGTGTCGCTATTAAAGAGCCAATACTCGCTGCATCTGCCAGTGCTACGTTGCGTAATAAACCGCTCTTCAGTCACGCATCTGGTTGTGTGAATGCAATTGTGTTGTTGGCTACTGATTTGGTGCATAAGACCAGTATACGTAACATCAGTATCGCACGAAGCGGATATAAAAAACTGGGGAGATAGTCAGCGAAAAGCAGTATACTGTATGTAGGGAGTTAGAGGCAAAAAACAAATGGATAATATAATAACCGTAGAGAGGTAGATGTAAAGTCAATCAAATAGGTAGAAGCAAATGGTGATTCTTAAAAACTGAGCTTGTACAGGGTGAATAGACGGGATGTATAGGAACACGAACGACGCACGCTTACTCCCAACTGTTTCGACAGTTAATAATAATAATATTTGGGGTTTTACGTGCCAAAACCACTTTCTGATTATGAGGCACGCCGTAGTGGAGGACTCCGGAAATTTTGACCACCTGGGGTTCTTTAACGTGCACCTAAATCTAAGCACACGGGTGTTTTTCGCATTTCGCCCCCATCGAAATGCGGCCGCCGTGGCCGGGATTCGATCCCGCGACCTCGTGCTCAGCAGCCCAACACCATAGCCACTGAGCAACCACGGCGGGTGTTTCGACAGTTGGAACAGCTCGAAGTCAGCCCCGTGTAGGTCGTTCGCGTTGCTGTATGTCTCGCCTATTCACGCTGCATAAATACAGTTTTCAAGAACCATGCGCTGACTTACTGGTGAAGGAATTCTGTTGGGTGGTATAGGGGGTTAACGAGTAGCCATGGATAGAGGTGGTGATTTCGGTGGATAACATTTGAATGATAGGGCAGCGTAGCGCTACCGCATTACATACGCTCAGGCGTATAACAAGGAACGTTCTTCTGTGTGTCTAATTGACTGACTAAAAAATGGTTTGTAAAATCACTAAACGATCAATTTACGCGCATAAACATTCACAGATGAATTATAGAATGTATTGAAAAATATCAAAAGGATTTTTTTCCCGTTAAGATACTGGTTGTGCGTTTATCTTTCCAAGCTTCAAAGAAACTGAACGAGATGGGAAAAGTACCGCTTGAATACTTTAGGGCTCCAGTGCGCCACGACCTTCGTGCTTTCATGCAAATTTAGAAAGCATCATATGTGCTTAGGCAGGTTGAATGAGTAAACAAGCACTTAGCGTAAACGATTGTTTCGAGGCAATGGCCACGACATTTGTGCCAGCCGTATTGACATCCGAAGCCATAAACTATTTGCCTTTCATACAATTTGCCGATAGCAAAAAAATTGGCACAAACTCAGTAGTTGCTTGCGCTCTTCATCGTTAGCTCGCGTGTTCAAGTGACGGGAGCAGGCAAGTTATATTGACAAAATTGAGTAATCAAGGCCATTGTCTTTGATTAATTACCGTCGCTTACAACTGATTCACAAAGTATATGCATGCGGCAGCAATCCCTCTTTCGTGCGTGTTAGAACCCACTGATATCGGTGCACGCAAGCGGCTAGTTACGAAGCACTTATATCTGATGGAGCAGTCATTAGATCTCGGAAAAATTACACCCAAAACAGACCTCTTAATAAAATCAAGTCGTTCGCGTTCTTAATACTCTTTCCAAGTTTTGGATAGGAGGTTCTGCATTTTTTGCTGATACTATACGCAGCAAATGAGACTGATGTCAAAAGATAACCTGAGTAACCCAAGGGAAGAGTGAACGATATTGGGTTCGTTGCTTTCGCATAGCGCATACGTGCTTTTGTTTAAGCCTATTTAGACAAATTAACTGAAGCGCCCTGTACATGGGAGTGAATTCGATGATGCGAATCGTGCCCGTCATATTCACTGCCACGATTTTTTTGTTGTTGCTGTTTTTCCATCCGAGTCATGGGTTCGCTCTGTGCAAGTTTTTATCTTCTTTCGTTTTTTTTTGTGAAGTACCTCGGGCTTCCTTACTTCCTAGAAAAAGAAGAAAAAAAAACACTTTTCACTAATTTTGTTGGTCGTAGCAAACCAAAGAGCGATGTTTATTTCCAGGGCCTTGTAAGCAGCACCTTCACGGCGGAACTGATTTATAGTCACGCGTGCTCACATTTCCGGCCGTTTCTCGTGCAAAATCTGTGGCACTTACTGTATGCTTGCCACACGTCGCAGGAGGACGCAACTTTTCGACAATCGTCTCACCTATCCACTTGAATCAACTGTTCTGTCGGCAAACTTTCTTCGTTATTCGTTTTCCTTCTCCCACAGTTTGCACCTATTAAGCTTATGCCCGCCCAACGACCTTAGTCGCTGCAGTCGCACTCAAAGCACCATAAAACTTGAATTTTGCGCAGAGCAAAACAATGCACCACTACCACCAAAAACAGTTCAAGCAGCCAAACATACCCAACAAGCCCTCACTAACAACGCGTTCCCGTCTGCGACGGAGTGAATCGTTTGCATGTAGCACTGAGGACTTATGTCCCAGAATAAATGGCTTTATTTAAGCAGTTCGTCAGCGCAGCCTTGCGCGAGTGTCTGCTAATTAGCGTAGCACCAGGGCACGTAACTTTTTTCAAATGACTTTCTCCCTTTCGCAGTGTGTACACCATCGCCGAGAATTCCCCCCCCCCCTGTTTTGCGGCATCGGTCACGCACCGTTTGTGAGCGAGTAACAAACACAGCGCTTGCGCCGACAGCTGCGTGGAACAGCTCGCCTCGCCTAACCTGCAATAGCGCGCACTCTTCTGAAAGCGGGCATGACTGCCGATGCGAAATAACCCAAAGAAAAGCAGGCGAGGCAACACAAGTTCCTGCCCCAAACTTCACCCTCTCCCTACCGCCCCCTTACCCCCTTTTTCTCTCTGTTCAGCTCGTAATTGTTTTTATTCCGGTGATATTTCTTCGTGTATATTTTTTCAATAGTGACCTCTCAAGGAACGGAAAAGAATTCCTTACGAGGCTTCTCAGCTCATATTAATAAATTCTTGAAGTGAAACCCGGGCAGTGAAAGAAATGTCTTGTAGCAATGCAGGTTGACATCGACAGCTGCGCGTTCTATTTGGGCAGGTCACACCATCAATAATATTGTGGTACTTTGGATACTCTGGAGGAAGCATAATCTTTCTCGAATAACTATGCCATGTCGGAACGCCAAGAGAGCAAATTGCGAAAGTGACCGATGTCATACGTCACTGCTGCTGAACTTATTCACCTTACATCTTCGACCGTACTTTTCGTGGGCTCGATGCCGATTAAAACCAAATAACGTGTGTTTCCGTACATTTTCTTTCTGCCCAATTCATTTACACGTGGCTTTGTTTTTCTGCGTAGTTCCCTTGAACTAAAGATGAACGAAAATTGCAAATTACTGGAGCCCACAATCAACTGATAAAACAATGAGAATCGTTAAAGTGGAATGTGCTATCCAAAGTTAAAGGTACAAAAGTGAGTTGGAAGTGCGTGGGGCGCTCTTCTATCCATGTTTTCAATAAGTAAAAAAAGAATTGCTAGAACAACAAGACGCGAGTTTAAGGCGAGAAAGCCCTCTAAGGCACCTATTAGACGAGACCGTACGCGCAAGACTAAAATTTTCATCAGCGGATTAAACGGACTCTCGCGGGGATGTTTGCTCTGTAAACGTCCGCGCACAAAGTTCTCGGGGCGCCATTGTCCCCGCGACTCTCCGTTTCTTAGCGCGCGTAGGGCCTGTTCCCACTTTGTTTGGAAAACCGACGAAAGTTTGTGGGGTGCGCGTCGACCTCTGATGTACCGCCAGGGGCGGCCCCCTTTGCGAAAAACGCGGCAGCTACTCAAACTTCCACCGACGCGAACGCAATTAAACGCTTATGAAATATTACCTCCGGCAATAGTCGGGGCCTGGCCGAGCTGCCGGCCAGTGGCCAGAGGTCGCTTTGCATACGCGGTCGGCGTTAAATTAGATCTGTGGTAAGCAATGGCCGTCCACAGTGGCGGCTGCAGCGAGAGCTGTAGGAAGGGTCGCCCGCGCGGCGCGCTTTCAAAGGACTAGCCGGTGGCCCAAAGAAGCCGCACACAGACGCTCACGCGAACGTGCTTATTCTGGAACGAACAGATCGAACGTACTGAAAACACCCAGAACATGCCACTGGCACAAAATGGAGACGATTGACGCTGGTGAGCGTTCGTTCAGAACAATTCTGGGCGTCTTACATGCGCCGTTGCTTGAGGTGGCTTATGCAAACGAAGAATACAAAGAAGGATTTACCCTGTGTATCGCGCCGTACAAGTACAGGTGGCGATTAAAAAAAAAAGCTTAAAGAAGCTAGTCCGGGTGTTAAAAGGTGTCAAAAGATCAGCGTGACGATGCCGTGTGACGAGCCAACATGCGTGACGAGCGAACAGGCACGTTGAAATCACAAACGCCGATGTCCCTTCAAACATTTGTAGAAGCGAGCAGTGTGATTATAGGGTGTTTCACCTGCTATAAGCCGACTTTATGTGTTTTATGGGATTTGATTTTGTGTGCCTTTCTGTGACCTAACTTTAGGGGTCTTTATGTTGCCTCACATCGTGTGTTTCTACGACTTTATTTACGACTTGTGAACTGACTTCACATTTTGGTGTCAGTATACAATTTGCTTCACCTATAAATCCTGTGCGCTACACATATATATATATATATATATATATATATATATATATATATATATATATATATATATATATATATATATATTGCGAAAAACCATCTTGTGTTTCGATTTTTCTCGTATACGCGATAATTCTGTGAAATAGGGAGTAGTTGGCACCACTTAGAGAAGCTGACATATTTTGAAAAGCATGCATTAGAGAAAACATGTATATGTAATAGTGCATTCTATACCAGTACTGACCTGTAGGGCTGAAGTTTAAAGTACAACCTGTCCACTCGGAAGTCATTATGCCGCATCAAGATATACTGCCGCCGAATTAGGCAGTACATTAGATACCGCAAGTTCTACTGTAAACAGACGCAAAATTGATAGTGCGACTTTCTACTCCGACATAAAAAGAAGAGAGCGAGAGAGGTAAAATAGAGGCGGCAGAGATGGCAACCAGTAAAGCACCTGGTTGGCTTCCCTACACAGGGCAAAGGAAAAAGTGGAATAGAAAAGCAAGAGAGAGGAAAGAAGTGAATGTGTGCACGTGCGCGGACAGCACCACGCAGTCAAAGGCGCTCGCACAAGGCAGTCGTGCTCGTGCGCAAGAAGAACAAAAGTGCTTTCCCTGCCTTCTGGGCTGGTCATCGGTGGGGACTTGTCCCAGTGGTGAAGAAGCAGGAAATGTAGGCTGGTTAACGTAGGTATTTCGTTCGCTGTCTAAACGAGACGAAGAAATACAACGTACTGCCTGCTAGACTGATGCCAGTTCGCGTTATCCTACATTGTTTATTAGCACTGAACGTGTCCTTGAAGATGGTATTTACCACCTTAGCTTTCGCCGTACTTGGAATGGGCATCACCCAGCGCTTCAATATAGCGCATAGGAGCTCCTCCACCGCAACGTAGTAGAACGGTGCACCAGAAACAGTCATCTGTATATTGCCACAAAGCCTTCTTATAGACAATTGTTTCTGTTGCCAGGCCAGCACTGATACTGATAAGCAATTATATGAAGCAAGTGACGGCGTATAGCTAGCTGGTGTATAATGTCCTTACTCTGATTTCTAAGGCATGTCAGCCTGAACATATAATCACGCCACAGTGAATCCCAACTTACTGTGGAATAGCTTGGAACGACATATACGTATACATGTGGGGAAGGGGAGGAGGAAGGCTCACTAAAGAGAGTGAAGACATATTTGCGGAACCAGAAGTTTGAAGAGTGGCTTAAAGGGCTGGCTCTCATGTCCGTTCACCGGGTGCCAGTCAGCGTCTACGAATTTATCACCGCGTTTATCTCCCCCCCCCCCTCCTCTGAAAAAAAAGAAAGCCTGGATACCTTCCTGTTCAACCAACAAGCTAAAATAAAAAAAAAAATTGGAACACACTGACAGGGGGCGAGCTGATAACAACCTTTTTCCGTCATTACATTTCCACTTTCTTTTCAAATCCCATTAAGACCTGTGAAACATCAGTGGAATTGATGGCACTGGTCGACGGTTAGCGCGTCTTTATAGACTAAACACTCGTTTGCTCTTGTGGCTTCTACTTAGGCTCCAAAAAGGTCTGAAAACACTACTTGATCGATTACGGTTCGGTGTTGCGTACACTCGCGGCTGCGTGTGCCCTCGATACAAGGCTGAGAAGAGCGCACTTGAGACTACAATAGACCGCTTGGACTAGGGACCCTTTTCGTCGGAAAAGGTTTTGGGCGCATAGAGGGACGTTGAGCGTACCCAACGCGCCATAAGGTCACAGTTGGAATTTCTGTGTAAGACGGACTCAGACGCTCCGCTCTAACGCAATTGTGAAGTAGATGGGGGGCTGTGTGAAATGGGGGGGGGGGGGGGGGGTGTTCCCGTGAACGCGTTCTGGTCGGGCGTACTTATTGCGTTTAGTACGTGCACAAGCGATATACTGCGTATGAATACCGCGTACACATACCGCGTAGATAGCATATTGTCACGTAGTAGTGACAGTGAATAATACAGCAGCAAAACTGTGAATGACGAAACTAACTTTTCATTAGCCGAATTTGAGCACACAAAATCAAGTTACACTCAAAGCACAGCGATAGCGGCGAACACGGCCGGCGATCGTCGAAATTTGCTATGCCGATCAAGCGCGTCAGCTTCGCTGGGGCCCGCGTGTATTCCAGAAAGTTCTACACTATTCGCGTCGCACATGCAGTCAGATTACGCAAGCTTCGGTGACAACAGACAGCAGAAATAACCATCAATAACATTCGAGAAACATCCGATACATGCGAGCGCGTCCGGATCTGAGCGATAACATTTATTAGACCGTGAAAAGCGGTCACCCTTAAAAAATAAGTACACGTGTCAATGCCCCCTCTCAGAAAGCATCGTCCTGATTCTACAAACATAACAGGAGAGTGAAAAAAACGAAAGGATACTTATTAAACAGTAGCAAAACAACAAAGAAACAAAGTGCAAAGCATTACAGTCCAAAAAAAAAAGAAAGTCGAAAGTTCAGCCATGCAAAGTCCCAAAGTTCATTAGCTCTTGTAGAACGGCTTAAGTCGCACAACATCGACTATTACAGGTCGTGAGCGGCGCCGCTGTGATATCGAAATGCCGTCTGGCACGACCTCATAGTCGGGTGCGCCAATGCGTTGGATGATCCTGTAGGATTCGAAATAACGGCGTAAAAGCTTCTCGCTAAGTCCACGCCGGCGTATTGGGGTCCAAATCCAAACATGGTTGCTGGGCTGGTACTCGACGTAGCGTCGTAGAAGGGTGTAATGTCGGCTGTAGGTCCTCTGCTGGTTCTTGATCCGCAGGTCGACGAGCTATCGGGCTTCTTCGGTGCACTGGAGATAGGTCGCGACGTGAAGATTCTCTTCGTTGGTGACGAGCGGCAGCATGGCGTCGAGAGTCGTTGTTGGGTTCCTACCGTAAACCAACTTGAATGGTGTGATCTGTGTTGTTCCTTGCACCACCGTGTTGTAAGCGAAGGTTACGTACGACAGGACGGCACCCCAAGTCTTGTGTTCGACGTCGAAGTACATTGTAAGCATGTCGGCGAGGGTCTTATTCAAGCGCTCCGTAAGACCATTCGTCTGATGGTGGTAGCCAGTTGTCCTCCTGTGGCTTGTCTGGCTGTATTGCAGGATGTCTTGGGGCAGCTCCGCTGTAAAGGCCGTTCCTCTGTCGGTGATGAGGACTTCTGGGGCGCCATGTCGCAGCAGGGTGTTCTAGATGAAGAACTTCGCCGTTTCGGCTACACTACCTTTCGGCAGAGCTTTCGTTTCAGCGAAGTTGGTGAGGTAGTGCGTCGCCACGACGATCCACTTGTTTCCAGATGTTGACGTCGGAAAGAGTCCCTATAAGTCCATCCCGTTCTGCTGAAATGGTCGGCAAGGAGGCTCGATCGGCTGTAGTAATGCCACTGACCTTGTCTGTTGTGTCTTGCGTCGCTGGTAGCCTCGGCATGGCTTGACGTAACGGGCAACGTCGGTGGACAGGCGCGGCCAATAATACTTTTCCTAGAATAGCAGCTTGGCATGTTGGTTTTCCATCCTGGATCAGTGCTTGTGGTGCCGTCTTCTTGTCTCGCGTCCGGCCTACGTTTTGCGCTTTTAACACCAGGATACTTTTCCTTTATCTTCGATAGGGTCCGGAAGAATCCGAGGTACCCAGCAGTCGGATCGTCATGTAGGGTGTGCAGTATTTCTGGACGCAACGCTGAGGGAACAACAAGAATGTAGTTTTCGCGGACTGGTGAAAAGTTCTTTACAAGTAGGTTGTCTTGAAGCGATAACGAAGACAATCCTCGCTTAAATGCCACAGGGACAACGTCAGTGTTCCCTTCCAAATACTCGACGAGGCTTTTTAGCTCCGGGTCTGCTTGTTGCTGTTCAGGGAAGTCTTCCGCTCTTCTTATTCCAAGGAAGGCGTCGCCATCCTCGTCATCTTGCGGCGGCGGGTCAATGGGGGCGCGTGATGGGCAATCGACATCAGAGTGTTTTCTTCCGGATTTGTAGATTACAGTGATGTCATATTTTTGCGATCTGAGGCTCCACCACGCCAGCCGTCCTGAAGGGTTCTTTAAGTTCGCTAGCCAACACAACGCGTGATCGCCGCTGACAACTTTGAATGGCCTGCCATTTATGTGAGGGCGGAATTTCGCTGTAACCCAAATGATGACGAAGCATTCCTTTTAGGTCGTAGAATAATTGCCTTCTGCTTTTGACAGCGACTGGCTAGCGTAAGCTATCACCCGTTCAAGTCCGTCCTTCATCTGGACTAGGACGGGAGAGGCCTAGGCTACTGGAGTCAGTGTGGATTTCGGTATCGGCGTCCTCGTCGAAGGGCGCAAGTACTGGTGGCGATTGCAAGCGTCGTTTGAGTTCTTGATGTGCGTCGGCCTGCGGCGTTTCCCACTTGAATTCGACATCACATTTAGTTATATATGTCAGCGGCTCAGCGATGCGTGAAAAGCCCTTGACAAAGCGCCTGTACTAGGCACACATGCCAAGGAATCTTCGCACTGCCTTCTTGTCGATGGGCTGGGAGAACTTTGCGATGGCAGCTGTCTTCTGCGGGCCGGGGCGAACTCCAGATTTGCTGATGACGCGGCCGAGGAACAGAAGCTCATCGTAAGTGAAGCGGCACTTTTGTGGCTTCAGAGTAAGCCCTGATGACTTGATGGCCTCTAGTACTGTCGCAAGCCGCCTAAGGTGATCGTCGAATTTTTAGGCGAAGACGACGACGTCATGCAAGTAAACAAGACAGGTCTGCCACTTCAATCCTGCTAACACCGTGTCCATGACGCGCTGGAACGTTGCAGGCGCCGAGCAGAGTCCGAATGGCATGACCTTGAACTCGTAGTGGCCGTCTGGCGTGATGAAGGTGGCCTTTTCGCTATCTCTCTCGTCGACTTCTATTTGCCAGTAGCCAGACTTGAGATCCATCGACGAGAAGTATTTTGCGTTGCAGAGCCGATCTAATGCGTCGTCTATCCGTGGTAGGGGGTATACATCCTTCTTCGTGATTTTGTTCACTCGACGATAATCGACGCAGAAACGTAGGGTTCTGTCCTTTTTCTTAACCAAGGCTACAGGAGAGGCCCACGGGCTTTTCGACGGCTGGATGATGTCGTCGCGCAGCATTTCGTCGACTTGTTGCTTTATAGCTTCACGTTCTCGCGTCAAAACTCGGTAAGGGCTCTGGCGGAGTGGTGAAGCGCACTCTTCGGTTATTATGCGATGCTTTGCAACTGGTGTTTGTCCAATCCTCAATGACGTCGAAAAGCAGTAATTGTATTGCTGGAGAAGACTTCTGAGCTGTTCCTGCTTACTGATGGGGAGACTTGAATCTATGTCGAAGTTTGGTTCGGGAACTGTGGTCGTCGGTGTGGATGCGGCAGTATCCGTGAGAACAAAGGCAATGCTGATTTCTTGAAATTCCTTGATGTATGTGATCGTCGTGCCCTTGTTGATGTGCTTGAACTCCTGGCTGAAGTTTGTCAGCATCAGTTTCGCTTTCCCTCCGTGCAGTCGAGCGACCCTCTTGCGACGCAAATTTCACGATCGAGCAGTAGACGTTGGTCGCCCTCGATGACGCCTTCTACATCTGCGGGTGTTTCGCTGCCAACGGAAATGACAATGCTGAGCGAGCTGGGATGCTGACTTGCTCTTCAAGTACACTCAAGGCACGCTGACTGGATGGCCTCTCAGTCGGTATCGCTTGGTCTGTGGACAGCGTTATCGACTTCGAGCTCAGATCGATGAGGGCGCCGTGTTGGTTCAGGAAGTCCTTGCCGAGAATTACGTCTCGCGAGCACTGTTGGAGGACAACTAGCTTTGAAGGGTAGGTCCGGTCATGAATTGTAATTCTTGCCGGGCAGATTCCCGTCGGAGTTATGAGATGTCCTCCAGCTGCCCGAATGTGATGGTCGTTTCATGCAGTCTTGACTTTCTTCAACTTCGCGGCGAAGAATCCATTGGTGACGGAGTAGTCGGCTCCTGTGTCCACTAAGGCGGTGACTGCGTGGCCGTCGGGAAGCACGTCGAGATCGGTCGTTCTTTGTCTTGCGCTGAATTTAGGTCGTGGCGCCCTGATCACGGCCACTTTTGGGGATGGAATCGTCTGTACACGAATAGCCTTTTGGGCCATTCATTCAGTAATGCCAGTCCAAAAAAGTTTACAAGTATAGGCAATGGTATAAGTTGCTATTTCATATTATCGTGGTGTTCATTCTGGCTTCCTCTTCGTCTTAGATTAGCCACGATGCCAAGTCACAGCCAGAGTCTTATTTAGCCGCGGGAGAAACAGGAGCATCCTGCGAAGAAGCAGAAGTGTGTAAACCCGCAATGCTGGAGAACTCAGAGAGAGAGGGCAGGACAAGGAAATTAGCCAATGTAGACCGGCTGGCTGCCCTCTGCTGCGGCAAGGGGGTAAAGAGAATTAAGGAAGATAAAGAAGATGATAAAAACAGATACGAGCAACAACAAAGGAAAAGTATATGACTGCGATTTGGGGCTCCACTTCTGCAACTCGCAACAGTGTCATGCAAACGGAAACGAGAATGCTCGGAGACTGGTCGAGAGCGTCCTCAGCACAGAGGGTGTTGAATGGATTGTTGCGCTTTTTGAGAACAAGGGGATTTAGTGACAGATTTTGAGAAGTGTCGCATGCAGGTCTCAGGCGCTTGCTTCATGCATGGGACTGCGAAACGAAGAGTGCTCTCCGGTCGATTCAGACTCTTCCTGCCTGGAAAGCGTGATGTAGTTCCCACTGTGAAATACAAACAACAAATAAATGACGAGGCTCCAAGCTTTTAAGGGCCCAGGAGATGTAGTGGTGGTAGCCGAAGATAAGCTACGTTTCTAATGATAAATGTTTTAAATAAATTGATGCCACACTTGATCGCACATGTATAGACTGCTTATTCATTAGAATTTCTTCTCACAAGCGTCTCAGACTTAATGTCCATTACACTATGAATTTGCCACACGCACAAAGAGATCTGCTTTTTCATTGTTGCACACAGCATTCCAGTTCTCGTAATGCCAGACTATAGTCTTCCGCAAAGCATTCGCAAACAAGAATCTCATATCTGCCTTTTCACGGTCGCTCATATCGTTCTCACGCTTGCCACGCAAGGCTATAGTCCTGATGTTTTCTGTGCCGCCGCATGGGCTTCTGCGCTTTCTAGCCCTCGGAGGTTCACATTTTACGTGTTCGACAACACTGGGAGGCTGTGGCAGAGAAATTCCGAAAGTTGCGTTCTGTACATCTCCAACAAAGTCACAGGCAGTCCACATTTTTTCCTGGTGGTGAACTTGAAAAGCTGTACAATGGAAATGCGTTTTGCTCAGGTAGATCACGGGAGGCCCCCAGAACAGGTCGCGATCTACGTGGGCACCCAAAGATGGCTGAGTCTTTCTATAGGCGATAGGATGGCCGTTGATAGAGAAGCTGTAGGGCGTCGTAAGTGCACGTGTGCACACTACTAATGCACATTTTTCCGCTGAGATCTTTAGTTTTTCGTCTCGCAAGAAAGGTACATGTCAGTGATGCCGCTTTTTGAAGTCTTGCACGCAGTTGGAGACGCGTCACGCCTGATGCCCACATTCACATGTGTTCTGCGCAAATTGAGGCACTAGCAGTCTGTGGCAGTTATTGTACAAGTCATACAAGGGCAAGGTTGACAATTGTGGGCTTTAAACTCCGACGAGTGGGACGCCACAACAAGCATAATGGTCAATGGTCGGGCCATTTCAGTGCGAATAAAAAGTACCGTCTTGTGAGATAG
The DNA here is from genome assembly GCF_050947875.1 of Dermacentor variabilis. NCBI lineage: Eukaryota > Metazoa > Arthropoda > Arachnida > Ixodida > Ixodidae > Dermacentor > Dermacentor variabilis. The sequence goes on along the minus strand of NC_134568.1, from coordinate 245,878,475 downwards.
TTTCGTACCCATCAAAACACTCTCCCAGAAATTTCCGCAGTTTGTGATGTATCAAGAATTGCGTCTTTAGTCGCGTTGTCATAAGCGGCTTTCACATCGAGAAAAATCGCTGCAGAGAGACGCTTAATCGATTTCGCTTGATGAATAAAAGACACAAGATTGATGAAAATCTCGGCTTGTCTTAGCCGTCTCCGACGTACTTTTACAGTCGCAACGATCAACATTGCCCAGAATCATCCTGTGTTTACAAATGTAACTATCGAATCACTAATAATTCATATGCACCACTTATCCCTCGTCTAGCCATGTGCCTACAAGATAATCATGCGCTGCATTTTACGCTAGTATTTTCGCAAGGGTCTCTGAAACAAGTCACCTTAGAGCACTAATATCAAACATGCTCTGATTTTGTGCATACAGTTGGCTCGGTTACTGAAAACAGCTCCTCCAAATGAGTTCGTCATCCAATCAAGATTGGTACACATTAAATTCAAATTCCCTCATGCCGAAACATCAACGGGATTGGAACTTGCGGCTGTCAGAGCCACTGTTCACTATATACAGCAGGCGCCTATCCGTAGGGCTGCATTTAGTGATTCGCAGGCAGCCCGCCCAACACTGCAGTCAAGTCTACTTCATTGCCCTCATGAACAGCTGGTATCCCAGACCTCAGATTCTCACCACCGCGCTGTTAGAAAACGCGCATGTAATCAGATTTTAGTGCCCATTGGCTCACTGTTACATCATTGGTACCGAAATAGTTGACGAAGCAGCGCGTTGCGCCCAAGAACAAGTCTACCTTGTGCCTGTGCCATTGTCAAGGACTGATGCAGCGTGTCAACTTTGCCTACTTACTCGTCGCAGTACTTTAGAGCATTGGAATTGACCGGAATGTGCCAACTCGCGACTTTTAGCCCTTCATTGCAGCTTCAACTACAGTGTAGTCTATCTGAATGCGACGCAACCTTACGGTGTCCCTTACGGTTGGGCGTCGCCTTTACGACCGCGTAGTGTTTCCATATCTGCATAATGGACAGGTGCATCGTGCGTCGATCGGAATTGCGACGCGACCGTGCAACATATCTTAATAATATTGTCCTTCCTTTGACAATAACAGGCGGACATCGCGCGTCACTTTAACCTGATTGGACGACAGAGCGCAAAAAAAAAAATCGCATCATGGCGTCGACCGTCCTTCGCCTTATGGACGAAGAGAGCATTGCTACAGATTTTGAAGTTGAGTGAACGCTGCGATCGGCTATGATTGTGCGGTAAACGCTGTTATGTGTGCGCCGGTACACAAGTTGTACTTCCTTTCCTTCTCGTGTTCGTTTTCCCTTTCTTTCCCGCTTCCTCCATCCCCAGAGTAGGGTAGCAAACCAGGTTGAACCTGGTAAACCTCACTGCCTTTCCTTTTCTTTCTCTTTCTCTGTGCCGCATGGCGTTCCAAAAGTTGCAACGCAACGCTCTATATAGCACCCCATATAATACTTACAGTGTAACCCTGTGGATGGTAAAGCTAGCTTGCGCGCTGCCCACATCCGCGAGCGAAAAGTAGCGCGAAATATATTGGAACAAAGTTATTCAAAAATAAGAAACCCGGATTCGCAAAGCCTTTCTTTCGTAAGTGCTGTTTGCCATCGGCTGCCCGTCTTCGCTAACGTATCCAATGTCATAATTGGTCGGCATCTGCTGTTACGAACAGTTTAGCGTGTTTTTGTTAATACAGGTCAAGATTATTTGTCTTGATATCAAAACCATACGTAATGGTATACACCGAAGAGTCATATAAATGACGTCTAATTGCGTTCCAATGTTTTGCTCTTGCTTACATTTTCCATGTATGTTTTTGCCAGGGTTACACGGCTGTTACCAAACTCCTCGGGAATGCCTCAGGAAGCGTTTCTCTTGCCTCGGAAGGAAATTAGCTCTATTTGTGACATTATCATATAAAATAAAAGTTGTTCATTCCGCTCGACCTATTGTTTATTCCGCTTGAATACTTAAACGTGCAATATGCCCAAGGTTGAAGACAAGGCATGGCGAGATGTCGGAGACCAAACGTTCTCTACTGGGGGTGGAAAAACGCCGCGCCACGTGGCAGTTATATGACCTCCACGCGCAGAGAACGGCGAGGAGCACCAGGCTGCTTGGGACGCCAGCAGGAGGAGACGTGAGTTGGACGCTACTGGCGGGCAGAACATGATCGAATGGTCATCTCCTGCACCTACCTCGTGGTGCCGCGGGCGTAAGGAAACTGCAGAAAGCTCGCATGCAAAATATCTATACGTAATTAACCTTAAGAGCGCGTTATATCCAAAGCGGCAGCGGTTGTGGTTCAAGTGTGCGCTTGCTAAACCCTTCTTCCACGTTTCACAGAAATGCTCTCGGCATTCAAATATTATTAATAAAGAAGTTTTACTCTCTCTCTCTCTCTCTCTCTCTCTCTACGGCCCTGGGCTTTCATCTGCTGGCGAGGTTGTTTGCTGCGCCATACCGCACGTGGGTGTGAACGCTGCTCCTCCAGGTGTGCCCAAGCTCCGCTACGTGGCGACGTGATCGCATCCAGAGCGCCTGCGCCAGACCATTTGTGGCCTTGAAAGCTTCCGTCGGATGGACACCGGCATGAAAGCGGCAGCGGTTGCGGTCCAAGTGTGCGCTTGCTAAACCCTTCTTTCGCGTTTCACAGGTTGGTACTTATTTCCCCTAGAGATAGCGTAATAGTATTTGTGGCCGCAACTGCTGCTGCTGCTGTATTGGCGCTTCTCACTCCATCGTTTTTCAAGTTGCCCTTCCGTTATGTCTACCAATGCTGAGTTGGGCAAGTGACTCGATGATCTCGAGGCGCAATTTAAAGATAGATTACAAAAACTTGTCGAGAAACTTGTTTCCGACGTGAAAGGGAAGCTGCAGGAAGCTGGACTGGATAACAGCACCCTGCGTACCCAAGTTTCTGGCATGGATGGCAGTCTGACCATGCTAAATGAAATTGTCGAGAACACCCGTACCCAGCAAGCTGAGTTATCGGCATCAAACAAGGCTCTGAATTCGGAAAACGAAGCCCCTAAAAGAAGGCTGGCCGAGATGGAACAGTATTCCAGAATCAACAATGTTGAGATCAAAGGAATACCATTTACAAAGGATGAAGACTGTATTTCTATCGTAACTGCCATTGCCGATAAGGCGGCATGCTTTCTTGCTCCGGTCGAGATCGAGATAGCGCATCGTGTGCCCACTAAATCAGGTCATCAAAATATTATTGCCAGGTTTTGCTCTCGCGCTAAAAGAATACGATTTTCTGGCAAAGGCTCGCAAGGCGGGGATGGATACCGGCAGTCTTGGTTTCACTGGAGAGAACGCGGGGGCCATTTTCATTAACGAACACCTTACACCTGACAACAAGAGGCTGTCTGATCAGGCCTTAGCGCTCATGAAAGAAAAAGGATGGCGCTTCCTCTGGACTAAGAATTGTCGTATCAACGCACGCAATCCGCAGACAGCCGAGTTCACCGCATTAACTGTGAAGCGGACCTCTCTGTCATCTCTTAACCTGAATCACGTGCATAATGTCAATCCGTCCTCAACAGACCCCTTATGGCTTCATACTTCACACCGTCCGAACTAGATTCTTACCTTAAACCTCCTTGCCGATCCCTCGTACATTTTAATGCGCGCAGCTTACGGAAACATTTTGATGACATCTATAATTTCCTATCATGGTGTCAACACCACTTCTCGATCATATGTGTAAGTGAAACTTGGCTCAGCGAAGCCGATAACAACTTGTACTCTTTTTCATCTTATACGCCAGAAATACTGTCACCGGAGTGACAGGAATAATGGCGGTGCAGCTGTTTTCATTTCATCGGAGTTAGAATATTCCAGGCGTCGGGACTTAACAATTAATGAAGTAAACTGCGAATCAGTGTGGATTCAGCTGAATGCATCATTTCTGGATATTGATGCCAAAAATTTAGTGGTTGGTTCTATTTATCGATCGCCTTTGTCACCCATTAATGATTTTTGTTTAGAACTAAACCATGTTTTGCACACGCTATCGCTAGAACGTAAGAACATCATTATTATTGGTGACATCAGTATTAACCTTCTAGATGTTCACAGTTCATCATAAACTGCTTATACAGATACCTTGAACGGACGTGGCCTCGAATCACTGGTAACTGTACCTACTCCGCAGAATAATAATGGTCCAGATGCACTAATTGACCACGCATTGTCGAACCTCATGATTACTCCTGGATCTGGTGTCATTGAAGTTTCACTAACTGATCATTATCCAATTTTCGTGCGTATAAATTGCAATATGAATATTCAGCATATGCATGTTAAAAGAAAAAAAATATCGAGAAAACTTCATTTGTTAGGAAAATGGCCGATGTTAATTGGAACCCAGTTACGTCGCAAAATGATCCAGAAATCGCCTTCGAATTGTCTTGCAATATAATTTCTAACGCTACTTCCGAATCAACCACAATAACCGTAAGAAAAGGTTCGCTTCTCCTCGTTGTCCGTGGATGACTGACAATCTTCTCAAATGCGTTAGCAGAAAAGATATTTTTTATTTAAGAAAACAAACAAGGAGCCATTTAATTTGATCCTGATGACTTGTTACAAGTGCTACTCGAATATTTCGAGTAGGCTTCTTAAAAACGCTGAAGAAGAGTATTATGAAAAGGAAATTCACCGTGCTGTCAACGATTCTAAAAAACAGTGGAAAATTATTAACGAGTTGTTAAATAGAACATCGCCAGACCCCGCCATAACTGCTATTCAAGTTGGTGAACAAACCCTTAATAATGCTTCAGCCATTCCTGACGCCTTTGTCGATTCATTTTGCCCCCACCAACCACGTCTCTCAGTTCATATTGACAAGGTTTATCATCGTCTGCCACACAGTTTTTTTTTTCTCTGTCCAGTTTCCCCAGAAGAAGTGCGCATCACCATTCTGAGCTTAAAAAACACGGGAGCTGGTTTAGATAACTTTAACTCATATCATGTAAAGCTTATAGCTCATCTTATCAGTGACACACTCTCCCCCATACTAAATCTAATCTTCTAAACTGGCGTCTTTCCTAGCTGCTTAAAGATCGCCAAAGTTATTCCTGTTTTCAAAAAGGGTAGCAAAAATTCCTTATTAAACTACCGCCCTATATCTATTATATCATTTTCCAGCAAGGTAATTGAAAAATTATTCGTAGTACGTTTAACTAGCTATTTCAAAAAGTTGAGTATTTTGTCATCAAATCAATTTGGCTTTCGATCTGGTTATTCAACTGAATTAGCGCTCATTACTTTAACTGATCCTCTTAAAACAGCCATTGACACGGGTAAGTTGGCTGGTACCTTGTTTATTGATTTTTCTATAGCTTTCGATTCATTAAATCATGACATACTTTCTGCTAAACTAAACGCTGTTGGCGTATGTGGTCCAGCACCTTCCCTAATTCGCAGGTATTTACATGATCGAAAACATGTCGTCTCTATTTCTGATACTCATTCGCGTACCAAACTAACTAACATAGCGGTTCCACAAGGCTCAATACTAGGACCAATTTTATTTTTCGTGTACATCAATGACCTTCCAGAACACATCACACATTCTAAATGTATTTCACATGTTGATGACAAACAATTTATTCTTCTAACACGTGTTTGGAATCGCTAATATCTGACCTTAATGCTGACGCGCCTAAAATCCTCAGTTGGTGCAGAGATAATATACTCAATATTAATGCCACTAAATCGAAATTTGTAATTTTTTCATCGCCGCAGAAAAGTGTACAGGAGAAGCCGTGCATTAAAATTGGTCCAACTTCTCTTCAGGCTGTTGACCATGCAACATTTCTTGGAGTTGAACTCGACAATCATTTGAAATTTCCAACTCGCATATCTTTATTCACCCGTAAAAAAATGGGATATTTATGTGCCAAAACCACTTTCTGATTATGAGGCACGCCGTAGTGGAGGACTCCGGAAATTTCGACCACCTAGGGTTCTTTAACGTGCACCGAAATCTAAGTACACGGGTGTTCTCGCATTTCGCCCCCATCGAAAAGCGGCCGCCGTGGCCGGGATTCGATCCCGCTACCTCGTGCTCAGCAGCCTAACACCGTAGCCACTGAGCAACCACGGCGGGTGTTTCACTGAAGTAAAGAACTTGAAGTCAGTCTACAGCAGCCTTACACCATAGCCACTGAGAGCCGTAAAGCGGCATATGCGATCAGAATACTAATCAAAGTCCCCCCCCCCCCTATTTTCCAGTACGTGAATTAATTTCACTCTACTACGCTTTTCTTCACAGCCACATCTCTTACTGCATTTCTTCTTGGGGCAATACCTACGTAATTCACTTGGCGCCCCTGCAGCACACACAAAACCAAGCTTTGAGAATAATCACTTACAGCCATTTTTCATCTAGTGCCTTGCCATTACTCCGCACATGTAATATTTTGTCAGTAGTGGATTTAAATAAATGTTCTCTTGGTGTCCGGACGTATAAATTTTGTCGAGGAGAATTACCAATTCCGTTGATAACAAAACACCAAACCCCACATTTCTGTGGCACTCGATTTTCACACCATAATAACTACCTGCTACCGAAGCCAAGGACTAACTACGGCAAATTTACTGCGAACTTTTTGGCAACATCAATATGGAATTCACTACCGCCTTCCATTAAACTATCACCTTCCATTCATTTAATTAAGAGGAAACTTCGTCGCCACTTGTTAGGAAAGTGATTGTTTTGTTTATTTAGCACTCCTGTATATGGAATAATACTCACAGGATCTGTCTTTTGTGTTGATACTATATTGTTATTACCATGACTTGACTTTTTTTAAATACTTTTTGTCATAGGATTGCTACTTTTGTTTACTAGGATTGTTAAGCGCATTAAGTGTACTTTTTTCTATGTATTTATTGTTGGAGGTCCCTCCCCAGTCTTTGACTATGAGACCTCCTACAGTTACTTTTCCTGTACGAAATTTCAAACGCATCAATAAACTCAAACTGAAAACTGGAAAAAAAAGTTAAACGTTGTCCAGACAACTGACGAACCTATGCGCTTATACGTATGAATGGGATGCCACATGACCACGAAGTGTGTGGAGTGATACATTCTCATGAGTGATCACTTGGCGTAGCTTCCACACCATTCTGCCCTAAGTATAGAACGACACGCCGCGGTAGTCCAGTGGCTATGGCGTTGTGCTGCTGAGCTCGAGGTTGCGGGTTTTAAGCAGGCTGCGACAGCCGCATTTCGACGGGGGTGAAATGCAGAAACGCTCGCGTACAGCGCATTGAGTGCCCTGTTAAAAAATCTAGGCGGTCCAAATTGGTCCGGACCTCCTGATTACGGCGTGCCTCACAATAAGATTCTACTTCTGGCACGTAAAAGCCCGAAATTAAATTAATTAATTATTAAATAAATAATTAAAACAAGCAGTATAGTCTTCAAAGAGTAAACAAAACTAAAGAAAAAACTAAAGTGAAGCAACGACAAGGAATGGAGTGCGCCAAGTAGGAACAGAACATACACGCAGTAACAGAAAAAACACGCAGGCCACACTAATTAAAAAGGGATGTAAAATATACAGAAACAATAATAGCCAAATATATTGGTCACTTGCAAGGTCTCTCACAAATGGGAAGCCAAGCCAATTTATTGTAGAAAACAGTGTGTCATGAGCCTGGTCGCGTCGAGAAGCACCATTTCTCAAATTAAGGAAATAAAGAAGGGTCGTACGCTGTAGGACAAGTAGACTATAGTCCCTTAGTAGCGACGTGCGCTGCGCAAGGAAAGCAGGACACTCTAAGCTGCTCCAGTGTCTCGCAGGAACTGCAAAAAGCCCACGACGGACTGTCTACACGTTCTTGCCGGTATAAATGTTCAGACACCAGGGTAGAGCCAACCCGTCTCTTGAGCAATAGAGCTCCAGCCGAACCAGGCAAGCCTTGACCACAAACACGGGAAGGAAATTATCTTCGTTATAGCATGCTGGTCTGAGTGCTGCTTGAGGAAGTATGGCCGAATCAAAAGACGGGCATCGTCTAACGTACGCAAAATTTCCTGACAGTTACATTCGTTGTGTGCACAAGCGTGAGCGAGTCGATCGGCCTCTTCGTTCATTCGATTGGCGACCGAGCTAGGAAGCACTTTCTTTTATCAGCGATCACTTAAGTCTCAAACCGCCGCTGAAACAATTGAAAATAACCCATTTTAAACGTTCTCTAGCTTATTACTAAGACAACTCCCTCTCGACTAGCCAAATTTTCAATAGCAAGAATTGTGCTGCTATCTTCTGAAATGCAAGCAGGCATGCGTGCACGCGCAAATGTGATATCATGGTTGAGTAAAGAAGTGCAGACAACGCATAGATTTCAGATAAATTCTGAGGTATTACGTGCCAAAATTACCGCCCGAATATGAGGCACGTGGCAGTGGGAGACTGCAGAATAATTTTGATCACCTGGAGTTTTATCGTGCGCCTAAATTTATAGTAAACGAGTGTTCTTCTATTTCGCCTCCATCAAAATGCTGTGACCGGGATAGAACCCGCGAACTCGAGCTCAGCAGCGAAACGCCATAGCATCTAAGTTACTGCGGCGGTTACAACGCATGACTGAAAAGCTCCGAAGAAGCGAGTGAGACTGAACCAAAAAACGTTCTTGTGGTTTCGTTTCATAGCAAAAAAAAAAAAAATGATATTGACGGATAATGTTCCGATTCCTCTCTGGTTCGCGCAGAAGTTGTGCTTTTGTTCGGTCTTTCATTCAGTTCTCGTTCGCCACGCTACATATTCTAGCAGTGACTATAACAACAAGACGACCGATGTGTCGTTAGCGAATCGTGGACCGTAAGAGAAGTGTTCAGTTTTTTGTAACTACCTGCGGCCCATCGGTGTACAAACTTTTGTGCCTTTATTGCACAAGTATAATATAGTATTTTTGAAGAGAATGCATTCCTTGGCGAGTAACCGCCACGTTTCGGTATCGGGTATGCCCGTTTTTAAAACGTCTATGTTTAACCTTCTTTCAGGGCCGGTACCGAATTCCTGGTGTAGAAGCCGTTTGGTGCAAAGTTCACTTGAAATGTAAATCTGTTAATGTGGGCGCGGTCTACAGGCCACCAAATGCTGAAACTGTGTATTTGGATCTTCTGTTTGATTACATGTATAAATATGTCTATGGCTCTATGATCATATTAGCTGGCGACTTTAATTGTCCGCTAGTTAACTGGAATACCTTAAGCTCAACTGATGCAACAAGTAATGCCATGTATCGTATCCTATTCACTTTAGACCTTGTACAAATTGTTAGAGAGCCTACTCGTGCGCAAGGATCATCCAATTCTATACTAGACTTGGTGTTTGTTAGTAACTACTTCAGAGTAGATGATTGTAAAGTTGAAGTGTCAAAAGGAATTTCTGACCATGAAACGGTACTGTGTACGCTGTTCTTGCCAAACTTGGGTCGCCAGCGCGGTCCGACGAAATATGTGCGCGCATTTAACAGAGCGAACGACGCGGCTGTTGTGACGTATCTTATTCATGAATTTAATGATTTTTATTATTTGTATGTTCAGAGTATCATGACTGTTGACGCCTTGTGGGTACAATTTAAAGAGCACGTGATGCATTGCATCACAAATTTTATCCCTTTGAAAAAGAAGGCAACATGCAAGCACAATCCGCGGATTTCTCGAGAAATAATCCACATGAAACGAAAAATTAATAGGTTAAGGCAACGAAATAGGCAACGACCAAACTTAGAACTAAAGGTCAACATAATTTCGCTAACAAAACAATTAAAGAATAAAGTACTCGAAGCTAGGAAACGATTTTGTGGCACTACACTTAACAACTTCATTAAAAATTCGCCGGCCAAGTTCTGGAGGTATTTAAACAGAAAGAATGTTACTGCTAGTTCGCCTACACGTGGAAAGCAGCAAGCTGACTCATTTAACAATTACTTCCAGTCGATATTCACCGCCGATAACGGTGTTTTAGGAACATTAGCGTGCTATAGTAATGAGTCTACACAACTTTCTGGCGCTCCGGTCATAAGTGTACCTGGGATTCTTTCTCTGTTGTTGAACCTTGATGAAAGAAAGAGTTGTGGTCCTGACGGAATTCCAAACTGCTTTCTTAGGCGCTATGCCGAACCAATCAGTGAATATCTCTACCTCATATTTTCTAAGTCACTTCAGGACAGCTGTCTGCCCGCTGAATGGAAGGTAGCAAAAATTGTGCCCATTCACAAATCAGGCGACGTACGTCCCCGTCCAATTACTGACCTATATCCCTCACATGTACTTGTTGTAAAATTCTTGAGCACATCTTATTAAAATTTCTTAAAGAACATACTGAGACTAAAAACATCATTCACCAACACCAGCATGGCTTCAGAGCAGGGTTGTCCACTGTTACCCAACTGGCAGAAATCTTTCATGACCTCGCAGAGGGAATCAATCATCAAAGTCAAACTGATATAATTTTCCTTGATTACTCAAAGGCTTTTGATCGCGTGGCACATGCTAAACTGAATTTCAAGCTAAACAAAATACTTGGCGATGGTCCCGTTACGAGGTGGATAGCCAGCTACTTATCAGAACGCCGACAATATGTGCAATACAATGACCATGCTTCTGATATCGTTCCGGTCATTTCTGGCGTGCCGCAGGGCTCTGTGCTAGCACCATTTTTGTTCATTTTATACATAAACGACATAACATACCACGTTGATGTGAAGGTGCGTCTCTTTGCGGATGACTGTGTGCTATATCAAAAAATAAACACTCATGCAGACCAAATAAGGTTAAACACAGCTTTGGGCAACGTCATAAAGTGGTGCAATACATGGCAAATGGCAATCAATATGGAAAAAACTGTAGTGATGTCTGTCACAAATAAGAAAACAAAACTTAATTTCCCTTACGGTACTGGCAACGGCGTTCTCAGAACAGTAACTGAAAAGAAATACCTTGGTGTGATTATTTCTGATAATCTCAGCTCTAAAACCCAAGCACAAAACATTACCAAAAAAGCAATGAACAGTTTATACTTCCTTAAGCGCACCCTGCGCTTTGCGACTTCAGATACCAAGTTACTCGCATATAAAGTCCTTATCCGTCCAATCTTAGAATATGCAAACGTCGTCTGGTTTCCATATATGCAAAAAGATGTACACATGCTCGAATCAGTTCAACGAAAAGCTGTTCGTTTTATCTACCATAGATACCGGCGCACTGATTCTCCCACAGAGCTGCTTTCCTACGCAAGCCTAGACACCTTATCAAGCCGCGTCACGCTCCATAGACTCAAGTTTCTTTATCAATTAATTCATAACGCATTTAACATGGATCCTGCTACTTACATTAGTTTTAATCGTTCTAGAGAAACACGTCACAAGCATGACTTTACGATTAATGAATACTCTTGTGCTAACAACACATATTACTTTTCCTTCTTCCCTCGAGCCATAAGAGAATGGAACGGCCTAGATAAATCTATAACTGCGCAGGATTCCTTGAAAAAGTTCGCTGAGCTCGCAGCCTCGTCAGTCTTGTCAACAATCCAGACCTGATGATCATGCTCAGACTGTATTGATTTTGTGTTGTTGCCCACTCGGTGTGTAACTGGCGTATTACTGTACTGTACTGTATACTGTTTGTGTTGTTGCCCGCTTGATGTGTAACTGGCGTATTACTGTACTGTACTGTATACTGTATTCCTGTATCTTGCTGATAAATCCATTCCTGTAACAGTCCCAGTGGGACGAACAGTATGTTAAATAAAAAAAATAAAAAAGATAGTATAGTCTAAAATGCGTCAAAGCAGATAATGACGAGTGATAATCATAATGATGATAAGCCGACGACGATGAAGATGGCGATGATGAGTTTTATTGTGATGCTGCTGCTGCGGATGATAATAATGGTTATGGTGATTGTGATGACGATGGAGATGGTAACTGATGACAAAACATTGGAAGGCAATTCCACCTCTTCTTGACGTCGATCAAACATTGTCGCTCCAGCGCGCCGGCGCGCTTCCTGCACAATAATGTGGTTTGAACCTATTCTCTCGTAACAGTATGCATGTTAATTTAGTTCTCGCAAGGACACTACTCTTGTTTGCTCAAAAGACAAGTACGTAGGAGCGGGCGCCGTTTCAGGGTGCTAGTTCCCGCTTTTATATCAATGCCCCTCCCCTAAAAAGGCAAGCTTTTAATTTGAGTAATGAATTAAATCAGTCCCGTCAATTCAAAAATGGATTGAAGAAAAGATTTCGCAGCACAAAAGTGCAGTGATCATCATTGATCGCTTTAACTTCCGAACTCACTGACATTTCGAGAAAGATCATAGAACTAACCACTTTCCTCATGAAAGTGCACATATAAACTCTGCACCTATCTTCCAAACTATGCTGCCTTTTAAGATATCCGTATGTGCTATATTACCTGCTAACTGGCAGGGGCAACGCGTCTGCATTACTGCTACTTCATGCAAAGAGGAGTTCGGGTAGAAAAAGACATTGATTAATGAACCGCTACGACCGCTGGGTGTGAAGTGTGCTTCTTCTGCATGAGTTGACGTATGCAGGAAGTTGCCTACTTTCCAGCCAGAACAAAAATGAAACTCTAAAGATATGAAAAAAAGGTTTTAGCCAGGGCATTAATAACCTTTTTCTTTGCCTTGCTATTGCTGCATTGCTCTATATTATGTCGACGTTAAAGGATTGCTCGCACCCGTTTCAGTGTTTTGCTTGTTATTGCTTGAGTTCTTGTTGTTTTGGTGAATACTTGGCAGTTGATGTGCATGAAGTTTGTTTTCAGGAAGTAGTGCTAGGATGATTTCGTTTTCACGTATAACATCGAAACTTGTTCCGCCTGCTTCCCAACAAACCTCTCTCACTCTTGATGATTCCAAACTCGCATATTGCATATGTGTACACTATAACATTGTAGCGGTCCTTTATCTGCAGTTTCGCACAAAAAATGATTAGTTAGACACTGAGAGGAAATGAAAGAGTGCTATTTTTTACCTGCTCATATATTAAAAAGTCTTAACGATGCCACCTTTGTTTTGTATCTAAGAATAATCCCTTGATTGCTGCTTGCCAGGGCTGGGCAAAGATACTTTGAAATTGTGTCATAATACATGTATAAAAGACTGAGATAATAAGTATTTGAGGTAACACACACAAGACACTGGAGAATTAAGTGTTATCGACGGATACTCGCCAGTTGTATATTAAGATACTTCGATTAATTGGCTTACAGGTCTCCTGTTGGAGGCGCTGGAAGTTTATTATAGTTGGTTTGGAAATTATTTAACTCTTCACAATAGACATCGTTCCTTTGGAATCTTCTGTAACAATTAGTAAGAATGCTCTCGACGTTCTAACACAGTTTTACGTCGCCGTTCCGTAACAGTCAGTACATGCGTCAGATCTGCGCAGGGAAGGTGTGCGCCTTCTGCGTATTTCCTATGGCGCTTATATGATTGGTATACCAGGCATTGCTCCGCACTTAAGCGGATCTGGGTCTTATTTTCCTACGTGTTTCTTTACATAGTTCCCTAATCGCACACATGAAGTTTCAGATTACGCCCTGAGTATGTTGACACGTGCGTGCTTACAAGCAATTTAAGAAGTTTATAAAAAAATTGCGAGATCTCCGCGCTCATATGAGAATCCGTGTTAAGCGCAGCTTTATTTGATGTTCGTGCAAGTGTTAAGCAAACATAACGCAATAATGGAAATATTTGTACAAAATGACGAAAATAAATGCAATTTTACGCACTTCCTTGTAGACGAATTCTTCATTATTCTGTGACCGACTACTTCGCTTCTCCTCGCTGAGTGCACGCTCTGGTATCTTTTTCTTTTCCCCTTCACTTCTTCCTCCACACTTGTCTGCTTCTGTTGGCGACGTCACTTCTTCCTAGCCGACTGCTTCAATTTTTTCCCCCGTCTTTTTGAGTTATTGCCTCTTCTTGTTCGGCTTGTCCAGTAATGCATACCCAAGTTGTCTATTCAGGCACATACCGAGTGCCCCGTATTGTCATTCATCGCGCTATAGACGCTTTTTCCCAGGCGGTAGTAAATGGGTCTGAATGACAAAGACGTGCATAATTTGCACAAATAATAAAAGTGCGTGCAACGTTAGGTGAGTGGTAAAGTTCGAGGAATAGCAGTGTATATGCCGCTGATGATGGTCTTCGAAAACATTCATATTGACTTCAATTTGTTCCCGTCAGACAAAGAAACCGCCGATGATGCAAGCAAAATGGCACGAAAACCGTCAAGGAGATCTCGCCGATCACCCGCATTGAGCAACCGCACTGGCCGCGAGAGTTGCAATGTGGGCTTGTTGGTAATGCATCTTCAAGGGGTGTACGGTAGCGCGATTAAAAGACGGGACAAAAGAATACAGACAAGGACACACACAGCGCGTGTGTGTCCCTGTGTGTCTTCTTTTGTCTCCCGTCTTTTAATCGCGCTACCGTACACCCCTTGAAGACGCACTAGCCGTACAGTAATGTTTCTTTTCGTTCTCGTGAGAAGGTATCGAGTCTCACAAAGCAGAGAAAATTTGACGACAACTATCCGTCCGTAGCGTGTGAAAATAGCGCAGAAACTACTAATCATGTTTTGCTAGCATGCCGAAATATCCATTCAGGAGGAAAATTAGGACGTTGTTACCATATACAAGGCCTTTGGTTAGAGATGAATGAACCTGCGGTGCAGTGTGGTAAAAGCCGAATGTAGCCATTGAAGTAATAGCCGGGAAAGCGGGCTCCGTGTTCCCATGTGCTGCTGGTTAATAGTGAAGGCAACCAGATCTGATCTGTAGAATGGTATTAAACATGTTTTACACAATCCGCAATTGAAAAAATGAATAAATAACACGTAGATGGGGTTTTTATTTATTTGTTTATTTATTATTTATTTATTTATTTCACGTAATGCATAACAAATTTTTTTTTATCTATTGCTAGTAGCACAACCGTAAATAAAAGTGCCAAATGGCGGAATATTGAACCATGCACGTCTCGCGGTGTAATTCCTACTCCACAAAGGCGTGTATGTCTCCATGCTCGCGTCATTTGTCCCGATCGCCAGTCAGTTATTTCTCCCTCAGCTGCCGAAGATGACGCAAAATTTCAACTGGTAGGTGAGAGATATCTCAAACGGTCTGCGTTCTCCAATTCAAGTTTCACCGTATTTCTCTTTGTATGTGTATAACGTTTCCTTTTCTTCCTTATTTATGGTCTGTTTCTGTGTCGCCGTGATTTAGGGTACATAGAAATTAATGAGGCGCGCATTCTATCTCTGAACTCCAAACTCAGTTGAATTGGAAATTAACCACCTGTGGACGTTAGCCTGAAGTGCTTTCTTGAGGATAAGATAGCGGGTATTAAGCGTTCGTGTGCCCGTTCTTGTATAATGCTCTTTGGATAGAATTCAGAAATTCATTACGAGCCAGCGGTATGCCTAATTAATTTTTCAGCTCAATACATACCTATCCGTGGATTGTTTCAACACAACCCAAGCTTTAAATAATGTAGCGGTTATGTTCAAATCTGGAACAGCGAAATACGAAGCTGATGGTTCGGACACTGCCACTATTGTTGAAGGATTCAGTTGGCTGGAAAGCCTGGTTATCTGCGATAAATGTAAGCAAGTATCTACCATTCATTCGGGGTCGTAGTAAACAATGCAAGATTTGAAATATAGCTGGAAATACGGATGAGTGCCTTATTTTCTGACTTCTGACTGTTAAGGCGTCCACTTCATTGAAGCACATTTATGTCACATAATAGGTTTTGGTAGCAGAGTTTCGTACCATAAATTGGCCTAACTTTTATTTTGATAGCGTTTTGTATTCACTAAATGAATGGGCATGGGGGGGGGGGGGAGGGCTTGCAGCTCGGAAACTATTTGAGCTATATTGGGTACATCTAGTTATATAGTCGGCTAGAGGTGTCTTCGCAGTTAGTTACCTATGGTGTATGAGGGACTTCGTATTTTCATTCCACAGTGATTTGACCTATTAAAATAAGTTCTCCGATTTTGTGCCGGTATGTTATGATGCGCGTACTTCTCGAAATTTCGACATGTGTGACTTATCGGCCGCAATGCTATAGACGTAGCTCTTTTACATGCTGCAGTTACTCGCGGCTTATGCAGCGGCGAGCTTGCATGTCAGGCAGCTAAGAGGTCAAAGTTCACGGTATATTTCTTCAAAATAAATATCGATCTCTTCCATCTTATCCTGATAGTTTAGAAGCCATTCACAGAATGGCCTTCCGTAATAAAATGATCCTAGCGACCAGCATGAAGGGATAAGACTGTACATCGGCAAGAGCTGCAATATATATGTGGCTTCTTTCTTTTTTGACGCAGCCTAGATTCAATACCTAAATATGAGTTGTGTGCGAGGCAGTGTGATGGCACAAATGTGCGCATGGCGCGCCGAAGAGCAGATAAAAACCTATATATCCCAAGAAAGCACAAAATGAAAATAAAGTCTACGCTAGGCGCGAGCCATTGGCTCTGGAGCTGTTGCAGAGCTTAATGCCAGCACTCCCGAAAACAGGAGGCCGGATATTTGCGTCGCCAACGATGGCCGGCCCATACCAATCGCACCATGTTGATCCGTCTTCGAAATGTGCGGCGACCGTACAGTATCCCTCTTCTTCGCTCCTTCGCTCACGATAAGGCTGTCGCCCACACAACTTCCGGAAACGTATCTCATGCCACGATAGT
Organism: Dermacentor variabilis; assembly: GCF_050947875.1. Taxonomy (NCBI): domain Eukaryota; kingdom Metazoa; phylum Arthropoda; class Arachnida; order Ixodida; family Ixodidae; genus Dermacentor; species Dermacentor variabilis. The sequence continues at coordinate 245,861,679 of NC_134568.1, read as the reverse complement.
TCACAGGGAGTAGCAGATGCCGCAAGCACGCTAGGGCCTCCTGTTCGACAAGCACTAACCAATGCTGATATGCTGTGGGTGCGAAAGTAGTAAAAATTATTAGGCCTCCGACAGAAAGTTTCTCGTAGCCGACTTTCCCACCAGCCCCGATGGAAGTCCCCTTCCATTTCTCGTCGGAGCTCTTTATGATGCTAGTGCGCGCATGGATTCTCTGTTCGTACTCATTTCCAGGACCTCCGTGTCCGGTCGTGTCAACTTCGATGCTACAGCGGTAAACAACATCGAAAATCTGGAATAACTATAGATTCGGCAGTCCATGAATTCGCCTTTTGTGACGACTGACCAATAAAGTTCATTTATATTTTTTAACTGATGACGTGTCAAGCAGGCAACGTAATAAAGTAATCGATATCTTAATAAACTGCACTCTCTTAGGGTTTTGGCTGGATGCTACTAATGACTAAATAAGCATTTCAGCACGTGAATCCTACTAAAAAAAAGAAAGAAAGAAGCCGAACGCGACAGATTTTCTTGGTGCGACAGCTTTCATAGTGTGGCACTTCGGTGTAAAAATAAAGAGGCACACGCGACACGCGTTCTGCTTTCTAACTGCTTTCTTCACGCCATGGATTTTTTTAGGTCGTTCTAAAATGTTATATGTAATCATGATCGTTTTATGTGGCTGTAGAAAAGCTGGTCTAAAAGCGGAAAAGTAGAAAGTCACAAGGCACGTACGTACCCGTGTCTTGCTGCTCCACAATTCGAGAAGTTGCCGTATGAGGAACAGTAAGATAATGAAATTGTCACTAGCCGTCACTGGCCAGCCAGCTCTGCTAATATGTTCCCTGTCACGATTGGCCGGCGCGTCGTTCTTACAAACTGCTGTATCGCAAAACTGCCTTTTCCACAACCTATGTTACAATGGATGAACATTCTTACATAGACCATGTGGCTAATATTGTTTCAGCGTAGAGGTTTTGTTGATGTCCCTATAATATCCTATGCCTGCTCACAAACAGGCTTGGACGAGCGGCTATGATGTCATTATTTTCCTGTGATAACCGGCGCTTTTTGCTTATATTGCGGTTTTCAACACATTGACTAGTGGGAACGCCGTAGTCGGAGTCGTGTTGTGCAAATCTCTCCATCCGGATCACACTTAACTCTAGCCTACCAACCAATGATTTTGTGAAACATGATGCTGACAAGTATACCTGAGACTGATGGCAGGAAGGCTGGAAGACCTACCCTTAGTAGGTATTGCTGTAAAACGTTCTACGAACTTTCTTTTTTCTTATGCTAAGAGCGAATTCGTATGTAGGCTTCAGAAAATATCGCAGCGCGCTTAAAGGATTATGGTGCAACGTTACGAGAAGGCGTCCGATAATTTGAAGCGCGTTGAACTACTGGTTGAAACTCTCAGACGGCCATCAAAAATAAAGTATAACACTTCAGTAGATCGTGAAAATATACCTAAAGCACTAGTAACCGCATTCCCAGCTATTTCGAGTACATCTCGCTTGAGCCCATGCATGCGTCAAGAGTACTACTTCTTTTTTTGCTGTTTGATTTTAATTTTCTTTTACAAGTAGATTATAGGCGACATAGAAATAGCAGCCAATAACTGGTTTAATAGCTTATTTACTTTAATATTTTCGAACAATCTTGGGTAAAATGTTAAAAATAACCAAGTACGGTATTATTAAACTCGTAATAAGTTACATAATTCGGTCATTATAGTATACAGCCCGTCTGACGGCTGTATAGTAGATCGTAAATCAGTTTTTAAATTTCTGGGCATTCTTTTTGAGGCCATTGTTAGAAGTACACCCCCCTCCATTAATGTGACACACACGAACATATACAGATCCATAGGCTTTATTTTTTGTTCCTCTTTTAAGCTTAGGCATCTGGTTAAACCGTGCATCTGAAAAGACGTGTATTTCGCTTGTTCAGTCTCACATTCGTTATTCATCGATAATATGATATATTGTCAACGAAAACAATATATTCGTACTATAATATTTTTTTTTTAAATTTGAACGCGATGGGATCATACAACAGAATTTTTCGGACAGCATGTATGCGTAAAGGTGAACCCCTTACTTGATCCCTAACTAGTATCATACATAAGCGCAAAGTTGTAAGACATGACTCTGCTTCTTTTTAAGCATGCCTGGCTAGCAATAGTCAGTCATGGTTACATGTGTTACATGCGAGGCTGACTAGTCCAAATTACATAAGCGTCATGAGGCTTTCTCAGGCATATAAGAACAAACTTCCATGCTTAAGGACAAGCTTTTTTTTTTTCGGTGGATTCTTGAGCTATATAATCGTAATGAATATAAGCATGATACTCATACTTGCGACAAACGCCACAAAAGCTCGATGATTAGCATGAACAGATATTACTGTCAAAGCCTCTCCAAAGAAACCGCACTTATATGTCTCTCGTGGTAGCGTTGCTTATTCAACGCGCGTGCCAAAAAGGCTAATTAAACATATGGTAATGTAAACACCGAAGCAGCAACGAAAATCAACAGTTAAAATTAAAAAAGAAACTGTCAATTGTTATGCGCCTTCTTTATTATTTCTGACCACACTTAACAGTGTAAACGCAAATTTAAGCCCCTTGTGCTTCTCTATAAAAAAAATAATGATAATATATTGTCTGTAAGAAGGCGCCTTAACACGTCGAAGAACAGGGAAGAACTGCGAATCGTGTGGGTTACGTGAGCGTATTCTCAGGCTATATTTTCGTGAAATCTTAGGCATAAGTCAGCAGCAACGTGCCACTGTTCAGGCGAGTCACTTGAAGATCCCATTACATATACTCTCTGATCGAAGTATGTTCTACGTACATCTAGTGGCTTGAATTTAGTGAAGGAGCTTTTCGAAGCGGCTTTCTTAATGTGCGAAAAACGCTAAGGGCCCCCGCCGGAGTAAGATTGGAAGACCCCCGCTGAGGAAGAAAGGGCGCGAATCTAATAGAACACGCACCGGGCATGTTTGAGCACGTCTTCCCGCGTATTTGAAAGGCTTCGCTCCAAGTTGTAGCATGCTGCGTAAAGGGGTGAGATGGAAGGAGATAAATGGGAGGTGGGAACTTGGACTTCCAGCTCACTTGACAGCCCAGCGCACGGCCGCCACCTCTTTCCGCCGCGGACACCAACGCGGACACAAAGGAATCCTTGTCGCGGCTTCGGCACCATCCCTCTTCGGCCATCCTGGAAAGAAAGGATTGCCTGTCCTCCTCCTTCATCCCACCGTCATCTGCAGTACGCTCTCATTTTATTGCTTTTTTTTTTCGCACCGCTGCGAGGTCAGGCGGCTCAGCATCACTTAATTAAGACTTCCTACTTATTCCGCCGCGCTATCTCGCGACGCACCTGTGCTCACAGTCGCTGATCGGGCGTGATGACGCGGACACCCACCGAGCTGGTGCAATAATGATTTACTTATTTTACTTTTGCTCTATTCTCCTCTATCTCTGCATTGCATCGAACTATCTTGCGCACTAGCTTTAGTCTATGGCGCGTCCACGAACGCGCTCGAGCGCTCTTTTAGCACTTCTTCGTCCGCTTTTAGAGAGCTTCGATCAGCTCTTTCTTTCTTTTTATTTAGTTCCCGCCAATTTGCCAAGCATCATTCGGGCTGTGCCGAGGGCTGCACGCACATAATTAATGAGGGTTCTAGCGCGTGGTGGGGGCACCGAGCTTGTTTATTATGCCGCTGTGTCATTGCTGTCAGATGTCTACTGCTTATGCATGACCGCCAGCTTTGTTTACGGTTAGGTAGAAGCACTTCTTTAGTTTGGCGCAGCGCTTGAACTGTTTCTGCTGTGGAATAAACAGAACTTTCTTCTAAACATAAGAATATCAAAAACCGGATGAAATTAGCGTGCACTGTTTTATGCGAGGTATTGGTGTATCACTTCAACGTGCGCTGCATGGTTGACATTTTACTTGTTATTTCTCGCTCTCTGAACGCTTCAACTCCATATTCTAACAGCAACGAGGTGTGAAACAGTGAACACAAACGAGGATCAATCAGCTGGCTATTCATATCATTGTTCTTTGGTTTTGCTGATACTAAACAATTTTAACCTTCTTACAAATACAAAACGTAATTTTTCCGTCAATATAACCATGCGAGTTATGTAACATTTAAGTTACTGAGAACCTTACGATTCTGCTATTATGAAAATTCCTGTCTTTTTACATAATCCATAGTACGCAAGAAATAGAAATGTTGATTGAGAAAATTAAAAAAGAAAGACTCCTCGACAAATTTCAACATATCTCGCTATACTGTGTGACAATGTTTCTCAGCGTGTTGATTCGCAACCTTTGAACCCTGGTGGTGTCATTGGACACCATATCCATTATTCTGCTAAAAGCATTAAAATTGAAAATTTTCTTTTAGTATCATGCTTCTGAGATCTTTTTCAGACTAAATATGTAAAGCGAAAATTCTCTGCTTAAAGGAAAAAATTCAAGGCCGAGAAGGTTCAATTTTTCCTTGAACCGTTGTATCGTTGAACCGTTGTAAGACCTTATGCAGAAGGGTCAGCCGAGACGATCCCCACAAAAAAGGTGGCGACAAGAAGCATCAGTAGCCCCTCACCAGCTGCATCACAGGACTCGTTTATGAAATACCCTTGAAGTGCGGGCGCTCCTACGTAGGACAAACGGGACGCTGCCTCAATGATCGCCTCCGGTAGCACGCCAACAACGTAAAACAAAAATACAGCAGCACTCTTGCTCTGCATTGCAGGTCGTGTAAATGCATCCCCTATTTTAGAAAAGTCGCCGTCATACAAAAGCACGCTGACCAGCGCACGCGCGAAATTATCGAGGTATTCCCTCTCACCCAACGTGGTCCTTCATGCATAAGTTCACCATCCATCCAGTTATTAGACAAGGAAATCGCGTATCTGCAAATTTAACACATCTACGGCCACGTGAGACCTCATGCCATTCTTCTCATGTTTTTAACGCCATTTATGTTCCCAATCTTGCTTCTCTGCTAATATATTCCGCGCTCGCACAATAAACATGCTTGTTGGAAGTCAGTGCCTGTGTCGTGTGCTCTTTTCTGTGTCCCGTTATTTGTGCTGTTTGCTGAAGGATGTATTATACTGGCCACAAGGCAACCTCACCATGTTAACACACCAAATAAACGAAAATAAACATCATCCACTGAGATTGTCTGAGTCAAACATATCTCAAGAGCACATTTGTATATTTAATACCACGACATTTACAATTATTCTGTTATATATCTCATTTTCGAAATTCTTACTGAATTTTATTATATGTCGCTCTTATACCATCGCACAATTCTATGCTCTAATTTCAGTCCTCCTTCATTTCCGTATCTTTCCATTCTCGTATCTCCCGCCTGTGAGAGCGCGAATCTTTGGGACGAATCATAAGGGCCATGGGTATCCTGAAATCCGAACTGATGCATTCTTCTGACGTATCAAGGAAAGGGCTAAAAGTGGACTTGTAGGTGTCTGGACGAAGGCAAGACACCTACAAGACCTCTTGTGGACTTGTGGGAGCGTTGGCACTGAGCTGAGGCTACATCTTCGACCACCTGTGTAATTGCCGCAGTAGTTCAGTTTAACGGGCATAAACCAATGCCTCTTCCACCGACAGAGTGTTACCGAAAACCTTCGTGAGCATTTCGCTATTGTTATGGAGCAAACGAGATTTCGCCAAGTAAGGAAAGTAAAAACAAAACGCCGACCAAATCGACGTGGCTAAAAGGGTGAGAGTTGCGACATCCACACGGAAGTCTTGTTCATCTGGGATCCTATAACTTAAAACTATTCCAATCTGTTTTTAATCCAATCTGCCGACGTCAAATTTACGTAACCACCGACGAAAAAATCGGGCGGTAACCTAGAGCGTTGTTCGAAAAGCCCAATGAAATGTGCTTCTCGTTTATAGGCTGTCATTTTTCTTTTCTTTCAAAGCGAATAGCATTGCCTACATCGAGCAGTTTTTTCTTATCTAATTGGCTCACACGAGGCGACGAACAAGTTCGTGTGGAGAGAGTTTCGATGGAGCCGAGCCAGAGCCGTGAAAGTAGATAACAGGATGAGGATGGTGGTGCCGTCGTCTGTGATTGGTCCGCTTTTCCTTATTTACCTGGATGTGGCTGGTCGGAAATCACGGCGGCGTGCAACCGAAAGTTAAAAATGCCGCTAAAACGCATCCTCATCAAAGAAGAACGTCCTATGTGTGCGGAAAGGTCTTGATAACGTTATACTACGACGCAACGTTTTTGTATTCATCATCATCATGAGCCTGGCTACGCTCACTGCAGGGCAAATGCTTCTCGCATACTTCTTCAACTACCCCGGTCATGTGCTAATTGTGGCCGTGTTGTCCCTGCAAACTTCTTAATCTCATCCACCCAACTAACTTTCTGCCGCCCCCTGCTAAGCTTCCCGTCTCTTGGAATCCAGTCCGTAACCCTTAATGACTATCGGTTATCTTCCCTCCTCGTTAGATGCTCTGCCCATGCCCATTTCTTTTTCTTGATTTCCACTAAGATGCCACTAACTCGCGTTTTTTCCCTCACCCAATCTGCTCTCTTCTTACTCCCCCCCCCCCCCTTAACGATACACCCATCATTCTTCTTTCCATAGCTCATTGCGTCGTCCTAAATTTATGTAGAACTCTATTCCTAAGCCTCCAGGTTTCTGCCCCGTAGGTGAGTACTAGTAAGGCACAGCTGTTATACACTTCTCTTGAGGGATAATGGCAACCTGATGTTCATGATCTGAGAATGCCTGCCAAACGCACCCCAGCCCATTTTTATTCTTCTGATTATTTCAGTCTCATGATCCGGATCCGCGGTCACTACCTGTCCTAAGTAGATCTATTCCCTTACCACTTCCAGTGCCTCGCTACCTATCGTAAACTGCTGTTCTCTTCCCCTGAGACTGTTAAACATTGATTTAGTTTCTTGCAGATAAATTTTTTGAGCCACCCTTCTGCTTTGCCTGTCAGGTCAGTGAGCATGCATTGCAATTGGTCCCCTGAGTTACTAAGCAAGGCAATAACATCAGTAAATCCCAAGTTACTAAGCTATTCTCCATTAACCCTTATCCCAAATTCTTCCCAATCCAAGTCTCTGAATACCTCCTGTAAACATGCTGTGAATAGCATTGGAGAGATCGTATCTCCCTGCCTGACGCCCTTCTTTATTAGGATTTTGTTACATCCAAATAAATCCATGCACCCCGGCAGCTCCAAAAAGCCAGTACCATAGGAATTGACGGGCACTGATCTTCTATTCCTTTCGGAACGGTGCAGTCTCAGGCTATTCAGAAAAAAAAAAAATAGTTTTTTTCGGCATATAATGTTTCTTTAACGCGTACACGCCACTATGATGTCGCGTGACAGAGAGGCGAAGGGGCGCATCTCACAAATGTTTCACCAATAGGAATTGGTCAAACGACGTCTTTTTTTCTATAGTGACGAAATAGGCGTCGAATCAAAAATTATTATTTTTCGTCTGTTCGTTCTAACCTATCATAATCAGTGTGCACATATCAGATGAGGCGTTTTTGCGGTTTCCGTGGCGTCGCGTGACAGACAGGCGCCTTGGGGCTGGCCAGAACATTTTTTGGCCAAACAAACGTCTAACCACTTTGAGCACAACACTTTGGTGGATCTTTCTTTTCAAGCGAAGCTTGTATTGCCTCACTCCTGTCGGCGTCGCTGTTGGTCTTGCCGCACGGAAAAACTCAAGCCGCGCGAAAATAAACATTGCTTGTCAGGCTGCGGATTCGAACCAACGACCTCCTGGTTGCGAGACCACCACACTAACCTATTCAGCCAGTGTCGTTTTTTTTTCTTTCTTCCATGGTATTTATTACAGTAGCATTCAACCCGACGTTCACCACTTGTGCATAGTCAGAGAATCGAGGGCACAATTACAGTTACACACAGAAAAGTCAGCGTTGATACTGTGGATGGAAACGTTCGTTTCACTTTAGAAGGGTGGTAAGGATAGGCACCTCACCGAAATGGGGTATCAGTCCGGTTGTATATCGGGTCCATCATAAACATGTTTTAGGTTCATCATGCGCGCCCTTTAAATAGGGGTTTTATATGCATGAAGAAGTAGACGCAGCGCAAGGCACGAGTCAATAACAGGCGTCCCCTCCCTCCAGAGGAGGGAAAGGGTGCGATCGCGTGTTCGCTTGGTTCGTTCTCCTCGCGCCCGCCGTTCCCCGCCAGTTTAGGTCCCGCAGTCAAATGGGGAGGCCGCGTTTGGTTCGTTCTGCCGAAGGGGAGGCTGTGTTGAACGAACGGCAGCGGGAGCGGCCCGCGGGTCGTGCGTTCGGCCGAACAGGCGGCGTTTCATTAACGCCGCCGGGAACTCGCTTGAGAAAGAGCTCGTCGTCGACGTGCCGACCTCGCCGTGAGGGAGCGCGAAGCCGAGGCGTTATGACAACGAATAACCGCGGATGCCGAGCTTCGCTTGCACCACTCTTCACAACAGTGGAAGGGCGGTAATTTTTTTTTCCTTAAGACGAATTTACTCGCGAGCTAAAGTCGAGATAACATTAATATAAAAAGTGTTAAAATGAAAGTAAGAATGACTTTCTATGCTGATAAATGTAACGTTCTTCGCCAAAAGTAGCCATTTGCCAGAAGAGCGCAGATGGATGACGGTAGCATTCAGGTGTAACCATATACCATATACAGGCGAATGTGGTAACAGCGGCATAGCTTATGAGCACGGAAAACGGAAAAGTCGAGAGCAAGGTCAGGACGGGACTAGTAGAGAGTAGGAACTATGCCGTAATTGCATATGGAAGGCAGAACGCCTGCGCGCAAGGAACAGTCCAACATTGAACGAACTCGAGAGAGCCAGGCAAAAACAAGTGCACCGAGCCGAACGCAGCCCAAGACAATGTGCGGTCAAAGAATACGTTTTCTAAATCATAGAAAAGAAGCACAGATAAAAAAATACCGAAATAAAACACACACTCCGCCAAACACAGATGAAAAAGATCACAAAAGGAATTTTTGGCCTTTACCGAAAACAGCTCTCGCCGGAATGACCATTTCCACGGAGGGCAAAACTAACGGCCACTTTTACTGAACGGCTGTCACAGCTCAGAGATCGATGCTGTTTTTTTCCTTTCGTTTTCTTTACCGCCCCGTCACCAACCGCAATTTTCATTAAGTTGACGAGGACAGGGACGACCGTAGTCATCATCATAACTGCTGTGCTATCGTGCAACATTCCTGCTTAATAAGTTGTGCAATGTCTGGCGCGCTATACAGGCTCCAAAATCGGTGGCGTATGTGCACGTATTTCGGAGTCCGCAACACACAACTGAGCGCAAGCACCGGTGGCGCCCTGTTGACGTTGCACGAGGGATACCACGGTGCACTCCTCATAGTTTGACTGCCACTTCTTAATTAAAACACTTCCGGGTGCCCTCATGTACATTTTTGGAAGTGCCTTAAAAGCGAGGGAACTTGTTCACCGTCATATTAATGGTCATGGGCAAACTAAAAGCACTGAAGGCATTACAGACGCGAGCTATTGCGCATGGGCACGCACGTCATTGAGCGATGCTTCTATGTCGTTGCGATCAGCACCGGCCGCACGTTCTTATTTCTTTATTTACTTTGCTGTGTTCGAATGAATTACTTTTCAATATAATACTGTGCTAATGCCATAAAAGTGTGAGGAAACAATTGAGCGACTGTTGTGCACCTTTTCACAGTACGACGTCCAACGCCTTTTTCTCAGCAACGTTGAACAGTCTAGACTGTAGACCGAAACGTTTTCTGAGTAAAAAATACTGTGACCGTGGCCACATTCGTCGCTGATACCAAACTCTACTTGCGCACTAGTGCAAGTCTTGAAGTTCGTCGGCTTGAGTGACAGTTTATAGCCCCACTGTGCATCCGCCCACGCAGGTCAGGCTCACTTGCTCCATCCCTATATGCCCCATTTCCTCACTCCCAGTGTAGGGTAGTAAAACGGACGCTCGCCACTCGTCTAGTTTACTACCATGACTTGACTCTCCTTGCTTTCTCTTTCTCCTGGCTCCTTCTGAGCCCGAGGACAGACAAAACTGATGTCTCATGAAGCAGGACTCTGTCAACTGAAGAAACCTTCGTATTTCAACAAATAACGCTAATAATTAATAATTGATAGGGCAGCCTCCAAGGTTGTTATACGAGATCACTTTCTGCCACTGTTCGACTGGGTTGATGATGCAAAACCCTCGCTCCACTTGTTCCAGCTATCGATGATGCGATCTAAAACAACAAAGGCTATACCAGTTCTTGTTGTCTCTGAAAAGAAACAGGCCCAGGTTATGGATTGTCCCGGAGTAACATTACCTCTGGTTGCTTTTGCAAGCTTACTAATGCAACAGCAGCCACTATGCTGGAGCTGTTAAACCTTGAAAACATGTCCGTACTTCCAATTTTATCGGTGTGGAACTCCTTGTATTGTACTAGCCAAGTAAGAGCGGTAATGAAGTGTGATTGTTGTTCTTGTTACTTATTCTCTGCCGGCGTACCTGTGTACCTGACATACACTTTTTCTGCTGTGGCTTTCATGATAATTATGATAATGTTTAAAGAAATCATCTGCACTGGCGTTCACTATAAATTACCTTGCAGGAGCCTTGTTTTAGTAGTCCGTCATCTCGTGCTCATGCTTTCGAAGTTGCCTAGCCTCCATCGTACCGTAGTCAGCATCCAACTTTACGAGCTTCCACTCGTTGCACCGGTGCGCTTGGACATACCCATGTCAATCTTTTTAATTTGCAAGAATGAAATGGCCTACTTAACGAAAAAGCCGGCGTCTGTAGCAGTGAAACGGCACCTAAATTTCCGCTGGCTGCGATGCCACGTAACGAGCACGCCTCGACGAGTTAGCACGGGCGAAAAGGTGTTGCGTGAGGGGAGAGGGCATTGCCGCGATGCCACGTCACCAGTGGGCCTCAACAGAGCAGATACGGCTACGTGACGCCGCAGGACGAGACGGGTAGTCGTCGGCGAGGCAGTCGACGCGCGCGTGCGTTTGCCGCTGTGACGCTCTCGGAAGCAGTCTTTATGTAACTCTCTCTCTCTCACCCACACTGGTCTTAGCTGCTGCGCGCGCCTGCCGGCCTTGGTAGCCGCTGCTGCTTCCTGTAGCCGCTTGCTGGCTCGGGCAGCACGTAGCGCTATGGTACATTGCTCGCAGCGCAAAACTCGAAGGACGGCTCAGCGGTGTTCAATTAGACACTAATGTGTTCGCATTCACAAATCACAAGAAGTGCTTTGGTGTCCTCGGGTTTCTTCTTATCCAATCACTGTTTCAATCTGCATGTCCCCCGCTTTGAATCGGCTGCCCCCCAAAATGTCCGACGATTACAATACCTCTAATGCGAAATTTGAGCGCAGCGATATACGTGTTTTCATTTAGCGATATAATGAAGCGAAGAATTTGAGACTGAAATCACCACACCGATTGGCAGTGGGCCAGCGCCGTCAGAGCCTTCGCATAAGGAGGGGCAGTATGGGAACGCTGTCATGACGAGCGGCATCGGAGCCAGCTGCGGAAAAAGACGACGACGACAAACGCGGGAGCAGTGGCACGAGTGCGTTCGCGCGCTTACGCCGAGGGACGGTGATGCTCAAGCCAGGAACGGGCACTTACGTGCTGCGCTTTAAAATGCAGCGCAGTACTTAAGGGATGATCTGATTATCTGCCAGTTTTATCTTCTCCCCAGTCGCGCCATCGCCTTCCGCAACTAACAGTCTTCTCCTGGACACTTGACCTGTACCTAAATGACTTGTAGTCCAACGCCGATAAAAAAAGTGGCAGGAAAAGTTTCATGAAGATATGCCTACTTCATACTTATAGATCAGTTAGCAGTGTTTTTTCAATGAACCTACAGATGTATTGTTGTCCCATTAGGGCATAAATTGTAGTGGCCGCTGCGCCACAAAACCTATAATGCTACTACCGTACTCTGCGCCGAGGTAGGCGCACTCCTCGGCGTTTTTGCAGCACTATTGTCTGTCTACAGCCACAAATTATCTTTTCCCCTGGGGTTCTATAATCTGACCACAATTAACTGCACACGCGATTTCCGCTCAGCAGTGCGCAAGCGCTAGAAGTCAAAGAAGGATTTTTCGGTTCCTATGAAGAGAAAGCCTCGAAATTACGCAAGCAGCAAGGAACGCGGCTAATCGGCTTTGGGTGCTTACGGCTAAAAGCTCCGTTTCGGTCTCTATAATATGGAGGAATGCGTGCCAATTGAAGTAAATACTCTATTTCATAGCACAATCACTAGCAGTATAAAAATATTCACTGCTCATCAGCATAACATGTCTAGCTTGTGGAATACTGTTATGAGAAAGATAGTAAAGAGAGTAAAGGTGATGAGGTCAACCAGACGAGCGTTCAGTTTGCTACCCGAAATACTGTTCAGATGTGTATATTACAAATAGGCCTTGTTTGCCAATTAGGAGTCACAGGACAGCGGCTGCTATTTAAGCACATTAGCTGGCATACAGATACAAAAGATACAATAATTTGCTTTGAATAAACGAACATACAATATAGCGACACCATAGCAAAACGACATAGTAAACACTTTCTGTGGTCGTGCCCAAGGTTCCGTGGTAGAAGGGATGCTTCTTTCGGGCTCCTCTTTGAGAACCTAAAAAAATATTCCGCATGCGTGCCTGCAATAACTTGTGCTTCCAGAGGGTAAATTAAAGCCTGCATGGAGGATTTACCTCTTCTTGCATTCTTAGGAAAAAAAACTTGTGTTTTCAACGTTTGTTATAGCACCTAGCAAAAAGTCGCTCAAGTGAAATAATTGCCGATCAGGATCGCCAGGTTAACCCGTCTGTTACTACAACTCGCCGCCGCCACCACCACCAACACCATCACCATAGTAAACATCATAAAAAAGAAAACAGCATCTTAATATAGTGCTCCAGTGAGTGGTGGTTCACTGTAGAATCTCAGGAAATTATGCTGTGGATGCTTTATCACGCGGGGCACATAAAAAGGCTGAGGCTTCGCTAATTACTTTGTCAAAAAGGTATGTGTATTGCGCTGTTAACTAAATCACCAAACGAACTACGCGAAAGACGTGCTAATGGAGCTCGTTGTTGAACAATATTTAGGATAGATTCAATTGTGAACTTCGAAGTACCGATCACTGTCAACCATGCTACAGAAACAGTCCGGCATAGACAACGAGTTGGGACAAAGTACTTATTGAAGAGGGTAGAAAGAGCAAAGAGTCCAATTTCTTGCTGTGAATAATAATCCGATGGTAATCTAGAACACCTTCCCCTACACCGTGGCACACACTTATCCTGCTGCCAAAAGCTGTCAAGAAGACTAAGCTGCAAGCATTCTTCATCGAAGACCACTGTCGTTGGGGAAAGTCTTGGGTACTCGACGCCATCTGGCTTCGAGCCTGCAAAACGCCCAACATCGGCATTGTGGTGTCTCCGGCAAATTCACGTGTGACTCAGTTCCTGGGATTCGTAAGGTAGACTTGTCACCACTAGCCCTAAAGCAGTTGTCTCTGCTTCTCCCACACGAGTGTTATTATGACCGCGTACACATATATACGGACGGCTCCACCAATTCCAACAGCACTACCGGAGGGAGCAGTGGTTCTTCAATTGGACGCCGTCTCTTAGCAATGTAAATACTCTCACAAAAGCCCGTCGAGAGCAGCAGAAGTTGCGGCTCTTCAAGGTGCTCTCAATCACGTGCTCCAGCAACCGCCAAATCGTTGGGCCATTTTCTACGATTCGAAAACAACCCTACAAACACTGCCGTTTGCTCTACGTCCTGGGTTACACGAGCAGCTAGCGTACGAAATAAGGCACACTCACTACCACGCGCTCGAGAAAGGACACGAGATTGTACTTCAGTGGTTTCCGAGCCAATGCGGAATTATCGGCAGCAACAGCGCAGATGAAGCTGCTTGCTCGGCTCATCAAAAGCATCAGCGGGTGACTATACCCTTCTCAAGAACGAATGCTCCGCGGCAACTTCAATCACTTGATCGCGTGGTAGCTGCGTCACGAATTGTGAATTGTTCGTAAGAGTTCGTCCTTACGTGCTTTTTGTATCACTGTCAGCATTTTTTGGGAAAATATCGCACATCGTAGCAGAGGAATAGCAAGCGCCTGCATAAGCCAGCAACTTCTCTTTACATATATTTAACAAAAGAACGAGAAAGGATGCTGGCAGCCTGAAAACGTAGTGTGGCGCCGGCTGAATTTGTAACATATTAGGCAGCTTTAGTTGGGCGTCCGCAGCCACCTACGTGCGCAGGGCGCGAGGTTGTGCGTGCGTAGCCTAGCGCGCGCACACGATACAGCAATAGTTGGCCGGACGCAAAAGCTGACAAGGGGATTGCTGACTTGCACGCGTAGGAACCAGTAGTGTGCTACTCAGCGCCACCATATTCCACCTTCTGAAACTGTGGAGCCAATGTCAGCCGCCACGAAGTCAAACCACAAGCGAGAATCATATCTTCGGCAAGAGCGATATCTAAAAATGCGCTCTCGTGGACACGCGAGAACACGCGAGAACGTCCCGGAAAGGCCGCTGAGCCCGCAGCGGACGCTATGCAGCTTTTGAAAAACTGCGGGCACACGCAAGATATCGTGTGTGCTCCTGCGTAGTGCGCATGCGTACTGATACCTCCGCGGGTTTGCTGCGTACGCAGAGCTGCTGCGGACGCCCAACTAAAACTCTGTATTCACGCAGTATTGTTGAAAGCCCTCACACCCTGCGACGTATTGGATTCAATAGACCACTCTCGAAATATATACATATATAGCGATGTACATTTTCCTGTTATAAATCTTGCGGCTCTTATAGGTGCGCTGACTTACGTGCTCCAGCAGCCACCAAATCGTTGGGTCATTTTCTGCGATTTGAAAGCAGCCCTACAAACTCTGCAGTTTGCCCTGCGTCATGGGTTACACCAGCAGCTAGTGTACGAAATAAAGCGCGCTCATCACTACACGCTTGAGAAAGGACACGGCAATTTATTTCAGTGGTTGCTGAGCCACTACGGAATTGTCGGCAACGACTGCACAGAGGAAGCTGCTCGCTCGGCTCATCAAAAACATCATCGAGTGCATATACCTCTGTCAAGAACGGATTCTCTGCTTCAACTTCAATCACTTGCTCGCCACGTCACACTTCTGAATTTGTAACAAATTCATTCAGTATTGCTGAAAGCACTCACAATCTGCAACGTACTGGATTCAATCTACCACTCTCAAAGCATATATATAGCGACGTACATACATTGCTGTGTTATGAATCTACGCGATTGCAAAACGTGTGCTCGATACGTAACCTTGCATAATATTACGAATATTATGTCTTTCAGCTGGCGAGAGATTAATTTGCCAGATTTTAGCGGTAGATGCTGTGGAATAACACCCCTTTCTAGGTAAATTTGCATGTCTGCTTTCAATAACTCGATTGTAGGTTGCACAGAATCTGTTCTTACATATTTGCAATATTACCTGATGCGGGTCGCACATGCAGCTTTAAGCCCCAACCAAAAGGAACAAGTTTCCGGTGCATTTGTGGTGACGCTAGATTGACGCCGAAGGCTGTTCGTGCAAGTTCACAGCACCGAAGCCCGAGGTGACTAGCAATTCACGAAAGCCGTCTGGCGTAGGGCGACGCCACGTGACGCCGATCGGCGCCATTGCCGAAAATCCGTCGCAATCTTGTTCCTTGTGTTTAGGGCTTTACGTAAATCATTATGCTCCTCTGCAACCTCCCTGTCAAGTGAATCGAACAAAAAATTTGGATCCAGATATCTAGGACTAAGCAGAAAGTAAATTTGCTGAGATGTTGTCCTTTTTTCGCCGTCAACGTCACTGAAACTGCTCGCTATATTGTTTCCGTCTGGACCACTAAGTTATCACCAGGAACCTCCTTGCACTGATTTTCTCCAGCTGTCACATATCAGTCAATTCCATTAGATTAGAGGCAATGTACAGTGCTCAGCGATTCAAACGTGATAATCGGCCCGCATAGCAACCGGCGCATTTTACGCCGCGGGTGAGAGCTGGGTGATCGCTGGGGGACCAAATGCAGTCACAATCTGCCACGAAAGCCCTAGCTTTCACCGTATCCTGCAATGCATCAGCTTGGCATTGCCAGCGCCGAGCGGCGGCACATAAAGCACTGGCTGCATGTGCGCTAATTTATCGCGTTTTGAATCAATGCCTAGTGTAGGTGTCCTCGAAAAAGGTTTCCGAAGGACGAAGCTGCGAAAAAGCTAAAATACTTCACGGCCTCAGCATGCTGCGCGACATTTTGCTGCGCACAGTTTACGCACGACCGGAGTTGTGGAGTGGAGCCCTCCCTTCCAGTCCCCCTCTATTCGGGATAGAAGAGGTCTCCGTAATGCCACTCCTTTTAACTCCTCGCAATGGTGAGAGTCGGGTCATTCCCACTCCCGGAGTTGCTGAGTTGACTAATTCTATTCCTCCAATTCCACAAAGAAAAAACTTACCATGCAATTGTTTACTACTTGCTCTAACTTGCCTCGTAAAGAAAAAACATTTTTGAAGTCTTAACAACGTTACAGATAATATTACGTACAATATTTTTGCACAATAAACATGCTTTGTGGCCCATAATTTCTCTAATTTCCACTATTCATTTTAAAAATTTTATCTGCCTATAGACCCTTTCGCTGTTTACAGACATAGGCCCTGGAAGGCTGACGGTTTTGCTCACGGACGTAGCCCGCTCAATGTAGCGAGCGAGAAAGGCATTCGTGGCCATCTTGAGTAGCAGGAATGCGTTAAAATCTAAGCCCGCACATTTTCAATGCTTTTCCTCTGTGCATAACGACAATTTTGCATGTCAAGGTTCTCGTAAGTCTTACGAAAAATTTTATGTATCCCTCTTCAGCCGTAATGCGCATGTCTTTTATCTGAAAACTATAGGCTTTCCGCAAAGTGAAACAACTTAAAAACGTGCTTTGTGTCCCGGCGGAGTAGACTGATAAGGCCCGTGACCAGAAGTTTCTTGAGGCCGCACTCTAGCTGCTGTTACTGCGCGAGCGAAAACGTCA
Organism: Dermacentor variabilis; assembly: GCF_050947875.1. NCBI lineage: Eukaryota > Metazoa > Arthropoda > Arachnida > Ixodida > Ixodidae > Dermacentor > Dermacentor variabilis. Next base: position 245,844,542 of record NC_134568.1, on the reverse strand, counting down.
GTAGCTAATTTATCTGACTATATGTTGGGAAAACGATCATGCGCTCACTAAAGAAACATTGCGCGAACACTCCGATTGTGACCTGTGCCCACAAAACAGGCTACACTTAAAGCACAACGAGATCGGCGAACACGGTCGGCGATCGTCGTAAATCTGATCAGCGGGTCAAGTGCGTCGGCTTTTATAAAGCAGTCATCGAATGTTCCAGACTAATCGTTGGTGCCCGCATGCCTTCCACAAAGTTCTACGACATTCGAGTCACGCGATGAAATCAGATAACACGAGGTTCGGCGACAACAGACAGCGGATAGAAGCATCGATAACTTTCCAGAAACTTCGGATACATGCAGACGCGTCCCGATCTGTGCGATAACATTTGTTAGGCGGCGGAACCTGGTGGTCCGTTAAATATAAGTAGACGTGTCAATATGCCTCTTCCCGATAGAGAAGGTGCATGGTCAATATAATACTCATAATTAAGGGACCTTAATTCACAAACACATATAAAAGCTAAGTGGTCAACAAGATTGCACGTGTAACAGCATCATACGAAGAAATACATAGAACGCCATTAAATAAACTTTACTGTCTTGCTTGTCAAATAGCGTCAACAAACATGTCAGCTGCGCGGGCGTGGAGTATCGAATATGTGAAGGAATTCCTAAATATATTCAGCTCTTACTGTTAAATGATTCCCAAACATGTCAGTTTGTTGTGAGAACCTGTCATGTGGTCTCCTCTTACCAAACACTTTCGTCCCTACATGTTAGTGAGACCAAAGGTTCACTCTGTAGGCTTCGCCAAAACCACAATAAAAAAATGGTCTAACATGATTGAGGGTGTCATAAGTGAAATTATACTTCTTCATAAGGCGGTTTTTTTAAATTTATCATTATTCACGATATGACACTAGTTTCAGACATGATGGTGCACCAATTTTTCCAATACAAGTTGCCAGCCCGTAACTGCTAAAGTTAACGTCACTTGCCCCTGTGTTGCATGGTTCACGACCACATCGCACGCTGCGATACCAGCAAGTTCTGCCTCTTAAATAAAATTTACTATTTTAACGGTGGATTCCATTTAACTTTTTGAATCTTCGGAAACAATCCTTTCCCCGTAATGCTCAATACAATAATCTTACACCGTTGTACATGCCATGCATCCAGGCAGTTTATTTGGTCGCTTTGATGCCTAAGGTCAAAGCTAAACACATTAATATCTTTAGTGCCATGAGTTTTTTTATTCTCTTTGTTTGTTTGCTATTCTTTTTGCTTCAAATCTACTGGCATATTAAAGGGCACCATTTTTTCAAGATACCTCTCTAATCACCTTTTATCGGCCTTTTTGAATATTCGACTGTGTGCGAAAAAAAAAAGAAGAGTAAACAGCGCACCGTGCTGCCAGGTGAGCTGCTAGTATTTTTTTTTTCATTCTTTATGCATACGGTAAAATAAATTTAGCTTTGAACTCCTCAAATTTTTCTTATTTCCGTTGAGTATTTTATCCCTAATCCTTGCCGCGGCGGCCGCATTTCGATGGGGGTGAAATGCAAAAAAGGCCATGAACCATGCATTGGCTGCACGTTAAAGAAGTTGAGGTGGTCAAAATTGATGCGCGGTCTCTCACGACGGCGTGCCTCATAATCATCATCACAATCACAATAATAAAACTGGCTCAAATTACGTTACTGCAAACGATTTACGTGCCCAGGTGCATGTCATGTGAAATAAATCCGAAAGCAATCCATTCATAAGTAAAATAGTTACATAATCTAACTTCCTAATGAGCACAAAGCTTACAGCACCCGTTTATACTGAAAAGTTAAAGAGTATCACCATAAACGTATAGTTCCGTGTTTTCGCGTTTGAAAATGCCGATATATTGAAAGAACTGCTGTTATTTTGATGCTTCAATAAGCGCGGCTCGCGTCCCAACCCCCTTGTGGCCGTACAAGGGTGACGTAAAATAAAACTTCACCATGCCGCATGATAAAGCGGCACTTGTGACCGTTGCCTCACCCCTGCGGGTGAAGAGACTATGCGTACCGCCAATCGGTAGCTGCGCGAGGCGGCAATCGTTACCACTTCATGAAAAGAGGTAAGCGCTAAGCAGTTCTACTTGGCCATTTTCTAATGTAGGAACATGAAACTAGAGTTTATATTAAATTAAATTACGGGGTTTTACGTGCCAAAACCAATTTCTGATTATGAAGCACGCCGTAGTGGAGGACTCTGGAAATTTCGACCACCTCGGGTTCCTTAACGCGCACCTTTAACACGCACACGGGTGTTTTCGCATTTCGCCCCCATCGAAATGCGGCCGCCGCGGCCGGGGAAAACTAGAGTTTACGAGGTGCCCTTCAACTTTTCAATATGAACATGGGTCATAAGTTTTCCAATTAAAAAGGTAGTTGACGTAGCTAGCTTAATTAGTGAATGGATTGGATTGCTTCTTCTTTAAAATGATGTGCGCCTGGGCGGACGATTAATCTTCAGTGATGTACTTCAAGTATGTTTCTTCAGGATTTTTTGTTTATTGCTCGACATAAAACAAAAGCGCAATGTATGTGACCGATACAAGCACCCTATAAAGCAGAACTATTTTAATTTGTTTTTATTCCAATCGCTAGACGTCAAATTTACGTAACCGCCAAAGCAACCATCGGGGCTGTGACCCGTAGAATTGTTTGAACAGCCCAATCAAACCCTCTTCTCGTTTATAGGAGGCCACTTTTGTTTGTTTTCAAAGTGAATAGAAATGCGTACCTTAACAGGTTTTTCTTATCTAATTTGCTGACAAGACGTGAGTAGCACACAGAAGTGGAGAGGGTTTTGTTAGGGCCTAGCTAGCGCAGTGAAAGTAGATAACCAGACGAGGAGAGTGGCGCCGGCGTCTGCAATTGGCCCGCTTCCGCTTGTTCAGCTTGCGGTGGCTGGCCGAAAACCGTGGCGGCATGCAACGGAAGGTTCAAAGTATCACTAACACGGATCCTCAGCGAACAAGAGTTGGCAGAGCGATGTCGTATACGTGCCGAAGGTCTCGACAGCGTTATACTGCCATGTAAATTTTTATATTAAACGCAAATCGCTCTCCCCGAGAGCTCCGAGTAGCCAGCGCCAGAGAAATTGGTGGGTAGCAATATTCTATTCTTTTCGGAACATGTTATAGTCTCCAGCTATTCCGAAAAGATTAAGTTTTGCTCGGCATATTAATGCATGTTTGATGCGTAAACGTCACTTTGAAGTGGCGAGTTTTCGCGGTTTTGTGCCGTCCCGTGCAAGGAAGGTGAAGCGGTCGCGGCACGAACACATTTCATCAATAGCGGTGGGCTAATGGAGAAAAGAGTCGTTATCTCGTACGATTTTGAAAAGCTAACGTTCGGTTTCGCTTCACGTGATTGGCCTAGATTGGCCTAAGCCGCGATATCGGCGCGGCCTAGGACAATCGTGTGAGATGAAACCGAACGTTGGCTTTTCGAACGCGTACAAGATAGCGGCCAAGATGTGGAATCGGAAACAATTATTTTTCTTTCGTTCGGTCTAATCGTGCATAATCAGTGTGCACAAGTCATATCAGCTGAAGATGTGTTCGCGGTTTTCGTGACGTCGCGTGACAGACAGGCGAAGGGAGGGGTAGCCGAAAATAGCTGATTGTGGAAATGGAATAGAAGCAGTTTGGAATAGCTTTATCTTATAGTGTCCCACCTTTGTACTGTTTCTCTGGCTGCAGATACAATGAGCGCGGGAATACGGCTTTTCTGGTACTGGGGTGCCCTTAAAATTTTGACCCTTACAAGCAGGCAGTCGCCCGGCTATATTACGCCCAGCTATTCTGGAGCACGTTGCAGGTGCTGTAATCGACATATGCTTTATCGCCTTCACGTTTCCTTGGCTGAATAACTTAGCAGAAGACTTCCGTGTGGTTCAGCACAATGCGTTGGCGGGCTAGTTGGTGGGAATCCATGAATACATTGTTTAGCGCAAAACGACAGACACAAGATAGACGACCAGGACAAGGCGCTACTCTGAACTGACATCATTTTATTGCGTCACTCCTTTATAGACCGCTCAAACCAGAGGAACATGCACAGTGAGCACCATGCAATGGAGCCACCAACATCCGATCCCAAGAGCGCACTCATGCGATAGGATCCAAAAAACCAAATTCAGCGCTGTACAAGGTTAAGGAAGGCACACTAATGCACTGTGACCCCAATGACTGAATGAAAAATGCTTCCGATAACTCTCGGGCGGTGGTGTCACGGCTCTTTTTCAAAATCGTGGTATCACGAAACATGAGTTTGCACTTACATGTTTTACAATGCTGAGCCAAATGAGAACCTGTGCCTGTTGGTATGGATCGCTCATGTTCTCTAAGGCGTCGTTAACACAGCGGCCTGACTGCCCTACATACACTTTGCCACATGACAAGGGAATGTTATAAACCACAACGACGCTGCAATCTACAAACTTCACGTGGTTCCTTTCACAATCAGGTTTTTTAGTTGTTTTAGAAATACGGCTGCACAAAATTGACAGTTTCTGAGGAGCGGAAAACACTACCGGAATTTGGTATCTAGTGGCGACATTCTTTAGATTGTGAGCCACTCTGTGGCAAGACGGCACAACTTCAGGCCTCTTCTTTTGTGTGATGCAGTTACTTTTGTGCCGCTTCCCTTTCAGTTTCTAAAGCAATACCTCCGAGACTGACGTCACCACCACACTTGGGTAACCAGCAGCATGCAGCCTATTTAACTTTTGTTTTATTTATTGATTTTATTTACTGTCCACCACACAAGTGGACAATATTCTGCGATTCGAAGGCGGCACTGCAGTCTCTACTGTCACCTTTACGACGCGGACCGCACGAACAACTAATATTCCATATTACAGAGACGTTACACCATATAAGCGATGCCGGCCATGAAATAACCTTCCAGTGGCTTCCAAGTCACTGCGGGATTATCGGCAATGAACGGGCGGATCACGCTGCCCGCTCAGCCCATACTGAGGAGCGCCACGTCCCAATTCCTCTTTCTAGAACTGACGCAGCACGGAAGCTCCGCCTACTTGCTCGGCAGTGCACCGCGTCGCAATGGAATGAGCCACATTTAAGAAATACGCGATTGTACTCACTTGATCCCACACTAAGTCTTCGGGCGCCATCACAGCTTTCCCGTAGAGACGCCACGCTTTTATATCGACTTTGGTTGGGCGTTGCCTTTACCAAAGCCTATGCATTCCGCATAGGGATGACCGACACCCCAACGTGTGACCACTGCGGTCATGAAGAATCAATTGGCCATATTTTGTGTTCCTGCCCGCAGTACAGTCCACAGAGGACATTCCTTCGCCACGAACTTGACCAACTGGACGACCAACCGCTATCCGAAAAAAGAATTCTACAACATCGAAAGGACCTACCGTCACAGAAGAAGGCCGTACAAGCGCTATTGCCCTTTTTGCGATCTACCGGCCTTTGCGAACGCCTTTAACTGGAACGCCTTTTGTGTGTGTGTGTCTCCATGTGTGCGTGTTTCTTTTCTTTCTTTTTTTTAGCGTTTTCATCTCTGTCATCTTTCTAACCCCTATCCCCCATCCTCAGTGTAGGGTAGCAAACCGGAGACTCATATCTGGTTAACCTCCCTGCCTTTCCTCTTCATTCTCTCTCTCTCTCTCTAGCTGACCTACGGAAAATTTGCCTCCTATTTATTTATTTATTTATTTATTTATTTATTCATACTGTCGGTCCCATCAGTGATCATAACAGGAAGGGCATTTACATAGTTATCTTACAATGTAACAATAATAATTATCACAATATTAAGATTACACATAATAGACAGGCAATCAGCAAGGGCAAAAATATAGTAGGTAGAAAAATAACATAATACATTGTAATAATGTTACGAAAAAGCAAGAGGTAATCAAAAAGGTAGATAATTTACAAAGGTGAACAAAATGGTAGGCATTAATTGCACAATAACACATAGCAGTACATTTAAGAGTAACAAGGAGTAATGAGAGAGTCTGTCAAATACCAATGGCGGTAGGTAATAATTACAGCAGGAAAAGGGGTAAACAATTTGCATAAATAAACAATAGTACTCCGTAATGGCAAGTAATATAAGTTATAAAAGTGAGATATACACAAGAGGTAGTAATCCATAAGGTACGTTTAAGGTGTCGTTGAAGAAATTGGGATTATGTACACAATATAATGAAATAAAATAAAATAAAATGGCACACAAATAAATGGTGACACAGGCACGTCATAATTGTGAAGCACGCAACTTGTTTTCGGGTAATGTTAAAAAAGTAGATGAGGCTGGGCTGTTTGTAATACTAGGGTCCAGCTTATTCCATTCACGTGTCATTAAAGGGAAAAACGAATGCTTATGACTTTCCGTATGAAATTAGTGTTCGTTTAAGGATAGTGAATGTTTATGTCGGGTGAGTTGTGTTTGTGCTATAGATAAGCATTTGGAACTATTTTTAATTCATTATGAATAAGTTGATACAGAATTTTTAATCGTGCAAACTTGGCTCGATTTTGTAAGGTCACTATACCGGCCTGTTTTAGCAATTCTGTTGGTGAGTCTGTTAATCTATATTCATTGTAAACATATCTTAGTGCCTTCCTTTGAATTGCTTCTAGTTTGTTAACGAGTTCTTTGGTGAAAGGAAACCAAAAGAACGTTCGCATATTCTAATACGGATCTGACAAATGTGTTATATGCTAGTAGTTTTGTGTTTGGGGGTGCTTGTCTGAAATGTCTGCTTTGAAAAAACTTTTTTTGTGCGGTCGAGGTAGCGTTTTTAACATGGCGCTCCCATCTGAAATTGTCTGTTAATGTTAAGCCAAGGTACTTGTACTCCTTCACTTTGTTAAGTGTGGCCTTATTTATAGTGTCGGTAAATTCTGATCTGAGATCTCTTCTCGTAATTGATAAAATAGCTGATTTTTTAATGTTTAAAGTCATTTGCCATTCGATAGACCATTTTTATACAAGTGACAAAGCGTCGTTCAAGGCCACATGGTCATTATAAGAATTGATTACCTGATGCAGAACACAATCGGTCAGCAAAAAGTCTAACATTCACTGGAATATTAGAAGGCAGATCATTAATGCATATTAGAAATAAAACTGGAGTCAGAACACTTCCTTGCGGAACTCTGGATCTTACGCTAGATTTAATGGAATATTACTGGTTAACTTCTACAAACTGAGTGTGGTTAGTAAGGTAGTCTTTATTCCATATCAGAATAGGGCCCTTTCCCAAGGTAAGTTCGAGTTTATAAATTAATTTCTTATGTGTTACGAGATCGGAAGCTTTTGAAAAATCCAGAAAGATTAGATCGATTTGTTTCGGTAGGTCACTACTTAACGATACATCGTGGAAAAGCTCAATTAGTTGTGTGACCCTGGAAACTCCTTTGCGAAAACCATGCTGACAATCTTAGCATTTCTTCCGGTTCAAGGTGTTTGGTTATGTGCTTTAAGATAATGTGCTCTAGTAGTTTACAGTCAGTGCATGCTAGTGAGATTGGCCTGTAGTTAACAGGTTCTGTTTTACTTCCAGATTTATGAACTGGTTTTACTTTAGCTGTTTTCCGATCCTTGGGGAGGGTGCCTGAGGAGATTGGTTTGTTAAAAATTATTAAGCACTTGGCCATCCACTCAGCGTATCTGCGAAGGCATGCATTTGGTATACTATCAGGTCCTGCTGATTTCTTTGGGTATAAGTTAAGTAGTTGGTTAAGTACGCCTGTTTCGGTTAGTGTGAGTGGCTCTAGCAGCTTATTTCTAGAGAAGCCTACTTGTGGTAGGGTGCCGTTGTCCTCAGTCAAAACGGAGCAGAAGTAGTCGTCAAGCAAGTTAGCAGAGTTTCTATTATCTTCATTTGAGGCTCCGTTGTCGTTACGATTCTCTTGGTTAATGTAGCTCCAGAACTTCATACGGGCAGTTTTCAAAAACGTTTTTCAGTGTAAGTAAAGTAGAACTGTTTAGCTGTCCTAATTTTTGATTTCATACGTTGGATAGCTGCGCTGAGCTTTTCATGCGTAAATTTGAATGGGTTAGCTTTCAGCAATTCTCGCATTCAGTTTACATTTCGCATGTATAACGTCACGGTTATCCATGGATTACGCCAAGTAAGTTTCTTTTTTCTAGTTGGTATGTAATTGGTTATACAATGAGATATAATGACGCTAAACGCGACCCACGATGTATCGATGTCCGTATTGCTGTTATGTGAAAGTTGCAAAAAACGAGTCGTATTCATTAATCAGGTAATGAAGTATACTAGTGTTGTTAGCCTTACTACAGTCGGGGTAAGCGGTGATTTGCTGAGGAGTAAGGATGTCATGAAGAGGTATAGTGCAATAGGTGATTTGTTATCAGAAATACCATCTACTAAGCTTAATCTAGTTTCGTCATTCATGAAGGGATTGCTGAGGAATATTAGATCTAGTATGGAACAGCTGGGTCCCTGTACACGTGTAGGTTCAGTTACAATTTGAGGAAGGTTGAACGATAACATAAAGTCAAGTAACACATCCCCACAGGGTGAATGATGCTGCATTGTTTGCCAGTTCACTTCAGGAACGTTAAGATCACCTACGATTATTATTCTGGACCCTGATGCATATTGCTCCGTGTGTTCATGCAGTCAGCGCATATTGTCGAGGCCGGAAGAAGGACTGCGATAGACGCAGCCTACGACAATAGTGTGGGATGCGAAGCGCAGTTTACAAACGATAGCCTCAACGCCCGCAACATCCGGTAACATTAAAAACGGGATTTCTTTCTTTACTAGAATGGCCACGCCACTGCCTCGGGTTGTCCGGTATTTCCGGATGATAGCGTAGTTGGCAGCGGCTATCTAAACATCCTTAATATCAGCTGTTAGTCAAGTTTCTGTTAGTGCTATAAAGCCAGGTTCATATGCAAGAATCAAGGTTTCAAGGGAATCTGTTTTTTTTTAATATGCTACGGGCATTTATGTTCAAATAGGATAAGTCGGATATCAAGTTCGGTGGGAACGCAGGCTTCGAGGGCCGTGTTGCTGGTTTTTTTTGGATCAGGATTGACGAAACCTGATTTAAAAGGAGCTATAGTATTATTTTATTCGTCCCCGTAGAACATATCGCCATTTATTCGTGGTTTATCATAAATTAGATTAATTTTGTCACCGGATTATTTCCTCATTGATTTGGCAGAATTCCACAACTTCCTTCTTAAGTATCGTACGCAAGGCGAAAAATCTTCGGAGATTGAAAAACCTGACCCCTTTAACTTGAAACAATTTCTCAATATTTTAATTTTGTCTCAAAAGTCGGGAAGTTTAAAAATTATTGGTATTGTTTTAGTGGTATCCGGCCTGCCTAATCTATGAATGCGTTCGATACTTACAGCTTCGAGTTTCAGGACATTGTTGACAATTTTTTCATTTACTGTAAGTTGTAGGGCGCTTCATTTTCCTTGTCTTCTTCTGGCGCACCATACACAAATAAATTTGATCGTCTGGAGCGATTTTCAAGGCCGTCTAGTCTTAGTTCTAGCGTTGAAACGACTTTGTGTAGATTAGTGATCTTTTTCGCGCAAGACGAAAGCTTTTTGTCTAGGGTTGCAAGTTGCTCGAGTTTCTTGTCCATTGCGGTTAAGCGCTGTTCCTTTATTTCTTTTAAATCTTTCAGGATTTGTTGTAGTTGCCGTGAAATTTCGGGTGTATCAGGACCTGGGTTTGTTTCTATATCTCCAGCAAGTAATAATAATTTGACGAGATCCATTATGTCAAAGATTAGTTCACACAGCAGCCCAGGGCACGGCAGCACAAATAAACAAAGCTCGTTCGAATGCATGCAATCTTTAAAGCGCTTTCTTAACTGCGCGATGAACTCAAAAGGGTTATCCATGTGCCCCTGCGGCCAGCTGCCGTGTGCTATGACCCGCGGAAATGTGTCCTCCCTTCATATGGCAATTATTGCAGGCAAATATTGAATAACAGAATAACGGATACGAAAAACTATCGGCTTTCATCTCCTAAAGTGTTTAAAAATATTGAAATTAAATGACATGACTTCACGCCACATAAAGCTTACGTAAACTTATGGTGAGGTCCTGAAAAAAAATTACTCGTAGGCAACGTGACTAGCACATTGTCCTCTGTGGAGCAGCAAACATCGGGCAAAACACGCTCAACAATTAAGAAAAAAAAAACAATCACCAAGGAAGCGGAGCTGTAAACATACTTAGGAATATTGAGGTTCCTATATTCAAAATGGTTTTAAAAAGATCACAAGCGAAAATTGGCAACGTCAGCTTGCCTCAAAATATAATAATTAGGTACAACGCCCATTACGAAACGTTACACAAATAAAACACGGGGTACAGAGTATAACATGAAATCAACATGAAAAACACTTATAGGTAGAATTATGACGAGTTGCAGTAATTAGGTATTGCAGATAAAGACGTGACATAAAGTTTAAGGGTGGTGGAGAGGTTATTAAGCAGAGTCAGGAGCATGCGTTGAATTATCTGATTGTGACAATTTGTTCTCACGTTTGGCAAATGCCATTGTTCTGGAAATTTTATGTTATAGTTTGATAAGTGTCGATTCAAAGCAGATTGATTCCGGAAATTTAACATACCGTATTTTAGCTCCTTTTGTTATGCCGATACTAGGCTTTAATGAAAAAGGTGCTGTACTTTAAATATTCTGAGCATTTCAAATAAAGTTCCACTGGGGAAGTCATATGGCTTATAAAAAAAATTGCGTACAACTATTCTCTGGAGTTAAACAATATAATTCATGTTCGTTTTGGATGTTGTCCCCCATACAGGGCAGCAATAGTTCAGGTGACTTCATATCAATGTTCACTGACATGGTTATCACACACTCAAGAAACGAAGAAAAAAGGTCCTTGGAGGTACCAGCCCTTCATTCGAATTATTAAATTATCGTACACGAAATCTTAGCAGTGCGAAATAGACACAGAGTGCACTGCTCGCAGACGGTGCGTATGATAGACGCCAAAAAACAAATGCATAACAACAGTGCCAATGTCTGAGGAAATTAGCCTCTTTGGGGGAAAATGTATTTCTTTTCAAGAAAAAAAAAACTTGGGATGTTGAAAACATATCACAATTCTCTTCTAGAATAACCCGCTCAAGAGCATCCAAAGAGGGGTATTATGGCAAGCACGAACAGCTAAATGTAATGCTCTGGACGTCGCACTATAACTTATCTGAATATGTTCGAGCATCACCTCTGCAGCGCAGCAGAGCTGTGCATGCAAGCGCCCGTATTCACAAAAAGCTCTTACGTGACAATTGCTCGCACGAACAAATTCCAAGCAATCCCGATTCTGGACATATTATTAGTGAAGGCGGCCAGACAATCACGAGTAAAACTTATGAATGAAAAGTTTTGTGACTTCAGGTCAAGAATTGTTATAAATATCCCAATTTCTAGCCTAGCTAGCAGTTGGCCTTGCACATCTACGAAGGTGACGACGGAACGTGTTTAGTTACGTAAAGCAACGCAAGGTACACAGTCGTCAATAATATGATGTAGCCGAGCTAGTGGCAAATACAGAATATTCACGAACCTAATGTGCTTATAAATGAGGCACGTTGCGTTTCTCAGCCACCAGTCTGACCTTTCTCGTGTCGATGAGCAATTATGTTCATGTCAAACATCTATTTCCCGTAGGCTGCGACCATCTCTTGGCTGTGTTATCTTATCCGGGGGCAACATTCGTTTCGGAACGCAGTTGTTAGTCAGCGCAGTGTGGTGTGCGGTTCCTCCTTTGTGTCCCGCCTTGAATCACTGCTCTTTCTGTGATAATGAACCAACTAGGCTGTCAGTCAAACTTTGCGATCTTGCTGAGCGACGTTTATTGACCCTAAGCTTCCCTCTCCTGGTTCGCCCGTACGCAGCCGCAGTACATTTAAATTTAACAACAACCCCTCATGCGGATGATGCATGCCCAAGTTCACCGCCCACTTGAAAGGGTTTTCGAACTCCGCGAATATTCCGCTAAAGACGCTAAATAACTCAAAGCGGTGAAACGAACGAACACGCGCGTCCGCTGCGCCACGTTCTCGTGGGCCGAAAGAGGCGCAAGCGGCCGGCATGCGATGCGGCGGAAGCGTGCATCTCGGCCATGCTGTGCCACGCGACGCGAGATTTCTTAATGGGATGGGACTCGTAGTTGCCTTGTGAGACGCTAATGAGCGCGCTGGCAACGCGGCAATCGATGCTGCCGGGTCGCTGCGTGACTGTGCATGCGTCGTGGAAGCGGCTTCCAAGTCGAGCTCACGCGCCGCTGCCTGCCGGCCCGTCTCTCCCGACAGGCGGCCGGAAAAATCGGCGCGCCAAGTGCTCGAGACAAGACCGTCCGCTAATGAGTTGGTAGCTTTGCTCGGACGACTCGGGTGTCCGTCGACCTCCCCGTGCTTGGAACAGCCATACATACAGACATACTTGCATACATATGATGCTGCGTGCGCAGCTCAAAAGCCTATGTTGCCGCAGCCTGCCTCTCCAACGGCTGCACTAACACGCGCACGCTAGAACTAGCGCTGTGGGCTGCCAAGCAGTGCACCCCCAGAACGCAAAACGATGGCCGCGTCTCGAGAGCTGATATCGCAATATTTGCCACCCTGCTACACACGCTGTAGCTAGAAAGTGGCCCGAGCACAGAGCAACCGAAATTAACAAATGCCCTTATGTTACTTTCGGACATAGACCATGCAGTACTTTCCCCTTCAATTCTCACACAATTCTCGCTGTGTTTTACTTCGTTCTTATAGAAAATAGTTTTGTTTCTATGTACAAACTGAAATAAATAATTGAACTTACTTGGTTATGTTTCAGAATAATCCTTTACACCATCTATGTAGTGGTGTACGCGTATACAGAAAAATGCCAACCGCAAGTTTCTAAGATCAGTAGCAGAGTTGTTCCAAGTCTACAATGATGTACCAAAGCTGCAGCTCGGTTTGAGAGAGAGAGAGAGAGAGAGAAAACAGGGAAACAGCTTGAAGTTGAGCTTCACGCAGATAAAGACGGTGGAACCTTTACTTGCTTACCACTGCGTAAAAAACTCACAGGCCTACGCGGCTCACGCAGTACAGTCATTGGAATGACTATTGGAATGAGCCAAAAACAGCTTACGCTGTACCATACAGGGTGTTTTTTTATTAGCTGCACCAAACTTTTTAAAGACTGACTGTGGCAGATAGCACAATTCTAACCCTTGATCTAAATTACTCGATGAGGCGGCCATTACTTCTACGAGAAATCAAAATGTGCACTAGAATAATTAACATTGATTGCGCTAATTAATCTCCTAATTAATTATTTTACGTCGCATAGTTAAATCTACGAATTATAGCCGCTGAGTTCGCACGGCGCATCCACTTGGAACGAATTCTCTGGAAAGCACCAGTCCTGAGATATTATATTTCCAAGTGTCCGTTGAAGTGCATTGGTGTTGCAGTAACTTTTGTGCTTCAATACATAAGACAGCAGTTCTCAAAAAAGTAACTGGAACGCCAATGCATTTTGTCGGACACTTTCAAAATTCATATCTCGGAACTGGTCCTGTCCAGAGAATTCGTTCCAAGTGGATACGCCGTGCGAACTGAGCGGTTATAATTCGTTGATTGAAATATGTGGCCTAAAGCAATTAATTAAAGAAGTCAATTAGCGCAATTATGTTAATTCTTAAATGTAATATTTTGATTTCTCGTGGAAGTAATGGCCGCCTCATCGAGTAATATAGATCAAGGGTTAGAATTGTGCTATCTGCCATAGTCATCTTTAAAAAATTTGGTGCAGCTAAAAAAATATTAAAGACAGCCTGTATACCATATTTGCTTCCACAAATCTCGCTTAGGTATAACACCTGCATGGACCGAAAATCTGGACGCTATGCAATAATACTAAATTGCGCCCATGAGGTACACGCCCTCCGTAATGCGAGTAAGGTTCTTATGACAGTGTGCCATTCCATTTGAAAAACGAGCGGTCTACAGTAGGGCCATGCACTGCTCGGCATTTTGCGCGACCTGGCTGCGTCTAGCATGGAAATCTGGTTCCAACAAAAGTGGACGACACATCCGATGTGCACGCTCGTCTGGTCTACAGAAAGACACATTAAAATCGTTCTATTGGGCTTTAAGACGAGAAATTCTGCTTCGAATGCATGTCATCAAGGTTTAAAACGCGTCCGTGGAGTTTATGCTTTCACAAAACTAGTTCTGTTTGGAGGTTTTGTCTTGAATTGGCAAGATATATGATGCCTTAGGAGGCCCGAAATACAGCTGTGATTTGCATCAGTGGCATTGGAATGGCGTGCAGATGCATATCTTTACTTTATTGTGTTTCTCCCCAACTAATATTATTGAAGCAATGAGTAACGGTAGCCAATGACATTTGAAGATATTAGACATGGCAGCTCTTTAAAAAAATTCAAGTCTAGGGGAGTCCCAAGAAAGTGGATCACGTTTATTGATTCGTACAACACTTTTATTGATTCTCATCAATGCGAGCATTGATGCGAATAACGCGCAGCCTCAATTGTCTGACCATGTATGCAATATGTAGTAACGTTTGACTGAGTAATACTTGCTGGGAGGGGGGCTAGTTGGTGCATGTTTCCAGAAGAGGGTTGTAGCGCCGAAAAAACAACACACAACAAGCGAGACGGGACAGGCGCACTTCCAACTGTTTATTCACCGCGTATGCGAATGAATATAAGGACAAATAAAGATGGGTAGCAAGAACCACACATGCGCACGAGGTTTTTACAAAAAGCGAATAAAGATAGGTGAGGTACACACCATTTGCGCTTGTCCCGTCTCGCTTGCTGTGTGTTGTGTTTTTTCGGCGCTACAACCCTCTTCTGGGAACGTTTGACTACATGATGCAAAGTAATGGAAATCTTTTTTTGACCGTGAAGCTGTTATAGGAGCTATAGATGCGGTACAAAACTTCCACTCGAAATGTCCGTGCACAAAACTTCGCAATAAAATTTTAGGAGAGTGCGCGAGATTAGAAGGCTCCATTGAGCTGTGTCAGGCAATTAGGGCCGTGAGAAAAGTTGATCTTTGATTGATTGATCACCTAATTGATCTTTAGAGTATACTATGGGTCTTCAGGTACGTGTTTTCTCCACAGCTATCTGTGAGACGGCGAAGGTACCCGGTAGTCGTACAACATGACTTAGAGATAGCATCTTACAGATTTGTAGGAGGGCTATGCAGTAAGATACTGAATCCGCACTCGACGCTCGCCGGAGAACTACAACGTGTACCTTTTGCGAACTGCAAAGCGCACCGCACACTAAAGTTACGCATCAGTAAAGTACGCGATAGGAAAGACATGATGAAGAAATTGCAATCATATGCGTGCATTGTGACCGCCGTAGAAAAGTCCCCTATTGAACTAGGAGTAGTAAACTAAATTTGAGATTTACTGCGGTCATCTAATAGCTTAGTGTTCCAGCTTGAAACGTCACACATATGTAATCTTGAGACACTCGATGCTTAGAATCGACTATTGTGTATTTGCACGTTCAGAGAATTTGAGTGTGTTAACTGTAATCGGTCTCGCGATCAAGGCTGCCGGTGCTGGCGCAGCAGCTGTGGCTCACCACGGTATGTGGAGGTGGTAAGCAGGGTCTACTTCATGAGGGTTGCAAAACGTTTTTCACTCAAGTTGGAGATGCGACTTTGTCAGTAAGGCATTGCGAGGCTATAATAAGCAGCGCGCTGTACGCCGCGGCGCATTTGTCTCTGATAAATAGTTGGGGTTGAGATCCTGCAAGGAGTCACAAGGCTGCCGTTTCTTCCTTCCTCTCTGGCCCACAAATAAATACAGCCTTTCCAACAATGTTGCATCTGTCATTGCGCCGTTTGTGAGATATATAAGTGATCGCATACCTCCTATTTCCCCTTGTTAGGAATGGCCTGCCGAGGTGGCAACATGCAAGTTTTCGCAGCCAGCTGCAATTGCGAGCGTGGCGAGCTTCCCCAAAGATAACATGGAAGCCTTCAACACCTGCCGCGGTGACTCGCTTCGTAGGGACCGCGAGCTGCACGTCAACAACTCCTCGGCGCCGCATGATTAAACTCGATCAGCTATTGTTAGTGAAATCGCCATCGCCTTCACGGTTCGACTGAAGCAGGGGGATTTCCTGGAAGGAGATGCCTTGCTGTGCCTTTTCACGGGCCTTTGAAGACGCCAGACAATGGGCAGCGGCGGAGGCGGAGGCCACTGTGCGAGGTCCGCTCTGGAATTTTGAGGCGCCGGCTGGGGTCCGGCGTGACCACCTGGCTACGGGGACGCAGGACAATGGACAACACGACGGTCGCGTTGCGAATGTCAGCTCCGAGTGCAGCGAAAGTGCGTACGTGTGTATGTAAACCGTCCCGCAGAGAGGCGGCTTGTTTACGATGGCGTCGAACGTTTTGCCTCACCTAGGGATCTAGGGAACACGAAGTGTTTAAAAACGGACGTCATCGTGCTCGTCTGTGCTCGTGTTCGGGCTCGTGCTCGTCAATGTACTCGTGAGCTGTGTGCTCGTTTGCTATATGCTTCGTCTTGCGGGCTCCATTTGGGAGTCACGCTAGACTGTCGAATGTCTCTCTTGTTTAAAATGTAAATACTGTAAATAAACTCTGTACGCCTAGTTCCTCCCAAGTTCCTCTCTACGACCTACAACCCTTACAAATGGTGGCAGAGGCGAGATCGTCCGACAACTCCTACAACTGGTAACAGCGGTGGGATCGTCCGACAACTCCCACAACTGTACGCCAGCGGTGGGATCGTCCGACAACGCTTACAACTGGTGGCAGCGGTGGTATCGGCCTACGGTTCGTAGATCTGCCTACGACTCGGGAGGCAGCAACGGCAGCTCACGGACTTTGGCACATTGGGACCGACCGGTATCCTGATCAAGTTGGAGGCGACTTGGGATTGACCACCTCTTGCAACTGACTGGATACGGCGGAGAAGGACTGGTGATATGGTGCTGCTTTAGTGGGTAAGCGTTTGGTTTTGGCTGTAAGATTTACCAGGCTTCAATTTCTCTGTGTATGTAGATTTGATTCGCTGGGACCTTTTACTTGTATTCTGATTTGCGTGGGTATCGCAGCAAGTATTGTGTGACAGGAGAGCCAAAGCTTAAAGTAACGACCATGGTCCTAATGTGTTTGACGAGAGCTGACCTGTTGTGGTTGTGTGAAAAAATCGAGGTAGACGTAGAGGAGGACTTGACTGAATCAGAGATTCGTAAGACCATTCTCGAAAGTGACAATGATTTGAAATTCATAGAACAAATGGGTAAACGAATTCTAAGCAACAAACGGGAACAGGAAGCAATTAGGCAAGAACAGGATGAAATTAAACAAAACAGGAAAAAGCTAGGCAGGAACTAAAAGGTATTTCGCAGCAAGGAGGTCTAACAGAAATAACGAGGCAGTACATTGATGCACTGAACAAAGGTATTGAAGGTTTTGAGCAGTTAATCTAGCAAAGTCGACAGCGGCTTGAGAAATCTGTAGGCCGGACGCAGTGAAAGTTGGAGGAAGTCGATAGCAGATTTCAGTCGAAAGCTTAGGAAAGTGGTAGCACCTGGGAGATTAGCAGCACATTCATAAGTGAACTCGAAGTGCTAGCAGTTAACGATGCCTTAGTCCAACATGTCGCATGTCCGCTTCGCGCAAAGTGCAACGTAGCATTGACTTACCTGCAACTATCATTAAACAACTTGCTGCGATTAATGGCAGTCTGGTAAATCTAACTGCCAAAGTTGAAGACTTGTCAAACCTAAAGGAAACTGTCGGTAACATTGAAAAGTTTGTTCAACATGTGTCAGACAAGTATGATGCTCTCCTACAAACTTCTGACAGACATGAGGGGCAGATCGAGAGCCTTAGCAAGAGAGTAGAAGTGTTAGAGGCGCACCAAGACAAAAATGAAGTTGCAAGGCTAACTAAGGAACTAAACGAATTGCAGCAATACAGTAGGCGTCAAAACATGGAAATTCACGGTATATCTTTCACCGAAAAAGAAAACCTTCTCGCAAAACTGAATAATCTTGCTCAGAAACTCGAGCTTCCCCTGCTGAATGAGCGTGATGTGGACGGTTTGCGTCGCCTGCCAGCACCTGTGAACAAAGTGCCGATCATTCTGATAAGGTTTTCCCGCCAATCTGTGAAAGTAAATTGGCTTGCAAAGCGTGAAGTTGTGAAGAAGTGTGATAAAGACATTTCCTTTTTCGATAATCTGACGGCACTAAACAGAAAGCTTTTATGGCTTGCAAAATCAAGAGCACGCGAACAAGGCTACCAATTTTCGTGGTGTTCCGATGGAAAGGTCTTCGTAAGGAAAGAACCTGGCGCAAGGGCAATAAGGATTGCCTCTGAACAAGACCTTGAGCTAACTGCTTAAGTTGGTTTCTGTTTTATTGCTGCTGTAATTGTTAACCTTCACGATCTATTATACTTACGACTCCCTTAACACGTTCATAAATGAAAATAGCTATTGCAATTATTTCTCCTTGTATCATTTAAATGCACAAAGCCTCAGAAATAAGATTGATGAAATTGAGGCTGATCTCGAGCTCATAAAATGTCACTTTGACATAATTGGATTTACAGAAACATGGTATACATCAAGTAGCGATATTACACAGTGAACAGGTTATGACAACGTCTCTGTATTTAGGAAAGAAAGACGTGGCGGCGGTGTATCTTTGCATATAAAACAAGACCTTGATTATGGGGTTCTTCCGGAATTCACCGTAGTGTGTGATGATTTTGAGACAGTTGGTGTGACCAATCATAATACGATTATACTTCTCACGTTCCGACCCCCTAACGGAATAGTTAGCACCTTTCTTACTTACATTGAGTCCTTTCTTGAATATGCCACCCTCACTAAACGACATGTTATTATATTTGGTGACATGAATATTGATTTATTAAGAAACAATGCTAGCCAGGTGCACCTCCTCGAGTTGATGTTAT
Source organism: Dermacentor variabilis (assembly GCF_050947875.1). Classification (NCBI taxonomy): domain Eukaryota; kingdom Metazoa; phylum Arthropoda; class Arachnida; order Ixodida; family Ixodidae; genus Dermacentor; species Dermacentor variabilis. The sequence continues at coordinate 245,825,491 of NC_134568.1, read as the reverse complement.
CATATGGTTGTGAAAATAATTGTAGATAAGCCGACACGAATCGGTCAACACTCTGAAACGCTCATAGACTTGTGCTTTACTAATTTACCTTTAAATAAAATAACATCCGGTGTAATTTTGACGAGCTTAAGTGATCATCTTTCTTTTTTTGCCTTCTTTTCCTTGGTGAAAAAAATGGATAGAACTAAATTCCTCCGATGAATAATCAATGAAAATAACATTGCGTAGTTCCATTCACTGATGGCTGACGTAGTCTGGGATGATATATATAGTGAAAGCAACCCGTGTAAGGCATGTAACATTTTTTTAGAGAAAGTGCTTCACCACTATAACAGTGCTTTCCCACTCGTGCCTATAAAAAAGCACAGGAGTATAAGAAAAGAGAGGATTACTCCGGTATTATACAGACGTATAAACAGAAAAAACTGGCTCTTTGCTCGTTTCATAATAAAGAAAGATCCGGTTCATTTCACGGAGTTTAAAAACTTTCGCAACAACTTAACTTCAGATCTTAAGAAAGCAAAATCAGCTTACTACGACAACAAATTTTCCACAGTTATGAACAGTTCTAAATTATTATGGCAAACAGCTAACAACATCATAAAAGGTGGCAAAGCATGCATTCCGCTGGATTTTTACATCGACGGTAAAAGATTTTCAGGTGTACCACTTGCAAACAAGTTTAACGAACATTTTCTCAATGGAGGTTCGCCAAATTGCTTACGCATGAGCCAAGCGTTAACGCCTATCACTTCATATGTCCCTTCCACTAATAGCAATTCACTGTTTCTGATACCTACATCGGAGGAAGAAGTTGTAAGTGTTGTAAAGGCAATGAAGGATGGATGCTCGCCAGGAAATGACGATATTAGTGCACGCCCCATCAAGGCCGTACTTCCATTACTTGTGGGTCCTCTAGTATATATTTGTAATCTCATATTAGAGACCGGTATATTCCCTGATAACATGAAAGTTTCACGCGTAACCTTAATATTCAAAGGAGGAGGAAAAAATTATCTGAATAATTACAGACCTATTTCTGTTTTGCCGCTCTTTTCTAAGATCCCCGAACGCATAATATACACGAGGTTAAACAAATTTTTAAATGCTCATAATATAATATGTAAACAACAATATGGATTTCAGGCTGGAAAATCAACGGAGACAGAACTGCTATTCATAAAGGACCGTATTTTGGAAAACTTTGAACAGAAACTATATACACTGGGCATTTTTCTTGACTTCCGAAAAGCCTTTTATTCTATTAAACATGAAATTCTGATGGAAAAACTGGGAAAGTATGGTATCATAGGAATAGCACATGAGCTGATCGACAGTTATCTCAAAGGAAGAAAACAATACACTAGTATGAATCAATTTCTGTCAGATATAGGAATAATTAAGTACGATGTGCCAGAAGGATCTATTCTTGGACCTTTGTTATTTATTTTATGCATCAATGACCTCGTTAACATCCCCCTGACACTTGATATTATCCTTTACGCGGATGACACTGATGTCTTCTTTTCTAGTCCAAATCTAGCCTCACTTGAAGAACATGCAAATCAGTGGCTCAGTCAGCTACAGATCTGGTTAAGTAACAACGAACTTGACTTAAATATAATGAAAACACAATATATTATTTTCCGCCGCAAAAACAAGCCATTCAATCATCACGTCCAACTACATATCTATAATACCAATCTATTGCCAACAAATTCTTGCCGCTTAACATGGACAGATCACGTGGATCAGGTTCGTTTGAAAGCATCTAGGTCTATCGGTTTGTTGCAACGCGTAAAATATCTTTTACCTCTGCGTTTGAGAAAGCAGATTTATTTTTCCATAGTTCGCTCCTATTTTATGTACTGTCAGCTAGTTTGGGGTACATGTAACAAATCGGATTCAGACCGCCTTTTTTCGCTTCAGTTCAGGGCGTTGAAGATGGTATTCCGTTCCGCACCTATTACCAAAGAATCCCTGTACGACGCAGTTAAGGTACTGCGTCTTACAGGGATTGAGAAACTACAGGACTATTGAGATTGAGATACAGGGCCAATGAGAAACTTTACAGTTTCTCATTGGCTGTACTTATTTTTCATAATATTAAGCATGATTTTACATCCTTCTGCACTAAGTACTTAAACAGGAACCTTACCCATAACTTGCGCACTGTATCTATGGTTTGGTCGAAGTCACGCACAAATTATGGTACTCAGATCATAGACAATCAAATAGTTACACTCTGTAACACTTATCCTTTAATGATCAACTGCATAAATGATTGCAAAACCCTTTCTCAATTTAAGAAAAAAATGAAAATGATGCTTTCTTCTCCTGCCTCTTTTGCTTAGAATTGTACCTTTCTTTTAACTTGAGCAAGTGCAATCTGAATGATTATCTACATCATTGTTTCCGTGAATTAGAATGATGTAATCAATGTATAATATCAAATCGTAGGATAATTTGTCATATGTGACATAGCATTGAATAAAGGGAAAAACAGACATCCACCAGTCCGCAGCGATTGCTACAAAGGAAACCCATACGGGTTCCTCGAAAGAAAAGCCTCATAGTTGAAGAAAAATTCGTCCTGGTCCGGGACTCGAACCCGGGACCACCGCCTTTCCGGGGCAGCCGCTCTACCATCTGGATAGCATTGTATTTCTGAATTTCCACTGATTTCATTGATCTCAGAATGTAGTGCAGTATTTTGTCATGCCGACCTGCTGTCATAATGTGTGATCCCGAGGTGAAGGCCCTGTCAGGAGGCATTGTTGCCTCCTTTTACCGCGCCTCGTGGACATCCTGTACCACCTATGTATGTCCAAATAAACTGAATTGAATGAATGAATGAATGAATTAATTAATTAATTAATAGTGGCAACAGAGGCCGTTAAAGGCCAGAGTGAGAGCGACAAGGTACTGTGCCAACAGAGCACTGTAGAGACAGCTATGCCAGCTGTGAATGAATTGGCACAGTCACCGCGTGACTGCGTCGCATGTAAGGTTAACGAGGTTGCTTGTGAATTAGAGAGTACTGCTGCCCCGACAGACGCGAGCACCCATGTCGAGTCAGATCTGCGTGCCGAAGAGAAGTGTGAGCTGGACGATGCAGTTGAGGGCAGTTCGCAGGATTACGAGCTCCGTAGCTCAAGGGAAGACAACTGCATGGTTCAGGGATCGGTGCAGCTCTCCGCCAGTCGGGGCAGATAGGGAGTAAATTCAAAGGATAATCACTCAGACAGTGCGGGTAATAGACCGGTCCGGGCCGACGAGATGTGTACCGGCCAGCACGAGGCGCGAGAAGGCGACATGAAAGAGAGTTCGAGGAAAAAGCGCCGCAGAAAGAAGCGCGGTAAAAATCTGGAAGCCGTAGATAAGGTAGCGCAGCCAAAAAGGGCGAGAGGCGCGAAAACCCAAGGCGCGAGGAGAAGAAAGGTGCGGTCGTCGTGGACAATGTTGGCGCACCAAACACGTTCGAGCCAGCGGTCAAAAAGAGGCCGAGAAGCATATTCTGCACTGACGCGGACAAAGGGCACGGGGCAGTTATGTTCCTTGTCGGTCCGTCGTTCTTTTCGAAGTTCAGTGTGTAGTGCAAAGGATCACAAGGTGGCAGGACGAAACGAGGCGGTAGGGAGTCGCGACGTGGTCAGTCGAGTTAGTAAGGAAAGCGTGACCCCAGGACGCAAATTGGCCAGAAACTGTAACGTGTCGAAGGAGCTGCTAGTGTGTCGGCCCTTTTATTGTTCCGGGGTAGCCAGAATAGCTTTCGAACAGCGACCACCTCGGGTACGGCTCAAAAGTATGAGTCAGTCGTAAGCGTTTGGAACGGGAGGCCAAGAGAGCTTCCGTAGAAGTAAAAAGTGTTGTTTTGTTTTATTTTTGAGCATTTTGAAACTTTTCGCGATTTGGGGCTAGTATTACTTTGAATAAGTAAGGTATGAGCTCTGTTTGTTTTGTTTGAGAAGCTCCGAGATATGAAAGATGTGTTTTATGTAAACCTGTAGTCTCGCGAGGTGTTAGTTAATGAGTAGATAGGCTTTTTTTGTGTGCGTGAGTAACCTGAAGGTCAAGGTTATCGTTGAGAGGCCTATCGTAACACGCGTGTGTATTAGTTGACCTTCTTTTTATGTGTTTTTTTATTTTCTAAGGTTAAGCGCGTAGGTTTTCAATAAGTGCGTGATTTGCACTGAGCAGCGTTCTTAGTTCCTTTAGCGCGTGTCCTGTGCGGACGGAGGGAAGAAGAATGTTTATGACTGGGTTGCTCGTGTGTGTTTAGGGCGGCCGTGTTCTGACTTCTCTAGTAAGCGTGCGTGGAACGAGTTAGTAGCAGACGCAATTTTTAACGGTTCTGCGGTGTGCGTGAGTTACGCAAGTTTAGTTGCTCGGTTAAGTTACGTGTCCTGTGTGGACTAAAGGAACAAATGTGAGTAAGCGTGATGAAATGCTTACGTACGACGCAAGTACGCGTTCTCAATAGAGACCACAAAGCTAGCGCGATTGTAATTACGTACCTGTGGAGTTCACCAGACTGTTCAGTGGCACGAGTACGTGCAATAAGCACGCTGCTGCGATAGGGTAAGAACAGGCTGTTCGTGAAGTTAGGCTGCTTAAGATATGTTCGCGTATTGGTGGTTGAGAGCCTTCGGTTCAGTTCTGCGTAAACCTTCTTGTGCAGCGCGACGGTCGGCTTTGGTCGAACTCAAGGGGAACGTGAACGCTCGCTTTGGCGGCACAAAAATTTTGGGGCAAAATTTGGGGTTCCCAGTTGAGTGGCTTGCATTCAACTTTTGAAGGGAAGCCTGGTAGGTTAACAGCAGATTCCGGGCGTTTGAACGCTGAGCGGTATTGTGTTGCCGGGATCGACTCTTCTGTGCCAGTTGTTGTGAGATAGTTTAAGGCATTCCAAGTGCGCAGGGATTGCAGAGAGCAAAGCCATCTTCCTGCTCGCCAGCCGTTCTCTTCCTGCCCAGCGGTTGTCAGCACTGCCCAGTCGAGATTTTCTGGGCCATGGAGGAGCTGTTAGGAATGGCCGGCCGAGGTGGCAACATGCAAGTTTTCGCAGCCAGCTGCAGCTGCGAGCGTGGCGAGCTTCCCCGAAGATACCATGGAAGCCTTCAACACCTGCCGCGGTGACTCGTTTCGTAGGGACCGCGAGCTGCCGCGTCAACAACCCCTCGGGGCCGCATGACTAAACGCGATCAGTTATTGTTAGTGAAATCGCCAACGCCTTCATGGTTCGACTGAAGCAGGGGGATTTCCGGGTAGGAGATGCTTTGCGGTGCCTTTTAACGGGCCTTTGAAGACGCCAGACAATGGGCAGCGGCGGAGGTGGAAGCCACTGTGCGAGGTCCGCTCTGGAATTTTGAGGCGCCCGCTGGGGTCGGGCGTGACCACCTGGTTACGGGGACGCAGGACAATGGACAACACGACGGCCGCGTTGCGAAGGTCAGCTCCGAGTGCAGTGAAAGTGCGTACGTGTGTATGTAAACCATCCTGCAGAGAGGCGGCTTGTTTACGATGGCGTCGAACGTTTTGCCTCACCTAGGCATCTACGGAACACCGAGTGTTTAAAAACGGACGTCGTCGTGCTCGTCTGTGCTCGTGTTCGTGCACGTGCTCGTCAATGTACTCGTGAGCTGTGTGCTCGTTTGCTATATGCTTCGTCTTGCGGGCTCCATTTGGGAGTCACGCTAGACTGTCGAATGTCTCTCTTGTTTAAAATGTAAATACTGCAAATAAACCCTGTACGCCTAGTTCCTGCCAAGTTTCTCTCTACACTGTAAACACAAATGAGCCCATATGGGCGTTTTAACAGTTGATATGCCATTTTTTCCCCCTAGCCTGAAATGAGTACTCCCACGAGAAGAAGTAAAATAAGCTAGAACCATTATTATACCCCCGACCCCATTTGAAGGGCCATTGCGGTTGTAAAATGGGGGTTTTTAAGGAATAACGGTGGCCTACGGGAAAGTGGGAGTGTTGAAATACACCCATATCTGAGACGAGCCAAATAGAGAAAAGAATAACTCAGCCGTGACCAACAAGGCAGTGAGCCGCAGCGACAATTTGAGTAGGTTTATTTCTGCAGTCAGATTCGAAATATCCCGCGCGATGTGTGTCGGCGCTGTTTTTCTGTTCGGAGTAGCCGCGCCTTGGCGCTGCACAGGACGCCGAAAGTCGGAACGTCGGAACTACGCGCGGAGGAGCACACGCCTTCAGAGCGCGCGCGCGTGCGTTGAAAGCCGCAAAGGAGCAGCCATTGTCAGCGACGGCGCATTCTTCTACCGTGGTTGTTGCTTCTCACAGCTTTGAACCCCCAAGACTCCACGGTAAGTGACTTTGAACGATTATTACACGTTATATGAGTGTGCATGTGTTCAAAGTGAGGAGACGCGCTGATATGACTTATTGAAGGTCTCAGTACAACATGTCGCGACAGGTGGCCGTCCAGAACCATTTTGCACGATCACTGTGTTTCTTCGAGCTTTGTCGTAATCGAGGCGACTTGAGTGCTTAGAGTCAAGCGGGTGTACTTTAAAAAGGGTATTTTACATGATGACGGACTTTGCCGCGTCTTTAATTGTGTGGATGTGAGCATTCGACATGTTCCCCGAAGCGCAAGCCACTACCATAATAGTTACGTGCAGTGCGAGGTGAGCTAAGCTTCGCCGCCTAACCGCGGCCTGAAAAATGTGGCGGCTCGTTAAGGGTTTACTGCGTTGCGCGTGTGTGAGTGTTTGTATAGCGATCATTTGAGCGAGAACCGGTGGCGCTTCTTTGTGCGCGGTATCTGCTAGCTGGCGCGTACGTGGCGCCAATCCCCTAGCTCGTGCGATTGTGTGCAGTAGGTCGCTCACTAAACGCGCATTGTGCAGATTTGCCAGTAGGCTCCGTGCTATCGTTTGTGTCTCTTCGCGCCCACATCGCTGATTGTGCAGGCAGTGCGCGACTGCGGCGCGTAGCATGTAGAGCCTGCGCCCGTCGACTTTGATCTGCGGGCGTGAAATGTCGGCTGCGCGTTTGTGGTATTAAAAGCGTGTGGTGAGCTTCCAACGGCACTGCGGGTCAACGCCGCGTGAGCTGCCGGTCAGAGTATAAGAACCTCTTTATTGTTAGCGTACTGCTTGGCGGTAACAGGTGTCCTGCTTGGGTTCAGATTACTGGATACGCCGTCACTTGAACGGCGACGGCCGGAGCAGGTGAGTATCAGTGGCGCCGGCACCTCGGCGGCCAGAAAACGATGCCTGTGCCGTGACGAGATATATCAATTTACGCGATAGAATTGCCGGCGATGGCTCATACGGGCGCGTCGCTCCATGGCTGTGTTCTTTGCTGAGGCCGCCACTACGCCTGCCGTACACCATACTACAATATATCTATATAGTCGATGCTTGTGCAATGTTGTTATTCAACAGCTGGCGCTGTGCACTGGATACCTGGACTTGTTTAATGTTTAATTACTTTGCTGCTGTGCCATTGCGTATTGGGTACAGATATTCAGTTTTGAATTCTAGGTGCCAAATCAGGATCATATCAGATCATATCATATCAACTCAGGATCATATCACACATCACAGCGTCATCCAATATTGCACGAGTATGAATAACAAAATTTTTGCTGCGGGTGAAAAATTAAGGCAGACCGATCAACCTGTGTCTGTGAGAAAAATGTGCTTGAAGTCCACCATTATCTATTATAAAGAGGTACTACCTTGGTGTTTAATGTCAGTAACACTCATAAGTTATGCATCCTTTTGTGTGAAGTAATTTGTCTTAGAAGCCATTCATTGTAAGGGATCAGTAAACATCTCATAGCTTAAGTAGTGCATAAGTGCATGAGTTGGGCAAAGCTTTTAGTTTGTAAAGAGCAAAGCCATCAAGATATAAAATTTTGGCAAGCTCAGTTTAACAATAAGCTGACCAATATACAAAACCTATTGTGTTCTCCAAGATAAACTTGCCACCAGCTTTTTCGTGTTCTGTGTGATCATTGTAGTGTCAAATATTTCTCTTTTATTTCAGGACTGCGGTTGCGGCCGTTTCATTGCCAGCTGTGAGGATGAAGCAGCTTCATAGCCGGAGATCAGACGCCTCCCATCAGTTTCCCTTTTCAGCAATAGAGGCCTTGGTATGCTCTTACCTAGAGTTTACTTTTTTTACCCTGTATGTTTTAAGTGCAATGGCTAGTTTAGTGGCATCACTTAGACTGATTGGTGTGACACCTGTTCCATGGGACGTATGCAGGTTATGCCATGTAACTTTAGCAAACTTAAAAAAATATGCAAATGCCACCTTGCTGCAGAGAACCTAGGTAATGTTGTTTCCTGTCTCTTGGAAATACTTGGATTTGCTGCATTTTGCCTAATTACCTAATTAGCCTTGATCAATTAATAAACTTATCAAATATTATAATTAGATAAAAAGTTTCAATTATAAAATTGTAGAGCAACGTGAAAATTTCCCAGTACAGCTTTCTGTGGCTCAATATGTGCTGCATAATGTTTTTAGGAGCATGAAAGAAGCCGGAGAATCTCGTAAAGTGCCTTGAGTGTGTGTGACAGCGCCTGTGTTGTGTTCTTCCTTCAGTCCTCGTCTTTTGCGCTGTACAATCATGTCGACCTTGAGTGGCCAGTCCTGTGGCAGTTTTGCATATATTTGAGTGCTTGCCCTGTATAGGCATGTGTGTTCGAGTAAGAAAAAAAAATACTGAAGGAGCCCAAAGTGATGTATTTCAGGACAAGTGTATGATGTAACTTATTATGTAACAATAAAATAAGAAACTGAAACAAGACTTCACAGTAGAGGTATGCAGGTGTGTGCATCAGCATAATGACGAAAACTTCGTGCAAGTTTAGAAAAATATTAATTAGATTGGTTTCTGTCATTCTTCTCTATGACAAATTATTGCAAAAATGTGCTCTCTACTATTGCACGACTAAAGATACAGTTCAAATGCATCATTTGCTAGCACCTTCACATTCATAGCAACATAGAGAGGAATGGTTAAAAATTTGCTTTGCTTCTCTGTCCTTCATTTTAGGTCCTTCTCATGTTTGCTGAGCTTCTTAAAGTATCTTAGACACCTTCCAGGGTTTACAGGCAACTTGAGTACATTATGCCAGATTGTGGAGAAGCCGCAGAGGTCGCAGCGTCTATAGTGGTGTCCGGTAAATGCAAGTTTCTTGCATGATGCATTATGCTCAGTACCAATTAGATTAAGTTATCATTTTAGAAAAAATCATTGTTTTACAGATATATATCAATGTGTGTCCAAAGAACTGCACTGTTTATAAGAGTTGCTCATTCTCTAAGTCTACTGTCGGTCTTGTAAAATGCATGTTTGTTGGACAGCATAGTGTTTGGCCTTCAGCTGAAGGTAGTAATGGCCCATTTGCATGCGCATAAAGCTGCAGTAAGCCAAATGTGAAAAGATAAGGGCTAATACTAGCAAAATTTACACGTAAGCAAACTGTTTGATGTGATCCCTAGGAAAGTAAGCAAAAATATAAGAATGTGCTTATATGATAAACAGTACCTATGCTTCAGGCGCATGGCTTTCTAGCGCCAGATTCCATAACAGTTCATTATTTAACACTTTAAATCTATATGCCCTGTTTATGTCTAACTGCTCTAAATTCGAAAATTTTTATTGATTGCACTGTGAAAGTTTTGGCCGTGACTTAAGTCACTGCCAGAATTAAATTTATAGTTGTGGCTGTCCTATGTGTGATAACAAAAACCATTTTGGAACCAGGTGACTGTTATGCAGTATGCTAAGTGTGTGTATTAGAACAGTCACTTATATTTTCATTGTAACCATGTATCAAGTATGTATGTACACATCTCGAAGCCATAGACTGTGTAATCTTAATTGAAGGTGTTATTGTGTGGAGTAGGTTTTTTTGTAAGCATTGCCTAGAATTTGCGCTACATTAAGGTGTAGTGAAGCCAAGCGAAAAATATTGTTAACACAAAATGGCCAAAGTACATCCTTAAGAGTTTTAAGCGCATTTAGATGACTTTACAGCATGTAGTAAAACAAGAATGGGAACTGAAGTGCTTAATTTTTGTTCATTATTACAATATGGCACCAGCATGCAATGAAGACAAAAGAGGAAGACAAGTGAAGTGCACCAAAGGGCAACTCGCTCCTTATGGGAGCTGCATTCACATCTGCATGATGCATGCAATCTTTGAGTTATAGCAGCAGCAATCCACCTGTTCACTTTGTTGCACATTTGCATTGTTTATGTACTAAGGCTGGCCCTGGAAGTGTTAGGCAGTGCCACTCATGGCATTGGTGCTGCATGCAACACATGCTTCTAACCACAGATGTCATGTATTATGTGAACCTAAGTTCTTTTGAATTCATGTAACCCACAAAAGTTCCATTTGAAAGGACATGCCATATTTGCCACCATTGCCATGAGTAGCACTGGCTGACAGTCACAGAGCAAGACGTTAACCTTGCTCAGCTATTATGGAAAACTATTTTACATACAAATGTGGTAATTAGTATACATGCCAAAAGCCTCACAGAATAAAATTTTTTACCTACATCTTACAATGATTGTTATTTTGCTTTAACTCAGGATGCCTTTCCACCTGCGTTGCATCCTGTGGCTGACCACTCCAACGATCTTGGCAGAATCGTTACACAGGTGTGTATTTTATTCTCAGTAGTGATATTTTGTAGTTTACGTTCGATGTAAATGCACAGATCGAATGAAAAACAGCTTAAAAGATGAGCTCACAGGCACTGTATCCAAACGTTTGTTAGGAAGGAAAATCTTTGTTACAAGTTGTCATTATAGCAACACAAGAAAGTGTGCTCATCAACCCACCAGTACCTAGCAAGCAACAGCATTATACCATGGAAGAAGGCAAAACATCAGGCGAAAACCTGTACTAAACTGGGGACTGCATTAAGACGTTTTGGAGGCTTAAACTATTTATTGGGTTACTCTGTCTAATTGCTTGAACTGAACTAACATGTCCTGCAAAACAGTTTGTATTCACATTTGATACAATCTACAGCAAAATGTGAACAAAGGGCTGCAATACTCTAAGGGCCTACTATTGAAGTAGCAACCAGTCTTCCCAGTGTACTGCAGCCTCAGGAAAATGATATGTGGTACTTTGCACCACATGCACACACAACAAATTTTAATCCATAAGCATCTGTACACTGTGCTTGTGCAGGACTGGGCAACTGGCTGTTTGTTCGTGACTGACACAACTACGTACTTCAAGACTGTATTGGGAAGCCACCATCTTTTTCAGTCAGTGTAACAGTCCATAAACATATGGATTTCCATGAACATTTTGTCTGCCACGCTTTTCTTTGTCGTTTTTTTGCACTCCTGCTTTGATGGCTGCGAGACACTTCAGGCTGGCTGAAGAGACAGTGGTAGCCTAGTAGCTGGCCTCGCAAAGTTATCTTGATTTTTAAGAGCCAACTTGCTTTGGACAATGTTGAATAACACATCAAAAGGCACAGGAATATTGACAAGGTTAGAATGACTTTGAAAGAAGTTTATGAGGGTTCATTTTTAACTCTGATCTGTCTGCTGAGACCAAATCATGTCAGCTTTTAATGAAGCAATGTTCAGGTTGGAAAACTGCAAGGCTGTGTGGATACTCAATATACTCAAACAACATCATTGCTTCATATAGCTAAAGTTGCTCCATGACATCAAGGCAGAAGCAAATGACATGGCAAAGGAAAGGTTGGCGGAATGAGGACTCTTGGTGGCAATTATCTAGGTTCAAAGGCTATCGCACTGAGTAAGAAAATGTGTTCCCGATACAGCGTCAACATAGTGTTAATGCTGAACAAACTGGCACCATCTGCTTAGTCCTACACAAGCATGTGCACAGAAAGGGATGCCTGTTGGCCTTGAGGGCCACCACTGCAGGGATCAGCTGCTATCGCTATGACATAGAATGTGACATCAGATAATTATAGTTCACACCTTTGCTGCAGCTCGCTGGCTGGGTAATTGAAGCCTTGATTGTAAGGTTGAAAAGTTTCAATCACAAGGTGGCAATTTAGTTGCCAACTCTTACAGCATGGTTCACTACTCAGTGCTGCAGTGCTGGACATATTCGACCAAGCCTGGTGCGAATTCTCATGACTACCCATGTTCAAGCTGCCGCTGGATACTTAGTTGATAAAGTCACTGAAAATGAAATTTGGTCATCGAAAGAGTCATGAAGACGATGCACACAAGGCTTGTAGCGTGCTCACTTGGTATGGCATCAGTCAAAACACCCTGTGTAGAGATGCTGGCAGAAGTGCAGCAGAAGTGTGGATTGAGGAGACAAAAATATAAGCTGTTCAAGTTCCACATATAACAGACCGATAATAAATCGTCGTTCAGTAAAAACTCTGGCAAAAGGGGCAAGCCGCACTCCCCATGGCGAATTCTATAAAAACAGTACTGTTATTGCAGCAAAATTGCCTATAACTCTTTTGTGAAAGATCATGCCAACTGAATAACCAATATAAAAGCATCAAGTTGCTCCAATGAAAGCCTTTGTTACGCTACACACCAGACTGGGATGTAAGGTCTAGGTTGTTTTTTAGCGAAGATGCCCACAAGCAATGCCTAAAACATGTAAACATTTGGAATTAACTGTGATTAAACTGCTGATTAAACTGATTAACACTTCACAGCTGGTATCACAATGTTGTTTTCTATGCCACAGAAAGATTCCAGCACGTGGGGGCCACAATTCTCCTAGAGGCCAATACAGACACAGGGTGCCAGCAAGCATGGACTAAAGATTTTTCCATATGCATTGATGTAGTCTAACAGATTTGGTTTTCTTGGGGGCACAGTCATATTTGGGGTAACAATTTTCTGCCTGAATATTCATCGCAGGGAGCACTGCAGCCAGCTAAAGCGAGTTTCTTGTTCACACCTTGCCACACATGTAGACTTGGCCCATTTTTCTAGGCACATTTGTTGGATTCAAGAAAGAACACAGAGTAACTTAAGAACTTTATTCCTTCTAGATTTAAGGCGTGGGCCAGGTGTTAACCATTGTTTCAAACATTTTACCAAACCGGCAAAGATTCTTTCTTGAAAGTCTTCTCATATCAGCTTGATACAGTCCCTGGCTTAGTATGGGTGCATGTGCAGTGGCTTCTTTTTTGGTCTGTTTAAAAGGTCGTTTTCATTTTGAGTGTTTCAGTTGCAAGGAAATCACAAATATATTTTCATTTCAGCAACCCTTGTGACATTACAGAATTTCTTTACATATTGCAACCAAGCTTATTTTTTAAACAAATGCCTTTCTTTCAGCATGAAAAAACATCTTGCATGAAACAAGGCAAAAATGGCTGCTTATGCATTTGTATGATATTCATCTGAGAGGGGTGAAAAGTCATAAAATGTTCTACTTTCATAATTTTTCTACCATGTGTACAAAATTTCTTAATAGGAATGAAGCAAATTCACTTTTTGCACTAGCCTATTACAGAAACAAAAATGACGAAAAGCTTTTAAGGGGGCCCTCAGAGGAGCCCAGTCCGTGCGTGTCTTCTTTTCTAGCGCAGCCGTCGCTGCACATGGCTGTGAGTACAGCTGAGCACATCTGCAGCCTGCGCACCCTGTTCTATAGGTGAACTGCTGCGTGTGGAAAGGGTGGACGTGTTGATATAGCGTGGTATTATGTGCACAGTCTTCCCACGTGTTTAGTACTGGGGGTTGCATAATCTGTAGTTTCGGAGATGCTTTGAAGTGAGACACAGACAAAGCGTTCGCCACCACTGCCAGCACTTTTCATGATGGTGTCGTCCCACTGCGCGTGGCAGTATCAAAGAGGACAGAGTGGATGCAAAAGCAAGGCTAGGTTTGCTTCGTACTACCTATGCGAAGGTATCGTTGACACACCGTGAAACCATATCTTTGGTCGCAGACTCTCAAATTCAAAATTTTTTTTTCTCATTCAGATTTGATTTTTCTGACTGCGGCCCTTTTCGTGGGTAAACAATCCATTTGCAAATGTACTTATTTGACGAGAAGGTGGAATCATTTCTCACTGCCTGTCGTTTGTTCAATGTGTGTACTAAAGTCAATAGAGCACCAACCAGTATACACCAGTGTGTTGAATTTGTGTTCTTGTTTTAGTATGATCTGACTGGTTATGTGCCCAAATAAACAATTAGATTATGAAAACAAAGTTCATCAGAACATGTCATTCGTTTTACTTATAATTACCCTATTTCAACTGCAGAACCCACATGTTCAGGCATGTAGATTTAAGTAGAACAAGTCATTTTGCGATTCTTAGTTCTGAACAGGTAAGAGCAGTGCTAAGGACACAAAGTGAGTCCACATAGATAAATGGCATGGTGCACTGTGCACTGACTGATAATTGATATGTTTTTGCAACAGACAAGCAAATAAATATCCAGTAACGCCTTGTCAAAGGCACGAAAGCACATAAAGAGGCAGGGTGTGGTCACATACAAATGTGCCATGGTTGTAGGTTTGTTAACAAGCATGCCACTTTCCTGTAACTTCAAAAAACAGGTGCTGTACTGACGCATTCGTCTTTTTTTGCTGTTGTTATTTTGTGGGATTTGGTTAGTTTCTGGGTTAATGGTTACTGCTTTCGCTAACATGTTGCACTTGTGAAATTCGGGCCGTCATCTGCACTGTTTACAGTGTATGCACCCTAATGGTCACATTATAGTGGTGCTTAATCGTGAAGGCTCATTCAAATATAGACTTGTCTGCTCTACATATGCTTTTCTTCATGCCAAAGGAATAAGATATACTATGTTTGTGTCAGAAGGAAAGAAACTGAGACTGGTGTCTATTATTGCACATAAATCTACGCTTAGTTGCGTTAACATTTTCGCATAATTTCAACAACTTATTTGGGGCATTTCTGTAACATTCACTCTGGCTTATCCACTTAGGTGTAAGGAATAAAGGCAAAAAAGCAAAGCATTGCAGTGGATCTAACTTAATGCTCTTGATTCTTGTTACCTTCTTGGCAGCTTTCTTTTTGGAAAAGCATATATACAAAAGCATGTTTGGACCAAATAGGCTGCTGTTTGCGAGGCTTTGCAAGCACCACTATAACGTGACAAAAGCAGTGTCTGGCCATTGGTTGTGCAAATTCTGGTGTAATGACACCACAAAAAGTAAACGAAGAAAGATATGTACGCAAATGACACAAGCACCGGATCTCACTTCAAGCTTTAAAATAAGCAAGCAGGCAATATTTAATAAAAGGTGGAGACATAATGTGTCTCCACCTTTTATTAAATTTTTATCCACCTGTTAAAAGAAATTCTTTATGCAGTGCAACTAATGGATCAGTGATACATTTGTCCTTTTTAAGTGTTGCAAGCCACAATTACCTTTCATGTTGTCAGGTCGTAATACCTGGCTACAACGCAAGTTTTGTGGAACACAGGACTGCAGTCACATTCTTTGCAGTATCTAACATTGTGTGAGGGAGGGTTGTTTCACACAGATGACTCATACTCCCTCAAACTCCCTCATTTCGCATTAATAGAGCATCCCGTCTGTCCGATGTAGGCACGGCCTTATGATGGCAGCAGACTACACAACGCTTGCGGCCTACCTCACTAGATGCATATTGTGCTTCAAGCCACAGCCAACCTTTTCCTTTTTTTGGCTTCTGCCTTTTGTTACAGCACAAAACTCTCCTAGCAAGGGCCTGAGAAAACAATGATTTGTGCAACTAAATTAGGCATGAATATGGAATATAATGAATGAGATGATGAAGTAAAAAAGTGGTTGCAGTTGTTTCATATGCATTTGTAATTTTCATGGGTAATTGTGTAGCTGGTTCCTATGGGCAAATTTTTTTTTTCTGTATGAAACATGTGGAGAGATTTGCTCTGATGAGAAAAAAAGACTGAAGCCAGGAAAACAAATCAATTTGTTTGTTGCGTGCAGCACAATTTGCAGGCGGTGCACTGTGCAACGGAGGTTATGTACAGTCTGCCATTCCCATCCAGTCATGCTTGCATTGCATAGACACACATTGTAATAATTTGATATTGAGGCTAATGAAGTTTGTGTGCAACAACTCTCATCTGCACATTGTGATGCACTGCAAAATAGATTGGTTCGTTCCTGTGTTCTTCAAAACTCGTAGCCAGAAATTATGAGCAGACGTACATAAGATAATTAAGCTTTGGAAGATTAGCACGAATAGGACAAATGCATCAGTCATTCTCAGTTACATTGCACGAAGAATTTGTTTTTGAAATAATGACGTCACTTCATGTCACTACGTGTTGTATGTCATGTCTGTTTTGTTATTAAAGCCAGAGTTGAGGATAGGCGCTTGTGCCCTGCATGTCTTTGTCTTCGTTTGCTTCTGTGGTGCCATTACACCAGAATAAATCCTTCACAGGAGCTGCCACTCCATGCAGTTATACTACATTGGGCTCAGTATGGCTGGCGGCCTCAATGTGACGAGTTCGAAGTAGCAGTAAGTACTTCAGAAGGGCAGAATTTTGTGTCAGTTGGGGTTGCATATTACAGTATGGTGAAGCAATAGATGGAACAGTGTGAGGCGAGACATGTGGGAAAGTGCTACAGACAACTGCGAAAGTTTACTGGAAAGTTTCACTGAAGCAGGACAGTGCGTGCATTATCATGGTGCAGCAAAATTTGCCAATTTTCATAGTTGTCAGTAACACTTGCCCATCTACATTACACTTCACCGTACCCTAATAGCAGTAACAACAGCAATCAACTGACCCGAGCAATAATCGAAGCCCACAGAATTGCCAAATTGTAAGAGAAATGTTTCAGTGTAGCACGTTTTGCTAACTGACAAGTAAATCTGCAAACCAATGATCAGGTGTATTTTTCATGCACATACATTATTTTGTAGAACTGCTTCCTGCTTTGGCTTTTTTATGGCTTTTAGGAAGCATTTTAAGGTACGTAACTGTTTGTCTGTTCTAAAATTAAATCTGTTGTCTGCCAGCACTATGTGTCATTACTGTATCAGCCCTTACTTTGCCAGTGTCCTTCGCACTGTTCGCAACTAAATATGAATAACCAGATAACCATTTTTTAATTTTCAGATTATGAAGAGAATACTCTTAATATGTATTTCATGAGAAAAATTTTCTCAATTTTAGGAAGAAGTCCGGCTGGCCCCAAGCCTGGTGTGAAATGAAGAAGTGGCACTCCACATCAATTCATGTTTACTTGTCGTCATAGCCAGTCTGTTAGCTTAATTTTTGGTTCTTCCTATTGAATTCCCAAAAAAAGGTACCAACTCTCATTCATTGAAAAGAAATTTTTGCACTTGGGGACGCAGCCATGCACAAAGCCTTTGATATCTTTATTTTTGAAAGAAAGTGCAACACCTGCGTGGAGCAATAGGTTGAATAAGGCGAGGGTAAATGAAAACAATGGCGACATTAGTCATCAACAGTTGTCCAACAAAGGAAGTCTCATGCTGGAGCCAACATCTTTGCAAGGGAACCAAATGGCTCCAGCCTGAGACATTCGTTGTTCAACCTGGCAAGTCTCCTTGTCGAAATATTTCCTCTAGCCTGAGACCTATATCCGTTCCACCACCCTCGACCAACAATACACCTATACATTTGGCAACCCATGGCAAGGTAACAAATTCACATTCAAAGAGAAGGTAGTGTGCACCCTGGAAAGTAGCATGAACAGTATTTTATTTACTTAATGAAATGCAGGTTTGCTATCCAATTACTTTATTTTGATCCCCATTTTATAATTGGACAGCATGGATCCTCAGGGAGACTAATAATTCAAAGCTCACACAATTTTGCTCCTTTATGTCCGTTAAATCCGTCCTGGTTGCTACACTATCAGCCCTGTCTGAAATTGCATTGCAGTGTTTTGAGTGTGCATCCCACTTAAAGAATAGTTACGCTTCTACCTCAGAATGTCTGCTACTGCGTTGCAGCATCAATTTTATGTCTAGGTGGTGACTGGGATGCCATGTGCTTTTTAAATAAGACCAATATGCTATTTGAAGTGCATTTAAATGCAATCTCAAATGACCTCAGCTCGGGGGATGACACAATTGGAGGCCAATGTGATAAGGAGGATTTGATTCCTGAAAGCAAGGCACTTAAACGTGAGAAAGCATGACTAATTTCGTCTAAAGATGCTGCTATTAGATATGATCAGGGAAGGTATTTGTTCGTGGCTGTATTTGCAACATGTTACATTGCTGACTTTATATATTGCACTGGGTACAGTGAAATGTTGCTGCTTGCACAATATTCAACTAAACATAGTAGCCATGCCAAAGTGTCTATGCAGAACACAACTCATCCACTATTATTGTCTACAGTAGAATCTCGATAACCGAAAATCGCTTACGCGAAACTGCCGCTTAAACAGGACACCATCCTGGTAGTTGGTTGGTTCTCTGGAATGTCTCTCAGAAATAGAACACCTGGTAAATGGAACCAATTTCCCTGGCCCCTTGAGGCTCCATTTAAAGAGCGCCCACTGTGAAAATATAGGGGGGATCCTGTTTGGAAGTTTCGCATATCTAGTCGCAAACAAAACCGCATTTCAGTGGGAGCGAAATGCAAAAGCACCCGTGTACTTAGGCTTAGGTGCATGTTAAAGAACCTCAGGTTGTCCAAATTAATCTGGGGTTACTCGCTACGGCATGTCTCATAATCAGAAGGTGGGTTCTGGTTCGTAAAATACGATAATTTTTAATAGCTTGCTCTGAAATACAGCCCAATAACTACACTAAATTATGTAGCTTGTTTGTGTGATGAGTCCCAATTTCTTAATTTAGTACTTTGACATTTATCATATTTGTGTGCTAGTCCATGCAAAATGCCGCTGATCGGCCTCACTATACAAGCGACTGTTAATTTGGAATGGCTTATTCAAGCAACTTAAGCTTACAGCACCAACACCTACACTGGCGCTAACTTTATTTCTTCGTCGTCGATGCAATATAAACCCTAGGCCACACAACCGCGCAGGCACTCAGATTACATTACAGAGATCTGCCAAATTATCACGTACGCAAACATAGGAAGTCAAATTCAGATGGGTGCAGGGACAAAGATATTTCACTGATGCAATTATCGCCTTGCCTTTTTATGTGGTAGGCCTCTAAGGCAAGCCATGCATGCTCATTCTTGCTTTTGCCAAGAATTGACAACCCATCAAGTTGTGCCTCACAATTGTTGCAAGAGTTTATATGCGCATCAAGGTGCGCTCCTCTATTTACATTTCTGTTTACTTTTGCGCATGTTCCCCGAGTCGCTCATTGACGCAATGCCCTTTCTAGCCAAGCTATGTCTTACTGCATGAGAGTGGAATGGTATAAACCACGCCGACAGCGCGCGACACGTATAAAGCAACATGCCGAATTTGGCATCCTCCTCTGCTCTCTCCGCAGATGTGGAAGCATAGCTTTAAAAGCTTGTTCGGCGCAGAAAATGCCAAAGGAACACTCTGCCTGCAAGCAACTTTCTTGAGTTGATAGATGACCTTATGTGTTTAAGGGACCACGCAGGGAACATGCGCAAAAAGTAAACAAAAATGTAGATAGAGGAGTGCACCTTGTTGCGCATATAAACCCTTGCAACAGTTGTGAGACACGACTTGATGGCACGTCGATTCTTGGCAAAAGCAAGAATGAGCATGTGCGGCTTGCCTTAGAAGCCTACCACATAAAAAGTCAAGGTGATAATTGCATCAATGACATATCTTTGTCCTTGCACCCATCTGAATTTGACTTGCTACGTTTGCATATGTGATAATTTGGTAGATCTCTGTAATGTAATCTGGGCGCCTGTGCAGTTGTGTGGCCTAGGGTTTATATATGCATCGACGATGAAGAAATAAAGAAGCCAGTTAGCGCCAGTGTGTGTCGTATCTGCCTTTTGTGGTCTGTCTTAGGTGTTTGCGCTGTAAGTTTAAGTTCAGAATTATGTACCAACTAGGCTCAAATGAAGTTTTACTGTTAGTCAAGTAAGCTCAATATGTAGTCTGTGCAAAAGTGTGGAGTGTCAGTACAAAGTAACAATTCAAACACATGGCTCTGTAGTTACAGTTCAGTATGAAACGAGGTAAGATTTCTTAGCATTTTTTTCATTTACAAATTTCATTGTGTTAGGACATGTAGAATACTAGTAACTGGCATGCTTACAATGTACATGGTTCTTCTTTAAAATCCAGAAATTGTTTTACTGGGGCAGAAATGTGCTTTCTTTAGGGCCCGGAAGTAAACATATTATGTTTCTTACATTTGATGTCTAATAAATTTTCTTCACTGTCAGTGTGTGTCTCGTGCATTTTTCCTTTCAGCAAGTAGCAACTGCTCTCGAAGGCGTTTGCTGGCCTCGGAGGCACTGCCAATAAGCTAGGACGACTGTATAAAAGCTTTGCAAAGAGGGGCTCTGTGATCAGCGAAAGGAAAGAAATGAAGACGTGCGGTGACGGGTTCATTCGCCATTGACCACGTGTGCGCGTGACTTGGTCGATTCAGCGGTGGCCCTGTGCCGTCGATTGGACCACGTGTGGCGAGCCCGCGGCGAAATGCTTCGTGGCGGTACGCCGCGCCTATGCAGCAGCAGATGCAATACCGCAGGCCAAAGTGTCGGACGCCGGCGTTCGCTCCGAGCAGGTGCGACGCCTGCTCGGGTGGCAGCTCACGGACGGCCGAGTTCCCTTGAGCCTTGATCGCCAGCGTTCGACATTTCGGCCTGCGGTGTTCCGTCTCGTGCTGCGTAAGCGCTCGACCCGCGCCACCAAGCATTTCGCTACGTG
The DNA here is from genome assembly GCF_050947875.1 of Dermacentor variabilis. Classification (NCBI taxonomy): domain Eukaryota; kingdom Metazoa; phylum Arthropoda; class Arachnida; order Ixodida; family Ixodidae; genus Dermacentor; species Dermacentor variabilis. Next base: position 245,804,687 of record NC_134568.1, on the reverse strand, counting down.
CTTGCCGCACCTAAACTAAAATGCCTTTAATTCCTTCACAAAACTCCCATTGTACCTCCCAATCAAATGGGGGTGAAGTGGGCGTATTACGGTACCCCCGTTGTGTGCCCAAATAATGCCCATTAATGGGAGTTTTATCGTACGCCCTTTCAATGGGAGCAAAAAGATGTACAAAAGGGCATGCGCTAGAGGACAAGCAAAAAATGCCCATCTGGGTGTTTTTTTGTTTACAGTGTACGACCTACAACCCTTACGCATGGTGGCAGCAGCGAGATCGTTCGACAACTCGTACAACTGGTAACAGCGGTGGGATCGTCCGACAACTCTTACACCCTGTGCTGGCTAGCTAACTGAGCACAGCCTGGTTAACACACCTGCCTTTGCCTCACCACTTCTCTTTCTCCTCTTTTCTCCTTCCCACTACTCTACCCATACATCGGCGATGGCTAAAGGGTCTCTAACGCTTTAATCGCGATCTTAACGCAAAAAGAAAACGAACATGAGAGCATATGAGGAGGCAGTTTTGGTTTGTCGACATATAAACTTTGCTGTACCACTCTGAACGTTTCCTTACAAAAGAAATATACTTTGTCACTACAACCTATTTTCCATTTCGGAACTTTGGGTACAAATAAGGTATCAAAATTTATATGTTGCTGCCTAAGACCACGTGATCTACAGGAAGCCTGACCAGAAAGTATTTCGACGTTAGAAAAATTATGTGTCGTCTAGTCGCTCTTCACTCGGCCAATTCGAATAAACAAGTACCTTTGAAAGAACAAAAACTAACATTAATCAGTTAATTTGACTACATGCCAACTAAAATGCGTCAAAGCGAAGAAATGATTGGAAGCACTTGCAATAACAGAAATCGTAAGTCCATCCCAAGGCTTCTATATGCTGCCTAACACGACGAAAACAGGTTATTTGTTTTCTCACTTGTTTAAAAAAATAATAAAAAATCATTCGCTGTTATCGCAGGTAACTTATGGTTGTGCATCCGTAATTTGATTGCGAAAAGGATGGATGTTTCTTTCTCATAGCCCTCGCTACGTCGAAACTCGCGTAAGATGACTGGGGTAAACGATAATAAAAACAAAGCTACATATTACCGCCACGAGATTACATCGCCAGGAAAGTTTACCTTGATCAAATGGACTAACTCCTACCGACGAACAGGTATCACAGAAATAGGTAAAACAAAATAAAGGAAATCACGCGCGAAAATGTAGTTCAACGTTTCAGAAACGATGACGGCCCGATTACTCGTTCACAACAAGCCATACCTATGCGCAAGGACATCCGATAATATCAAGACACCAGAAGTTGTTATCCTCACCAAACAAAAACAACAAATATAAAGATAGGAAATGTTTGTTTGTTGTACTCGCCAAGCCAAGAAATAAGGGGGTGCTGTTACGCCCCGACGCAAACGGCTTCGCATGCAAAAGTGCAAGAAAAGATGTATATATCTCGTAAGAACTTTTGCTGTGAAGTTCTCATAGAAATTTTCAAAATGCCATCTTATGTCTTATCTTAAATTTTAATTTGAGCATTATGTTTTTAACTGTCGTTAACACTGAATATGTGGTATGCTATCCATTCCGCGGCGCAATCAATAGTCTCAAGAACGCCGAAGTGGCATTTAAAGGATACTATAGAATATTCTTTTCGTTCTTGTTTCTAACTGAATGTAAGTAGTTCATATACACTGCGCGGCGGGAGGGGGGCGGGGTGCTTTGCACTTTAGTGTGGCAGCGAGAACACAACAGTATGGTATTTGTGTATACCAGTGTCGTTGAAACAGACCACTAGGTGGCTTACCACATATGATTATGCATGAGCACAAAACCATGAGTAAAGATTGCAGTTCAAAGAAAATGTCTACTTGGCTGTCTAATTGAAATGAAGAGATCTTACTTGACGCTCCAGAGGCAGATATACAAGATGTTCCTGCTAGCTTTATCCGATGTTTAATATTATGCGAAAGCGGTATAGGAGCACGCGACAAAATATATGTTCCTGGCCCTCTAGAAGCAAATCCCTTCCTTTTCTTCGTTTTGTGCCGTTTGCTTTGTTGCGCAATCAATCAACTTTGTACGTCTTCAATTTAGAGAAAAAACTTTTGAATGTGGAAGATGTAGTACAGCGTTCTAGCAAACTTCCCATAAAGCATTACCTAAATTCCCACCTATTATACACAAAATTTTACGCGTTATAAAAACCGAGAAATGTGCGTATATGTAGATAGCGACTATCCTAAATTTCTTGAAGAATAAGAAAATAACGGATATAGCTTTATGCGAGCAGCAAACACTGCATATTGATAGGTGTTTTTTATGCTAGACATCAGTATTGTAAGGGTTGGGGTCGGTCATGTCAAAAGGGGTAACTGGCCCATGCTATCGTCCGACTTATCCACACTAAGGAGCTTGTTGAAGGAAGGAACATGTTCTCATCGAGAATTACAAGTACTGTGTTTACAATATCTGCATGAAGAGTGCAGAATGTTACATCTCATCAGTCTAGCATGACTGAAGTGAAGCACACCGAGGAGCCGAAAACGTCTCCTTAAACTCCCCATGTCCTCTCAAGATCCCTAGGCCAGGGAAATCTGCTGCCCCACCTTCGTCCAATCGGAGCATTCAAAGACGTCTAAGGAACCGCATTGGGGCGAAGGTTCACGCAATCCCTCTCGCACCTTTGTTAATTGAACACAAGGAAAGGAGGGGAGCTTCGTAGACAGGGATTGTCACGCTTGACTCAAACAGGCGCGTATTGGTTCCTGGGATGATCCAGCAGTTAGCTGGAGCGTCTTTCAAATGACCGTGGCGGTTACAGGAGTCCTTGAGGAAACACCGTAGAACACCCTTTTCCAAGAGTTTCTTGCTCCCATCGTCCGTGACGGCGGCAGTGAACGAACAAACAACATTCGATCCGCCAAACTGTCTCGCCTTGCTGTCGCCGCAGGTCTGTCCGAAGGGGGCGCACTGTTAGCTTCACGACGCGTTTCGTCGCGGTGGTGCAGGAGAGGCAGAATGTCTCTACCCCCGCTGGCGGATCGTAACAGTGTCATTTCATTTTGCAAAAATATTCCCTTACAGCAAAGTTTTACCTAAGTTGTCTACACGATAAGACGTCTTATGCAAAATTTGTGCAGAATTCCGAGAAATGACGGATAACAGCGTGCTAGTACCTGTTTTTGGATTAAAGCGTTGTTTCAACCATTGCTCTCAAGTGGTCGAGATGCTTGAGGATTTGCTTCTGCCTTTTCACATTTTCGCTCTTGGACCTGCGCTGGCGACGCTGTTTATGCCAAGTATTCAGCACCTCCACCAATTGAGAAGCAATGGTTCAACTGAAGCTTTATTCCAAAAACAAAAGCTATAACGCGCCGAAGATATATATATATATATATATATATATATATATATATATATATATATATATATATATATATATATATATATATATTGCTACGGGATAGTATTTCCAATGACGAAGAGCCGAGCAGTAAGAAGACGACGATGACGATTGGAAGCTAGCGCGGGCTGTTGCCTCTTGACCAACTGCGGCGTATTGCCTTGTAAATATACTTGTAAATAGCTTTTCGTCGGTGTCTTCCTACGTAACATATCTGGTGGAGGTGGACGTTCCCTGTACCTCGTCACGGAGCTTCGCAGTGGACGGTACGTCGAGCCTTCCTTCATGGCTCCCGGCGACGACAACCCGACTCCGCCGGCTCCGACACCTGCTGCCACTTCGACGACCTGCATCACCCTCTCCGCTCCCCGTGATCCTGGCGTATTCTCGGCAAAAGATGGGCAAGACGTCGAGGACTGGATCAGCCTGTACGAACACGTCAGCCGCAATAACCGGTGGGACCCTACTATTATGCTCGCCAACGTAGTCTTTTACCTCGGTGGCACACCTCGAGTTTGGTATCGGACGCACGAATATGAGCTGACCAGTTGGGATTCGCTTAAGCAAAAGCTTCGAGACTTGTTCGGCAACCCCTACGGTCACCAACTTGCCGCGCAGAAGGCACTTTCCGGTCGTGTGCAGACGTCAATGGAGCCCTACATCACGTACATTCAGGACGTCTTGGCTCTATGCCGCAAAGTTGACGCACACATGACTGAGTCCGACAAGGTCTCCCACATCCTCAAAGGCATTGCCGATGACGCCTTCAACTTGCTCGTATTTAACAACGTGGCGACGGTGGATGCAGTTATAAAAGAGTGCCGCCGCTTGGAACTCGCTAAAAGCCGACGTATCGACCAACAGTTTGCCCGTCTGCGTAACACCCCAGCGACATCTTCCTGTGCCGACGCTCCTCGTCCCAACAACACTGGCGATGTTACCAGGATTGTCCGGCGTGAGATCGAGGCCGCCTATCCGGCTGCGTTCGACTCCAGCCCCTCCAATGCACGTGCAGTCACTGTTTCCCTGATCCAGGCAGTTGTCCGCCAGGAGTTCGCCAACATGGGTATTCACACCATCTGCTCGGCCCATCGCCCTGATACCCTCCCGGCTTCTTCGATTCCACCCCGTCCCGCACCTTCTTACCCACCACGTTTCCGCAACCCCTCTGAATGGCGCACTGCAGACGACAAGCCAATTTGTTTTCACTGCCATCGAATTGGGCACATTTCTCGGCCCTGTCGCAGTCGCTGGAGTTCCCTGAACCAGTCTACATATACTGCCTACTCTCGCCCCCGAGGTGGCCTTTCTCGTCCCTATGCTGCCCTCTCAGATAACGCCGCCACCGATTCTCCTGCGCCGAACCGCCCCTATTCTCGTTCGCCTTCGCCCCAACGACGACAATCTCGCCCCCCCAGCCCCGTCGCTCCTATTCGCCGACTCCCTTCGGAAGCCGCTCCCAGCCGGAAAACTAGACGATGCAGCGCCTCGAGGTGACGCTGCATTGCTCCCTACGCCGCCAAATCCTCTCCTGACGTTGCCCACTCATCTGAACCTTCTTGACGTGCAAGTCGACGGTGTTCCTGTATCTGCTCTCATAGACACTGCGGCGCATTTGTCGGTAACGAGCGCTGACCTTCGTAACCGGCTGAGGAAAATAATCACGCCCGCCACGACGCCTGTTGTCCGTGTCGCCGATGGCGGAACAGCCCCTGTAATTGGTATGTGTGCCGCCCGCGTCTCCTTCGCCGATCGCTCCCCTACCGTGCTATTCACAGTCATCGTTCACTGTCCCCACGACATCATCCTCGGCCTAGACTTCCTCTCCGCACATTCTGCTCTCATCGATTGCTCCGCCAGTACTCTCCGCCTCGAGCTGCCTGTTCTGGATCCCGCTGAACAACACCCTAATCGCCTCAGTTCCATCGGCTTCGTTCGCTTGCCACCTTCGGCACTGACTTACGTTGACTTCGTGTCATCCCCTCCAGTGCCCGACGGTCACTACATCGCGGCTCCTATGCAAGACGTCCTCCTTACACACGGGATCACACTACCTCATACAGTTTTATCTATTACGTCGAATTGCGTCTGCCTGCCAGTGGTCAATTTTGGCTTGACGACACAAGTGCTGTCACGCGGGATGTCTCTGGCCCAACTTTGCTCATTCGAGGATCACTCTATAGCATCGATTTCAGTAGACGACAATTCAACCGATCCTCCTCTACCATCGCAGTCGGCAACTTGTACCATCGCCAACTTACAGAAAATGATTGCACCCGACATGCCGTCCGAGCACGCTCGTGCGCTCTACCGCGTTCTGATTTCCTACCAAGATATTTTTGACTTTAACGATCGTCCTTTGGCCCAAACAACAGTTGTTAAACATCGCATTAATCCCGGCGATGCCCCTCCTATTCATCGCCGCCCGTATCGAGTATCACCGGCTGAGCGTCAAGTTATTCACACCGAAGTTCGCAAAATGCTTGCCAAGAACATTATTGAACCGTCATGTAGTCCATGGGCGTCACCTGTTGTACTTGTAAAAAAGAAGGATGGCTCCTGGCGCTTTTGCGTAGATTATCGGCACCTTAACAGGGTTAACAAAAAGGACGTGTATCCCCTACCTCGAATTGATGACGCCCTTGACTGCCTCCACAGTGCTCGCTATTTCTCCTTTATTGACCTTCGCTCCGGCTGCTGGCAGATTGCCGTGGACGATCTCGACCGCGAGAAGACTGCCTTTGTAACACCCGACGGTCTTTATCAATTCAAGGTGATGCCGTTCGGCCTATGTAACGCTCCTGCCACTTTTGAACGTATGATGGACTCCCTTCTTCACGGTTTCAAATGGTCCACATGTCTGTGCTACTTGGACGACGTTATAGTATTCTCCCCAACATTCGCTACGCACCTCGAGCGCTTCTCAGCAGTCCTGGACGTTTTTCGGCGAGCCGGTCTGCAACTCAACGCATCGAAGTGCCAATTCGGCCGTCGCCAGATTACCGTCCTTGGACATCTCGTTGACGCGAACGGAGTGCAACCGGACCCAGGCAAGATCCATGCTGTTACGCACTTCCCTGTTCCGAAGTGTGTAAAGGATGTGCGCAGCTTCATCGGCCTTTGCTCGTACTACCGCCGTTTCGTGGAAAATTTCGCGGCCATAGCACGACCACTAACCGAGCTTTTGAAAAAAGACGCCCCTTTCCAGTGGGGCGACAACGAGGCCTCTGCATTCTCGCTTCTAATCGACCTTCTCACAACGCCTCCCGTTCTGGCCCATTTCGATCCTTCTGCGCCTACCGAAGTCCGTACTGATGCCAGCGGTCACGGAATTGGCGCAGTACTGGCACAACGCCAGCGTGGCCACGACCGGCGCGTTCTCGCTTACGCCAGCAGGCTCCTCTCGCCCGCGGAGCGCAACTATTCCATCATTGAGCGTGAGTGTATGGCCCTAGTTTGGGCGGTTGCGCAGTTCCGCCCATACTTATATGGCCGACCCTTTTCCGTTATCACAGACCATCACGCGCTTTGTTGGTTATGCTCATTGAAAGACCCTACAGGAAGACTTGGTCGCTGGGCCTTACGCCTCCAAGAATATTCGTTCTCTGTCAGCTACAAATCCGGCCGACTACACAAGGACGCTGACTGCCTGTCTCGCTACCCGGTAGACGAGCCTGACGACGCCGACAGTAGTACCGCCGACGGCATTTTCTCTGTGTCTGCTTTCGCTAACATCGCCGATGAGCAGTACCGAGACCTATCGCTGCGAGTACTCATCGAGCGTCTGAGCTCAACACCTACTGACTCATCCGTTCGCCGACATATCCTTCAGGGCGGCATTCTGTACCGAAGGAACTTCCTCCCTGATGGCCCTGATCTTCTTCTTGTCGTGCCAAAACATCTACGACAGACTGTGCTCTTTGAGATGCATGACGCACCCACTGCAGGACATCTTGGGGTAACCCGCACGTACGACCGCATCCGCCGCCGCTTCTATTGGCCTGGTCTCGCTCGCTCCGTCCGACGCTATGTTGCTGCCTGTGATCCCTGCCAGCGTCGGAAAACACCTCAGGTGCTACCTTCCGGTCATCTCCAGCCGATCACCGTCCCTGTGGAACCGTTCTTTCGTGTTGGATTAGACCTCCTCGGTCCCTTTCCCACGTCATCCTCTGGGAACAAATGGGTAGCCGTCGCAACTGATTACGCCACCCGATACGCTATCACGCGGGCTCTCCCTACCAGTTGCGCCACTGACGTCGCGGACTTTCTCTTGCGTGACATTATCTTAGTGCATGGCGCCCCGCGACAGCTGCTTACTGACCGTGGTCGTAACTTCCTCTCCAAAGTTATCGCCGACATTGTGCGTTCCTGCTCTATTCAACACAAGCTGACTACCTCATACCATCCTCAAACCAATGGCCTGACAGAGTGGTTAAACCGTACTCTTACCGACATGCTGTCCAAGTACGTTTCGAAGGACCACCACGACTGGGACGTTGCCCTTACTTATGTCACATTTGCTTATAATTCTTCCCGGCACGACACCGCCGGATTTTCTCCATTTTATCTACTCTACGGTCGCGAACCGACCTTGCCCCTTGACACGGCACTTCCTCCTGCTGCGATTTCAACAAGCGAGTATGCGCGAGACGCCATCACTCTCGCCGATCATGCACGCCAGCTTGCCCGAGCTCTACTGACGGTCTCGCAAACCACTCAGCAGCGTCAGGACAACGCCCGCCACCGTGACGTACAGTTTTCGCCTGGTGCACTCGTGCTCCTGTGGTCGCCCTCGCGTCACGTCGGACTTTCAGAAAAGCTCCTTTCGCGATACACAGGGCCCTACCGCGTGCTGCGCCAGGTGACGCCTGTGACGTACGAAATTGCTCCTGTGAGCTCAACCTCGTCCTCTACTCTGGCATCTAGTGATGTCGTGCACGTCAGTAGGCTCAAGAGCTACTACACTGCTTCAGAGTCCGGCCTTTAGTCGCTCCGGGACGGCGCTTTTGCCGCCGGGGGTAGTGCTACGGGATAGTATTTCCAATGACGAAGAGCCGAGCAGTAAGAAGACGACGATGACGATTGGAAGCTAGCGCGGGCTGTTGCCTCTTGGCCTACTACGGTGTATTGCCTTGTAAATACACTTGTAAATAGTTTTTCGTCGGTGTCTTCCTACGTAACAATATATATATATATATATATATATATATATATATATATATATATATATATATATATATACTTGTATGATAACATGCTGGAAACGAAAGCGTTCCATTTCTCCGAGTTTCGGCTGGGTTCCGGGCTTCATCAGAGACCGCGGGTGAAATGTCGGAAAAATAAGATGTTTTTGCTTTGCGCATCTTATCATTCAAACACCTGAAATCGTTTTAAGTTCATGCCTGAAATGATCGACAGCGCTGACGTCGGTACGCGCAAATTCTTGCGCAACTGGTATAGGAACTTAAATAATTGCTGACTCGCACAATCAGTATAACGCTTTAAAGCTTTTTCAAAGGTTGTTTGCAAAATGAATTACCTAGTTTTAGCTTGTAAGAACTAAGCATAATGCAAAATGCTGTTATTTGGCCCTGAGTGGCCGACAACATGCTTTTAAACGCGTCCACCTACAGGACATCACAATATTTTTAAACCTTGTATAATATAGGCTGGGACACCCTCTATATGTTGAGGAGATTATTCAGAATGTATTTTTCATGATTGCTGATCTTTGGAAAGTGTGCGTCACCTTGTGAAAGTTGAAGAAACGTTCATTATCAGAGGAAAACATTACTATGTTCATGCAAAGCGAAGTGGTCCCACTAAGTCGTCCTGGTGTAGATGTCCCAGTAATGTGCTTGTATAATAAATAATTACAATCTTATAACTAACTAAGGCACAGCTGCATATATTTCTCATTTAATAGGTCAAATATTTGCTATATCTGCTCTATTCTGACCATTGTGTTAATTAAAACAGTTTTAGATGTTATTCTGCATAGGTGACAACACTGAAATTGGACATGCAACGGCTAACCCTCTTCTAACAGTGGCCTTTGTAGCCCTGTACCGAATCACGTACATTGCCCCCTAGTATATGCCGCGGCAAGAAAAAATCGGGATCTCAATTATACAAAAAGAAACATATTTTTCAAATGAAAAACAAAATTATCAGTGAAAGATGTTTTTTTTTACTGTGTCTACCTTGACAATCTCAAGTAAAAACTTTTTTTTTTAAATTTCAGACTGAAGATAAGTATATGCAACTTGATGCATACCTTCATGACCCGCCATACATGAGACGTCTCACTAAGCAAGAGACAGCTTTCAGCCAAAACGAAAATATTTAGGCCGCGCTAGAACCTCGTTGATAGAAAGATGAGCTACAAGAACTAAATAGACAAAAGCGTTTCTTGAATGCAGCGCTACGCAGCAGTTCCGCAAGGCGCGTAATTTCGGCACACGCTCGAAGAACGCAGCTCGCCGCTGGGAGACTTCCGACATGCTGACCCCGAATCGCCGCCAGCAGTGGTAGCGCGCGGCGGCGTTGCCAAAGGGCGCCGCCGGAGCGGGAAAGTGGCGAGCGCGGCCGGCTGCCGTTATTGGGCCGGCGGCTGCACAGAGGCGCGCCGCGGCCACCGTCCGCAGCGCGAATCGGCGACCAAAGCGACAGAGACAAAGCAGCGCCGGCACATGGTCCATTGCAGGTCGTGGGTTCTCTCCCCGTTCTCCTCACTCAGATAGCAGCACACCGGCAAACAGTAGCGAGATATTTTGTCTCAGGCGGTTGGGCGTTGGTGCGGAGGGGCGGCCGGGGCTCCATTTGTCGGCACAGCTGCAGATGGCGGTGAGACCCGTAATGGCAGAGCAGTGCCCTGGAGAGAAATACTTGTCTCCCACACCCTTCGAGGCAACAATGGGCGCCGTTTTGCTCCGGGATGAGGCCGCGGCACCTTTGGCCTCCCTGCTGCCCGCGCGCACGACGGTTTGACGAATGCGCGTTCCACTGGTACTCTCTGGCCCCGTAAAGCGCAATGCGTATATACTCTACACTTCTGGGCTTCTGTTCCCGCCTCACCACAGCTGCACAGATACTGCGCGCTGAATATTTTTCCGACTAACTGATGATCACCTATCTTTCCTGGTTGCATGGCATGCTCACACACTCACTGGAACCCGCCGTGGTTGCTCAGTGGCTATGGTGTTGGGCTGCTGAGCACGAGGTCGCAGGATCGAATCCCGGCCACGGCTGCCGCATTTCGATGGGGGCGAAATGCGAAAACACCCGTGTGCTTAGATTTAGGTGCACGTTAAAGAACCCCAGGTGGTCAAAATTTCCGGAGTCCTCCACTACGGCGTGCCTCATAATCAGAAAGTGGTTTTGGCACGTAAAACCCCAAATATTATTATTATTACACTCACTGGATTCCTTCAACCGACCAAAAAAGGCCTAGAAAACGTTAAGACGTCACCCACGTCACACATCAGTCAACTACACGCTCTGCTGTGGAAGCAAATGTCCTGATGTGTGTTAAACAACATGTGCCGACTAGGTAACGATCAGTACTACAGTAAACTCTCACTTGAGTGAACTTCAAGGGACCGAAAAAAATAGTTCACTTAACTGAAAGTTCACTAAACTGAATAGTCACTAGAATATGGAATAGCATAGGGCACAGCAGACATCGAGTCACAAGTGTGAAATACAATTTATGGAGTTATGTACGTCAATATATAGGAAGTGCGTAACAGTTACGTTGCTGTCTATCTCATTTTGAAAAAAAAATATATATAATTTTCATTTCCACTGGTGCTCTTGAAGCGCAAGAAGCAACAAAGCTGTCCACAGAGTCGATGTTTTTGGGCACTTGCTCTGGCACAGCTTGTTGCTGAGAGACGAAGTATCGCACCCTTCTAAGGCATCCTACAGCCTCAGCAAGAGTTAGAAGATTTTAATCTGCCTCTACCATTGCATCTCCCTCGTCGCACTCTTGTTTTTCGTGACGAACACTGCAAACGATTCCCAGATCTGATAGTTCAGCACTTGTAACGAGCTCACTGTGACTTTGCAGATAGTCTTCAAGCGAAGTGTTGCAGTCAACATCCAGCTGGTGATAGGCCTCTCTCCACATCCCGCGGTCAATCAACAATATGCGCTGTTCCTCTTGCTCGTTTTCACCGCACATGGGGAAAGGCAAGATTTATGACAGCAGTTTCTAAATATAGCCAGTGCTGAAGGGTGATCTGGAGGGGGCGGGCATCGGCAACGCCAGCGCTGCAGATGCGAAAACTTGGTTGAACTGATTTCGAAAATGAGCCCGAGTCAAGTTCATTCAAGAACTGCTCAAGTTCGTTCAACTGAAATATTCGCTATTCAGAAATTCGTCTAATATAAATTTTTTGCCTAGAATTCATAGGAAAACCACCGTGGGTTTTCTAAAAGGTCGTTACTCTGAATTATTAATTGAACCGACGTTAGTACAACTGAGAGTCTACTGTATTACGTTATTTCGAACTGTGCATATTAACGTGTCATTCCCGCTGTATGGAAGAAAATAAAAAGAGTCAGCAGTAGCCAAGCTGCTCAAGCTCTCCCGTGTAAGTCATAAGGTTACAGCCTCTAACACAGTTTTTGGCAAAACCTTTGCTTTTACTCCCTCCCCGCCCCCACCCTTTTGCTCGTGTTTTTATTGCGTTTTTCCTCGCGTAACTGCTTCCGACATTGTTCTCTGTTCCGCATGTGCTTCTCGACGTAGCATACGGTGAAAAAAAAGGACTCTTGAAGTGCTGCCTTGATTTTAATTAAATTGAAAGGGCGCGTCTACGCCATCCTTTCGTGCCCCTGGACGAGATTTTAAAGCACTGCATAGATTTTTTTAGACGTTGTTGATGGCACGCCATTGAGGGAACATGGTTGCTTAGCCAAACCAACTTTTAAATATTAACGATTACTCGTGAATGTTTATGTTTTTGGTTGTCTAAGGGGAGCAACGCATGTAAGGAGGAAATTACATTTCTGCATTTTATTGCTTTTCAGGCAAAAAAGAATCCTTCAAAAGAAGCCAGGTAGTTTTCGGTCTTCAAAAAAAATTAATTCTTTTTTCTGTTATGGAACAAGCTTAAGGTAAAATCTCAGTTTATAGATTTATTCTGAGCAACAAGAAAGCCTAACATTATATCAATATTTTGTAGTATGGAAACAACAGTTATGTTTTTTTTTATAATTTTGGACTATAGTGAAGGAACGAGAAATAACACAATAAAAGCATCGTTAAAAGATTCACAGCAAAAATGTAACGCTTCATTGCCACTGAATATCTGTATCTTAAAGCATGCATAGCATTAGCATATTTTGGGCCATCGATCTGAATTCTGCATATTTCCTGGAATACCTTTAAACTTTGAAATTTTTCTTCTGTGTGCGTGTAACATCCACATGCAGACACGCACCCAGGCACGCACGCACACGCAAACACAAACACACACACACACACACAATGACAAGTATTTCTGCGCCGATGCGCTTCATACAATGTGGCGCAACTTGGTGCGATGTGCGAATCTGCACCCACGGACAGGCCATATATGCATGTAATACATACTGAAAAAATATATGGAAAAGCAAGAGTAATGTATCAAATTTTAAAAAAGCAAACGAAATGAACACCAGAATAGACAGAACAGAGAAACATGTATGACAATTACAAGACGAAACGCCACTACCCATCTTGAAACGTATCAAATCATTCAAAGCTCGGCTTTGTTTGCTTCGTGTATTGCCAGCTTAGACTGCTACAGCACCCGAGAACATTCTCCATCTTGACACGACGGTGCACTAGGAAGTGGCTATTGTCGGCATTGCTGTCAAAACTAAGCGAACACGAACTCCCTGACAAACTTTGGTTAATCCTAGCGTATATTTCTGACCGTTCATGGATACAAAGGTTCGAGAGTGTTGTATCAGCGTTTTGTCAGTGTTACATAAATAAAATGGTAATCGCATAAATTTAGCTCTCATGGCTCTCAGCGGCCGTCTAACATTAACAACTTGCATGCACCTTAATGTTACTGAAATAGCGCTTGTTCAGGAACTGTTTTCGCACCATTACTGATGCAGAAACTGCTTGAAGACCTCACACAAAGACCTCGCGCAGAGACTACTGAACAAGAGTTGATATGGAGCGTTCTGAGGGCTCTGGCAACAAACTCTAACAGGTGTACAGCAGGGTCCACAGTATACATTCAGTTATATCCTGAAAAGGCACAAGTTTTTAGTGCTAACATCATTGCTGGTAATAGCACTGCTACCGTCCGCTACACGCTCTTCACAGGCTTTTCAATATTGATGTTTTGGCCACTTCGTAAGGCTGTGAAAGAATGTTTCTGCCGGTGGTACATATTTGACGATAGGGTTAATTCTCACTACTCAAACACATATTGAAAATATGAGTAGTGTTGCCCATAGGCGGGGGGGGCCAACTAAGGGGGGGGGGGGCTGAGCCCCCTCCGGAGATTCCCCGGGGGGTTCTGAGCCATCGCCCCCGGGCGATGCCGAATACACCCCCCCCCCCCACACACAGACACCTAAAGTGTCATTATCAGAGCTTTGTCACCCACATCATTTGAGGTTTCTTTTGACTTATTAGGCCTAATAGCTTACTTCATCATTGTTGACGCGTACGTGCACGGTTTTTAATTCTTACTTTCACTTTATTTCTGCAAATCTTGACAGCAGGAGAACGCGCGAATTAGCAGCACTAGCTGGGGCTGCCTCATCCATATTTTCTCACTTCAACATTGTTTTAAATTTCCACTGTGAACACCATGCTAATATACAATATACTTAAAATACACACAGCACGAAGATTATTATATTTTTGAAAGAAATGGAAGTAGCCAATTAAAATTATTTCCCCCGATGCCGCGGCGCAACTATGGGCTGTCCAGAGGGCCCACGATGCGGCGGTCGGGCATGGCCTGACTGTCCCAACGTGGGAGCGGCCCGCAGCGCGCTGAGTCGCGTACCTCAGGACCTTCATTAAAGTTTTGCATCCATCCATCCATCAAGGTATGGATAGCCAATGTCTTGAGAATGAATATGCTGAGGTATGTTCACCATGTTTCAAATTGCTTTTCGTGTTTTTTTTTTACTATGAAAAAGACCTATAGTATTCAGTGACCCCTCCGGCAGAGTCTTTTATCAGGGGCGTGTGAAATGCACGTGAATGTTGTGTGTCTCAGTATTGCTTCTTTTTCCAGTAAGCAATGGTAACGACTCATAAAAAAACATTTCTAATAATTCACAACCTTTATTAGGTATGGAAACATCGTCAGTTGCATGCAGAGGCGACAAATATATTTAGGGTATCCCAATTAACTATCATGCACCAACATTTAAAGACAGCAATGCGTTACTCGAAGAAAACGTAGTGCATATATTTTACAGTACAGTGGAGTAGCTGCCAGCAATTTTTTCCTCAATGAGATTTAATTAGGTAATTGTAATTAATTATATAACTCGAGACGTACTATCCTAATTATCAAAGTGTCAATGAGGCATTTGAAGGCACAGCCAAGGGACATCTAATCGCGGTATCTTCAGCGACGTAATAATTGCGTACTAATTTTTTTCCGCCTGATAAGTAAACCCCGCGTAATGTGGAGAATACCACGTGACTGTGCCCCGGCCAAAGTAGCACGTCGCGTTTGGTGTTATTTGGAGCCAAGCTGTGATAGCTGCTGTTTTAGCGTAGATAAAGTGCATGGATGCTTTTTTTTGCCACAAAACCTATCACCACAAAAGCGAATAAGGTTTAAAGGTGCGTATTGTTTCGTCCCAGTTGCGATGTCTTTCTCTAAGGAGTAGAACGTAAAAATGATCCTCGCCTTGGGAGCTTCAAAGGGTAACAAGTGGAAGGACGCAAATATATATATATATATATATATATATATATATATATATATATATATATATATATAAAGGCAGTTTGTCGTGTGCGTATCATGGCCACGCAGGCTTATATCGCGTTCCGTTTCTCTACCACGGTTGCGCTTTAAAACCACGGCGCTGCAATTTTGCTTCAGAGACTTTCCTTTCCTTCCTTCTTCTATATATATATATATATATAGAAAATTATCAGTCATAGCTCTCGTAGTATAGCCCTCTGGGCCGTTTCCTTTTTTTTCTTTCGAAAATAGTCCTATTAGAGTTATTATAGTTACACGAAGGTATTTCGCCCTCGTCAGCAGCAGTCCTTGAGATAGTTATTCTGGCGGCTAGCTTCCCACGCTATGCGTGCCGCCCTCGCACCTGTTTAAGCTTTTCCTAGACGCTAGAGATATACTATGTCCGCGCAACCTTGAGCGATCGGAAAGCGCGTTTTCCCCTCTTGGCCGGCGGAGAAGGGAGGCTTTGTTCCGGCCGCAGAGCCCTCCACGTCTCAGTAAGGTGCCTGGTGGTGGTCTCGTGCGGACGATGCCCTCTCTGTGAGCGCATATTCCCCCTCATCTTTTAAGAGGTTCAATACTTACAAGCATTTGTCTCGCAAACCATATTTATTTCAAGGGAATTTTCCACGTCTCAATACTTTCTCTCGTCGTATTCGAGTGCTGATTACCGTGTTATAGTTTGTTAACGAAGCTTTCCCTCAAATCTAAATATTTTAACGCAGTTTTCCTAGTCTCTAAAGCCGCTCGAGTTCGCTTTTCTCCTCGGGCGGCCATTTTTCCAAGAAAGTATGCCTTCCAACCGCTCGATTATCGCGGACAACATCAGTCCCTTTTCACGTAAGTATGAGGCTCGGAGCAGGAGCTTTGGCGCTTGAAAGTAACCTGAGGCCTGACGAACCTACCGACTGAGCTATCTTTCCGGGCAACATCCAAGGGTCACGAGTTCAAATCACCTGTTATGTTCCTTCCCCCCCTCCCTTTTTTTTTCTTTTTAATATCTTTTCCTTTATTTTATCACTGTACGGGAACCTTCCTAAAAAAATTATATATATCCTCAATTATGTGTGGCCACACATGTGCAGGTCATAAATACCTGGTTCTCTAGCCGAGTGCCATCCGTGCGGTATTACCGAGCTCAGATTGGTCCACCTTGACTGATCAAATAGGGCACCACTGTAGGTTAAATGAGGCGTACAACTCCTGCGGGACCCGCCGTGGTTGCTCAGTGGCTATGGTTTTAGACTGCTGAGCACGAGGTCGCGGGATCGGATCCCGGCCACGGCGGCCGCATTTCGATGGGGGCGAAATGCGAAAATACCCGTGTACTTAGAATTAGGTGCACGTTAAAGAACCCCAGGTGCTCGAAATTTCCGGAGTCCTCCACTACGGCGTGCCTCATAATCAGAAAGTGGTTTTGTCACGTAAAACCCCAGAATTTAATTATTTTAATTTAACTCCTGCGGGGACGGTAGAGTATCCGCCTCCCGTGCAAGAGGACCGTGGTTCAAATCCCGGTGCCGCGCAATTCTCCACTGGAAAATAAAAAAAAAACATGTGTTGAGAAAATTGCACAAACAGGCCTGGAGTGCGGCCTGATCCCGGTGACCAGAACCGGTAACGCACTCTCTCACCAGAGCAGGATTGGCCACCCTGGTGCAGTACTTGGCCACAACCTCCTATATGAATACAACAATCAAACCCCGGCCCTCAGTCCCCAGTAGCTGCGAAGCAACTGACCACGGCGGCGGTCAGATCTGTGACGCAGCAGAGGGTGCTAAGAATACCTGGCTCCGGACAGGCCGCCATTGGAATCTGAACCTGGCAACGTTTAACGTTAGAACGTTATCTAGTGAGGCGAGTCTAGCAGTGTTATTGGAGGAATTAGAGGGTAGTGAATGGGATATAATAGGGCTCAGTGAGGTTAGGAGGACAAAAGAAGCATATACAGTGCTAAAAAGCGGGCACGTACTGTGCTACCGGGGCTTAGCGGAGAAACGAGAACTAGGAGTCGGATTCCTGATTAATAAGGAAATAGCTGGTAACATACAGAAATTCTATAGAATTAACGAGAGGGTGGCAGGTCTTGTTGTGAAACTTAATAAGAGGTACAAATTGAAGGTGGTACAAGTCTATGCCCCTACATGCAGTCATGATGACCAGGAAGTCGAAAGCTTTTATGAAGACGTGGAATCGGCGATGGGTAAAGTCAAAACAAAATACACTATACTGATGGGCGACTTCAATGCCAGGGTAGGCAAGAAGCAGGCTGGAGACAAGTCAGTGGGGGAATATGGCATAGGGTCTAGGAATAACAGAGGAGAGTTATTAGTAGAGTTTGCAGAACAGAATAATATGCGGATAAAAAAATACCTTTTTCCGCAAGCGGGTTAGCCGAAAGTGGACGTGGAGGAGCCCGAATGGCGAGACTAGAAATGAAATAGACTTCATACTCTGCGTGAACCCTGGCATCATACAAGATGTAGACGTGCTCGGCAAGGTACTATGCAGTGACCATAGGATGGTAAGAACTCGAATTAGCCTATACTTGAGGAGGGAGCGGAAGAAACTGGTACACAAGAAGCCAATCAATGAGTTAGCGGTAAGAGGGAAACTAGAGGAATTCCGGATTAAGCTACAGAACAGGTATTCGGCTTTAACTCAGGAAGGGGACCTTAGTGTTGAAGCAATGAACGAACATTTCATGGGCATCATTAAGGAGTGCGCAATAGAAGTCGGTGGTAACGCCGTTAGACAGGAAACCAGTAAGCTATCGCAGGAGACGAAAGATCTGATCGAGAAACGCCAATGTATGAAAGCATCTAACCCTACAGCTAGAATAGAACTGGCAGAACTTTCTAAGTTAATCAACAAGCGTAAGACAGCGGACATCAGGAAGTATAATATGGATAGAATTGAACAGACTCTCAGGAACGGAGGAAGCCTAAAAACAGTGAAGAAGAAACTAGGAATAGGCAAGAATCAGAGTTGTGCGTTAAGAGACAAAGCCGGCAATATCGTTGCTAATATGGATGAGATAGTTCAAGTGGCTGAGGAATTCTATAGAGATTTATACAGTACCAGTGGCACCCACGGCGATAGTGGAAGAGAGAATAGCCTAGAGGAATTCGAAATCCCACAGGTAGCGCCAGAAGAAGTAAAGAAAGCCTTAGGAGCTATGCAAAGGGCGAAGGCAGCTGGGGAGGATCAGGTAACAGCAGATTTGTTGAAGGATGGTGGTCAGATTGTTCTAGAGAAACTGGCCACCCTGTATACGCAATGCCTCATAACCTCGAGCGTACCGGAATCTTGGAAGAACGCTAACATAATCCTAATCCATAAGAAAGGGGACGCCAAAGACTTGAAAAATTATAGACCGATCAGCTTACTGTCCGTTGCCTACAAAGTATTTACTAAGGTAATCGCAAATAGAATCAGGAACACCTTAGACTTCTGTCAACCAAAGGACCAGGCAGGATTCCGTAAAGGCTACTCAACAATAGACCATATTCACACTATCAATCAAGTGATAGAGAAATGTGCAGAATATAACCAACCCTTATATATAGCTTTCCTTGATTACGAGAAAGCGTTTGATTCAGTCGAAACCTCAGCAGTCATGGAGGCATTACGGAATCAGGGTGTAGATGAGCCATATGTAAAAATACTGGAAGATATCTATAGCGGCTCCACAGCCACCGTAGTCCTCCACAAAGAAAGCAACAAAATCCCAATAAAGAAAGGTGTCAGACAGGGAGATACGATCTCTCCAATGCTATTCACAGCATGTTTACAGGAGGTGTTCAGAGACCTGGAGTGGGAAGAATTGGGGATAAAAGTTGATGGAGAATACCTTAGCAACTTGCGATTCGCTGATGATATTGCCTTGCTTAGTAACTCAGGGGACCAATTGCAATGCATGCTCACTGACCTGGAGAGGCAAAGCAGAAGGGTCGATCTGAAAATTAATCTGCAGAAAACTAAAGTAATGTTTAACAGTCTCGGAAGAGAACAGCAGTTTACGATAGGTAGCGAGGCACTGGAAGTGGTAAGGGAATACATCTACTTAGAGCAGGTAGTGACCACGGATCCGGATCATGAGACTGAAATAATCAGAAGAATAAGAATGGGCTGGGGTGCGTTTGGCAGGCATTCTCAAATAATGAACAGCAGGTTGCCATTATCCCTCTAAAGGAAAGTGTATAACAGCTGTGTGTTACCAGTACTCACATATGGGGCATAAACCTGGAGGCTTACGAAAAGGGTTCTGCTGAAATTGAGGACGACGCAACGAGCTATGGAAAGAAGAATGATGGGTGTAACGTTAAGGGATAAGAAAAGAGCAGATTGGGTGAGGCAACAAACGCGTGTAAATGACATCTTAGTTGAAATCAAGAAAAAGAAATGGGCATGGGCCGGACATGTAATGAGGAGGGAAGATAACCGATGGTCATTAAGGGTTACGGACTGGATTCCAAGGGAAGGGAAGCGTAGCAGGGGGCGGCAGAAAGTTAGGTGGGTGGATGACATTAAGATGTTTGCAGGGACAACATGGCCACAATTAGTACATGACCGGGGTAGTTGGAGAAGTATGGGAGAGGCCTTTGCCCTGCAGTGGGCGTAACTAGGCTGATGATGATGATGATATATATATATATATATATATCAGTCATGGAAGTGTAGTGTGGTAGACCAAACGCATGGACTATCATCAGAAATTATGATAACCTGAGACAAAGTGGCAGCTTCAGTAAACAGCGGCGTAGGGCTCCATCTTTGAGTCCTAGCCTACGCATGAATGTTCTAACATTTATGGCTTCAAACCCTCATGTTAGCGTGCGGGACGTGGCCGGCAGGTGCCAATTTCCGAGTCATCAGTTTGGAGGATTCGGCCTTTCAGTCGTACCAGCTTAACCAGGACCAATGCTTAGAAGATAGGCACCTGTAGAATCGTTTAGATTTCTCGAATTGGGTCTTCACAAAAACCTATGAGTCACCGGACTTTTTGAGCAACATCATGTGCACAGATGAAGCCAATTTTCGCAGAAACGCCTAGGTAAATTTTTATAATGCACACTATTGGGGGGACTCGAATCTAACTGGGTAATATGCAATCTGCACCAGTACCAGTGGTCGCACAATGCGTGTTTCGGAATTTACGCCGGTGCTATAATTGGTCCAATCTTCGATCACACACTGACTGGACACCGTTACGTGGAAGAAATCCTTGAAGGAGTGGTGGATGAGTGTCTCAGCCAAGTCCCGCTGTCACGTCTCCCACTTCTCTGGCATCAGCAAGATGAGGCACCCGTACACAGCAGCAGCCGAGCACGAAACTGGCTGGATGCGGCTTTTCATGCGCAATATATTGGAAGGCACGGGCCTATAAATTGTCCCGCTAGGTCACCTGACCTCTCTCCATTCGATTTCTTTCTTTGGGGTTATGCGAAAGATCATGCTTACATGATTGAGAAGGACGTCAGATTAGTTCGAGGCAAGGATAACGGATGTCTGCTGTAGAATTCCGGGGTTGGTCATCAAGAAAGCCTCATATGATGTGATAAAACGGACACAGTACTGCGTAGCTGCAAAATAATAATAATATTTGGGGTTTTACGTGCCAAAACCACTTTCTGATTATGAGGCACGCCGTAGTGGAGGGCTCCGGAAATTTTGACCACCTGGGGTTCTTTAACGTGCACCTAAATCTAAGCACACGGGTGTTTTTCGCATTTCGCCCCCATCGAAATGCGGCCGCCGTGGCCGGGATTTGATCCCGCGACCTCGTGCTCAGCAGCCCAACACCATAGCCACTGAGCAACCACGGCGGGTATAGCTGCAAAAGGAGGCCTATTCGAACACGTCCCTTAGGCTGGTGTTAAACTAAGCTTACGAATTCATAGATAATAGGGACACAATGAAATCTAATGGTTTTTTTTTTTCACACTTTCTCATTGCGAATTCGGCTCATTTAGAAATGTTGTATTTACTTTCTTGAAGGCGTCGGTTCTACCTTTTCTCTACACGTTAGTCGCTTCCTGGCCTGTTTATTTCGCTTTTATTTCTTGACAGGAACCTGTTTTTGCAGCACGTATACAATTTAATGAAAAATAAAAGGGTCACTTTAATTTGACTTTGGTCCGAAGCAAGCTTATGGCGCGAAGTATAGCTTCGCACGCATTCTGTCCATGCGGTGCGAGCAAAGCCGGGATTTGGAACATTTTCTGCCTGTTCTATTGCTTTTCACATTTCGTGCGTGGTCAGAGCGGCGCTTCAGCCGCGCTATCAAGGGGCTTTTTTATCAATTCGATCAGTCGACCTTGACAGACGGATAAGTGTGACGTAGAAATAAGAGGAAGGAAAGGCCGCAAAGCCGCGAAACCTGCTGTTGGTGCTCCTTCCGTACCATGTTCAAGGTGATGAGCTGTCTCTTCAGGTTTGCGACATTCAATGCAGTTACTTTCAATCAGCTTATTTGAGAGCGCTGCTTTATGGATGCGGGTGGGGGCGCACTCACGTGGTATTTTTCATACTTCGTGAGGTTTCTTTGCCAGTCGGAAAAAATCGTACGCAAATAGTACGTCGCTGAAAACACCGCCGTTAGATGTCATTTCGGGGTGCCCAAAAATGCATCATTGACACTTTGAAAATTAGGACGGTACTTCTCGAGTTAGATAATTAATTGCAAAGGCCGAATGAAATCTCAGTAACGAAAGAATTACTAGCGGCTGCTCCACTGTACTGCAAACAATATGCACTAGGTTTTCTTCGAGTAACGCAATTGCCCTTTTTTAAAGTCTTGGTGCATTATAGTTGGCGTACACTATAATTCACTCAGTAACCGAAATGATCCAAGCCAGATTGACTCGAAAACAGAACCAACCGCAGTCATGCGCAGCAGCGCTGATACACGGACACAGAAAAAAAAACAAAGAGAGAGAGAGAGAGAGATGCTGCAGTTTCGCCGGAAAGGCGAAGCAGTATCAGTTATAGCCATTTATATTTGAAAATGGATGATGCATCTATGCTAAAATTTCGTGGTCGGAGTCCATAATTTGAAAAGAATATTTCACCTTGTGACAAACTTTATTTGGAAGAAGTATCAAGTACACCTCGCGAGTGTCGATCTAATCGGAAAGACCGAAAACCTTTCAAGCGAAAATCTTTCTCTGCTGAAAACCAAGTTTCTTGTAGAAGTATACCATCTGTGTTAAGTTCATTAGATAGGCAAAACAAATCTGTTAATGCTGAGAATATAGAACGACAGGTCCACTACAATACTTTCTATTGTCCAATGGTATTGATGGCACAGCAGAGGCAACTGTCGCCTTTAGGATACTTTCTTTAATCACAAGCGATGGTTGACTCGTTTATTTTATTTTCATAATTGTAGAACTTGGATATCCCTTTCGTTCGGGAACTAGAACCTCAAGTTCCACATCTGTGACACTAATGGAGTCCGAATAAGACGACTCATCCTCTCCTGGTTGAGCTGCCGGATTAGACACCGTCGACTAGTGTATAGATGTACCTTGCCTCTACCTTGTCGCTAGGCATTCGAGGTGTGGTGTTGGGTACTGAGGACTACCGCGGTGCCTTAGGGGCCTACATTATTTGTATCATATGATTGGAAATCATTTACGCCAAGCATTCTGATAGACTGGATATCAATTTATACGTAGCCATATCCATTGCCTTTTCCACAGCAGAGTCAATTGCTTCCGAGAGATTATTATCCATGCTTTGAGTGTTGTGCGCTGTAATACCAGAGTATCCGAAGGCCCTGTCTTCAATAACTGCAAGTGCACCTCTTCGGGAGCAGTGACGGCGCTCGATTACTTCAGGAATTTGCATTTTTTGAGCGTGAGCTGAGCAGTTCGAATTGTCTGCTGGATGTGTTCCTCCACAGAGGCAGCACTTTTGAGATTATGCGGAAAATTCGCTTGAGGGATGACCATCTACACAGGTGCGACTATGCAAGCTCGACTTATATCCTCCGGCGCTGCGCCCGAATCACCAACAATTCAGCCATTGGATTGGACGTGACGCGAGTGGTTCTACACGTAACGCAAGAGGCCACACCTTTATTTCTGACGGACATGATGTGCCTGCAAACGTGGCAATTACTGATTCTGTCGGACTCCTCTCGTTATTTAAAAGACGATTGCAATAGGTAAATAGCAATGACGCCTGCTGCAGAGAGCTTGTACGGGGCTTCAATTAGATTTAAGTTGGAGTCTACCCCCGTACAAGAGCTTTGATGCACTGAAGGTGAGGAGGCATAAAAACGCTCACTCGCGTGGAAGTGAATGAGGTGCATTTCAGTAGTTCTAAGGCACAGGTCTGGTCTGGTGACCTACACAATGTATCTCGCAGTCCGAACGCTCACACGTCAGTGATGGCCTGGAAGTGGTTAGACATGGTTTAAATTCCTTCTTGACAGCTTGTGCGTTCGTGTGCCTGGTGGAACCTCCACTGACAGGCACGGTTGTAACAGGAATGATGCTAACGCCACTGGAAAAAATAAGTTTAACGGTAATTCATTATGAGGCAGGGATGCCAAGCAGGCGAATCACGCCTGGCCAGGAAAATCGATCGACATCAACCCAAGATGGCTGACTCAAGAAATACAAATAAATCAGGGGCTAAAGTAAGGTCAGTTAGAAACCTAAAACCACTTGAAACTTGGCCAAAACACCACTGCAGGTCAACGAAGCTTTGAGTGGAATCGAATGGGCCAAGGCGCTTTCGCCTTCGCAATGGGTCGCCGCCACTGACGCTGTTCTTGGCGAGCGTCATGCTTCGTTCCCGAGGGTTGTCCTCATCTTCGAGCTCCCGCTACTGCTTGCGCGAATGGCCA
Organism: Dermacentor variabilis; assembly: GCF_050947875.1. Lineage (NCBI taxonomy): Eukaryota > Metazoa > Arthropoda > Arachnida > Ixodida > Ixodidae > Dermacentor > Dermacentor variabilis. Next base: position 245,780,459 of record NC_134568.1, on the reverse strand, counting down.
ATTTGGCGAATATGCGCTAGTACAGCACGCTGAAGGCACGCTGTCGCTTTCGTTGCTCAACTACTCGGCGGTAAGCTCCTTCTTCGGGCAAAGCATGTCGCACGGCATCATGCGATGTCTAGATGATGATGATGATGACGATGATGATGATGATGATGACGACGACGACGACGACGACGACGACGACGATGACGATGATGATGATGATGATGATGATGATGATGATATTAATGTCGTTGCCACATACCCACTCACGGGGATTGGCCACAAGTCGGGCAGACATTACATATGTGATAAGTGAATGCCTTGTTTGGTTGCTTGCTGGCCTGCTGCTTATTTCATGGCGCTTACCCACTACGAGAGAGAGGCCAAGAAGCCGGTGGTTAGCAGAAGGGAGGGAGAGAAAATTTGAAAGAGAAAGTAAATCAGAGTAAGGTAGACATTTTTGGCAATCGCGAAACGGACTTACTTGACAGACTATTCAACCTCGCGATACTGCTTGCGGACGGAGTCTTCTTCATCACGACCACGAGCATATACTAAGTGACACAAGCTGGTAGACACTTTGGGCCACTGGGTCGGCGTAACAGGACGGACGGACGGACGGACGGACGGACGGACGGACGGACGGACGGACGGACAGACAGACAGACAGACAGACAGACAGACAGACAGACAGACAGACGGACGGACGGACGGACGGACGGACGGACGCACCCTAGGAAGTACCCTAAGAATGCTAATTGCATAAAAAAAGGATGCTTCCGTGAACTACAATCACTAGACAGAAAGCAGGCTGGACTACCGGGCATTGATTTTAATTGCTGAAAAAGTTCCTGTGCTTCATCTTGGTTTAGATGCGCGTCCTCTGTGTGTATTTGTTTGTTGGCATGGCTAGGTCTAGGGTGGGAGGCATCACTGATTCCATTCACCTCGATAGTGCCGATCTTGTAAACAATGGGTTCGGACAGCGTTTAAGTCAAGCAGCATTTCTCGTTGCTTTGGAGACCAGCCCACGGAATAAGAAGGAAAAATCCACAATTACAAGAAAACAGCAAAATAACCATCCGTCCGCAAGGGAATAAAGTTTCCGCTAGGCAGCGCATAATATCCCTAAATTTAGTGGGAAAACTGCTAAGTTGGCAGCACCGAATAGGAGTTGCTCCCCCCCCTCCCCCAAAATAAAGAAAAGAAGAAAGACACCGCTAATGCGTCGCATAAAGAATGATGCCTGATTTACTATAGAGCACTAAGGCGAATATAATTTTGCTACATAGTCTTGAATGATAAAAGAACCCGAATGTGTACAATTCATAAGAGGGCGAGAAGAATCGAGTAGCTGAATGACTCTATTTTTGACCATTACTGTAATAAAGAACCATATGTGACAATGGATTCCTTGAAAGCATAAAGTAAAGTTTTTTTGGTGAAATGTGATATCATTGTAAAATCCTGAAAAAGTATATTGAACAGAATTAATATCACATTAATTATTACCAGAAATATTACAGAATTATTACCTATATTGTTGCGTTCATAGGAGGTTGTGGCCAAGTACTGCACCAGGGTGGCCAATCCTGCTCTGGTGAGGGAGTGCGTTACCGGTTCTGGTCACCGGGATCAGGCCACACTCCAGGCCTGTTTGTGCAATTTTATCAATACGCGGATTGTTTTTTTTTCTTGTTTTTTTGTTTTTTTTTAATCCGGTGGAAAATTGCCGGCACCGGGATTCGAACCACGGACCTCTTGCACGCGAGGCGGGTGTTCTACCTCTACGCCACCGCGCATTCTCTGTGTCTTACCAGTACTCACCTACGGGGCAGAAACCTGGAGGCTTACGAAAAGGGTTTTACTCAAATTGAGGACGACACAACGAGCTATGGAAAGAAGAATGATAGGTGTAACGTTAAGGGATAAGAAAAGAGCAGATTGGGTGAGGGAACAAACTCGAGTAAATGACATATTAGTTGAAATCAAGAAAAAGAAATGGGCATGGGCAGGACATGTAATGAGGAGGGAAGATAACCGATGGTCATTAAGGGTTACGGACTGGATCCCAAGGGAAGGGAAGCGTAGCAGGGGGCGGCAGAAAGTTAGGTGGGCGGATGAGATTAAGAAGTTTGCAGGTACGGCATGGCCACAATTAGTACATGACCGGGGTTGTTGGAGAAGTATGGGAGAGGCCTTTGCCCTGCAGTGGGCGTAACCAGGCTGATGATGATGATGATGATGATGATGATGATGATGATGATGATGATGATGATATTATCCAAAAGGTTGGAGAAACTAATACAAATGCAAATGTCTTAAGTTTTTTTGAAAAGCACGATCTTACCTCTAAAGCCCAATTTGGATTTAGGAAACGCCTGTCTACGGAATAAGCCCTACATCAACAAAAAGAACTATTTCTACTACAGTTCAAAAACAAGAAGCTCGTACTTGGCCTTTATATTGAGTTCGTTAAAGTATTTAATAGCATCCATCATTCCCCATTACTTGAAAAGGTTGCAACTTATCGTGTTCGAGGGCACTGTCTAAACCTCATCAAATCTTACCTAGATAATCGCTATCAATACGTACAAATAAATAATTGCCGCTCAGATTTAACACACATCAGCAGAGGCATTCCTCAGGGCAGCATTCTTGGCCCGTTTCTTTTATAAATGACCTAGTAAATATCTATAGAGACGCGAAATACATAATGTACGCTGACGATGCTAGCATATTATTTACGTCCCCTGAACCTGGTAGCCTTCAAAATAAAGCCAGCGCTGCTCTAAAAGCTTTCCAAAAATGGTCAACAGCAAACATTCTACTAATTAATACAAACAAGAAAAAAACGTAAATTTTCAGGCGGAAATCTAAGCAGATAAACTGTAGTCTCATCACCCTTCTTTATATATGCGCGCGAGAGAATCGAAATAGTACGTAGAGTGAAAATACTTCACACAAGAGATGCTTTTCGATGCACACATTAAATCGGTTTTAGGCAAGTTATCCCGTGTTGTTGGCATGATGGCGTGACACAGAGGTATATTACATTTTGAAATAATGCTTCTTGTTTAAAATACACTCTTTTTTTCTTCAATACATCATTGTTTATTGGTATGGGGCGCGACGACATGTACTATCGTGAGCAATATAAAATGTAACACAGCAGTGCGTGTCAGATAGCCTCGAACCCTGCTATGGGCGATACGTGGCGGCCGCAGTCGGAAACAAAGTAGAAAGGAGGACGCTGTTCTAATAGCTGTTGGCACTCCCACCATGCCAGTGACGTAGCCAGAAATTTCGTTCGGGGAACCGTGGGGGGGGGGGGAGGGGTGCTCACGTTGGAGCTCGGCCTCCTCTTTATAGAATTTGACGAGGCATCAAATACATGAATAATAACTGCATTGCCATTACCAAAGATGCTGCAAACGAATTCTTAAACACTACGCAGTGTCAAGACAAGCAAAATATGTATTTTTTTTTTCATAAAAGGATATACTCTTATGTCCCAAAAATTGCGCCCGAAACAACTGATATGAATTCTTCCATGTTTTTTGTCTATTTACTCACGAACAAATATCACTCGAACTGTATCGTGTATATGTCTAAAGTTCGTGTATATCACACGAACTTTAGAACTAAATCAGTTCGAAACAAGCAAAGCAGTGCATGCCACGGATATGAAACTTGTAAAGGCCATGAAATGAACAAGTTGAGGACAAATACTTTAACAAACTTTGTCATTCAAGAACCTTGTTTAGATTTTTGTACATATGCAAGGGCCAGAGAAAAATCTCAATGACGCTGCTCTTCGTTCCAGTGTATTGCGCAGGAGCAGGTGTCACCGGTCGTGTATTGTACTTGCACCGAAATTATAGTCGCAGCAGAGAGCGCATATAAAAAGCAGCATTTCTGCAAACTATACGAGGGCGAGTCAAATGAAAGTGAGCCAATGCGAATATATGACAAACAGGGTACTTTATTTAAATGTAGTCTCCATAAGCATTTAGACATTTGTCCCACTGACTAAAGAGTCGCGTGATTCCCGTTTCATAAAACACCTTGGATTACTGCCTCAAAAAGTCTGTAACTGACTCTTTCACGTCATCGTCCGACACGAATATGGTTCGCTTGAGCTATTTGTTCAATTGCCCCAAAATGAGGAAGTCGCAAGGCAACAGGTCTGGTCTTTATGGAGCATGATGCAGCGTTTCCCTATTGTACTTTGTCAGTTTTGTGTTAACCACATCAGCGACATGGGGACGGGCATTGCCGCGGAGCAAAATGACCCCATTCGTCAATTTTCCATATCGTTTGTTCTTGATTACGACACGCAGCCGATCCGGTGTTTCACAATATCGGAAACGATTGATAGTCTCTCCAGGTTTAGCAAATTCGATCAGTAATGGCTCCTAACAATCGAAAAAGTCAAAAACACATTTCTGGTGGAAATGACGGCCTTTGCTTTCTTTGGGAGTGGTGAGTCCGAATGTTTCCACTTTAAGCTTTGCCGTCATCCTTTATGTTTGTAGTAGTGGCACCATGATTAGTCCCGGTCACAACTGCAGACAAGAAGTCGTTAACTTCATTGTGATGCCGGATCAGATGAGTCAAGGCAGCACCCAACCTCTCCGTCTTCTGACGGTGGTTCAAAATCTTGGGCATCAATTGCGCACACAAGAGTCGGTAACTGAGATGTTCATGAATCATGGTATGAACCTAATCGTAATTGATGTTCACATGCTCTGCCAGTTCCTAGATGCCTCCGTTCTTGTCTAATCAGCTCATCAACCTTTGCAATTGTGTTGGGGTTTGCACGGTAGCACGGTGGCCCGGTCTTGGATCCTCTTTGCGACTTTCACGCCCTGCTTTGAACCGTTTGCTCCAACGCTTCATGGTGACCAATGAAATACAAGACAAAAAGTGAGGGAAAGTACGAAAAAATGTAATAAAAAGTAAGATGGAATAAATCAACTGTAGTTTTACTAATAAATAATGATCACCTGAAGGAAAATCACTACTTGGACTCTCTGCTCTATAATTTGTTAGCCACTCACATGCTGGAAGATATAGATAAATTATGTGCATTTACATGTCCATTACTCTTTCCGAGTTAATATAGTTAGCATGTTTTTTTCTCGTAATACACGTCGATGCTTATGCGATTAATGAACGTGCCTGGCTCAACACGGATTCCCTCGTAATGAAATGTTAAGCTGGTTTTTGTTTCTTTCTATGGTAGTTGCCACGACGAAACAGACATTGTTTAATAAGGTTGCTTCAATCTGTTGAAAAAAAAACATTTAAAATATGGAACACTTAACGTTGTCGTTCAAATTGTAGCCATTAATTAGATATTATAGCCATCTCCACGCTATGATGCACCTAACCATCGGCGCTTTACAGTGTTTCTCCGTCATCTAAATCATTCGCCAACAGATGTTGCTGTGCTGATGCCTCTCGTATTCTTCGATGGCGTGAGTAAACGAACATTCATAGCCTCCAATAAAGTTGAAAGTCGTTAGTTCTACAAGGGGTGGATTCTGGCAAACCACTGTAGTGTGCTACGTAAAAGTTCGGTGTGCTCTACTTAATTAGCCGATGAAATAGACCACAGGTTACCAGCGACGCCCCTCACTGTGGTTACAGTGACATCGATGAAACCACTCGTGATTCCTTATAAACATTTCCGGGCACTTGTGCTGAAAAAAAAGAAAACGTTGATAACATTGGTCGCGAATGCGCCTATGGTTCGGAGTTCGTAGAGTGTTTCATTAAACAAGAAATAGCACCAAATATGGTGGACGCCAACGGGATTTTCGCGCGCAGGAAAGAAAGAAGGCCGGTGAGATCTATAAAACAAATCAGGGCTGAAACGCATGAAGGCGTAAAACGCTTGAGCTCTGTTGTGGCCAGGTACTCGGAGAGGTTGTCGAAACACGAAAGCGTCGGAAAAACTGAATTTCCTTGTGACTTGCTCTTACAGCCTGAAATTTAGAGATGTGCTGTTATGGTCGCACATGCATATTCAGAGTGAAAGCCCCTTGATGTCTGGCTGCATACTTTACCCGCCGTGGTTGCTCAGTGGCTGTGGTGTTGGGCTGCTGAGCACGAGGTCGCGGGATCGAATCCCGGCCATGGCGGCCGCATTTCGATGGGGGCGAAATGCGAAAACACCCGTGTACTTAGATTTAGGCGCACGTTAAAGAACCCCAGGTGGTCAAAATTTCCGGAGTCCCCCACTACGGCGTGCCTCATAATCAGAAAGTGGTTTTGGCACGTAAAACCCCATAATTTAATTTTTTAATTTGGCATCATGCTTGAGCTACGAGAAAATAAAACCTCGTCTTCGCTTCCTGTTTGTGAAAACGTGAGAAGCGCTGTATCTATTACAGCTGCGTCCTCAAATTTAGGCGATACGGAGCCCCCTGCCACTCGTCCACCTTGTAAATGACTCAAAATTTGGTAGATGGGGCAAAATAAAGAGGCCAGACAAACCTTGAATGCAATCTTCGGAACGGTACAATGCCGGAGCATCAATTCTTCGTTTGGCACAGGGATATTGAACAAGCAACTGGCAAGGGAACTGCGGCAGTGCATACTATTATAGTATGCACTGTCACAAGCATGTAGCCAGACATCAGGGGGCTTTCACTCTGAATTAGCATGTGCGACCATAACAGCGAACACCTTTAAATTTCAGGCTGCAAGAGCAAGTCAGAAGGAAATTCAGTTCTTCCGATGCTTTCGTGTTTCGACAACCTCTCCGAGTACCTGGCCACAACAGAGCTCCAGTGTTTCACGCCTTCACGCGTTTCAGCCCTAATTTGTTTTTTAGATCTCACCGCCTTTCTTTCCCCTGCTTGTGAAAAGACCCTTGGCGTTAACGAGATGCCCTCGGAGGGGCGACCCCGTGGGCTCGATCGAGAGGAAGCCTTGATTGCTCTCCGCGGCTTTGCCGGCGGCTTCAACGTGGAGTCACTTCATGCAGGGGCGGCGGTTCCGCATTCGCTCAGATCACTTGTGTTGCTTGCTAGTTGTTAAAGGCAGCAATTTTTCTTTGCTGCAGTTATGTCGTCAGCTTTTTTTTACTAAGCTGCTTCTTGGTTCTCACTGCGTGGTTTGCGTTCTCATACAGATAGCAAAAAGAAGTCGGATATTGCCGCAAATGAATTTTAAATTTTGAACTCCAACGTTGTTTACTGGGGACCCTTTAGGGTAATCATGTAGTAATTTAATCTGAAATGACAACACAAAATATAATTACTGCGTCCTTTTAAAACAAAAACAAGAAGATTAAATAAACTGCTGGCCGAAGCGTTGGTACATCGTTTTTCCAACGGTCAAAAACATCTACTGGTGTTAAACACGCCTTGACCGCGTATATTAGAGCAGCCGTGTAGGAGCGTTTATTGCAAAAGCGGTGAGTAAATCGAATATGTACATGCCCTGTGCCATGATCAAACGAGATGCTTGGTTTGATCCGCAGCACCTTTAACGGACGGCGTTTCGTGTTATGTTTCGTGTTAGGCGCTTTGCGCGTCTGTCGTACTTATAAAAGCAATCTGCCATATTCATGTTAGTTGCGCTTTCTTTAATGTGCTGTGGCCGTATGCCCGAGCTCCATGTCTTCTTTTTTTTTTTTTGCGAGTACATCTCTTAGCTCTTACATAATAAAACGGCTGGATTTCCTTTCTAATTTTTTATGTGTCTTCTAATGCCGCATGGGAAAAATTCGCATTGACTAGCATACTGTCAGAACTCATTTTCTGCCACTGCCAAGAGTGAAATATTAAGTTTTCCTACCCACCGAAACCAAAACCCCATTTTGAGACTCTCACATGCAATAAAAGGAGCATTGACAATGGGAATCACTTAAAAAGACCTTTACATTTGGTTTTTTTTAATTGCGACAAGAATTAAGTGCTCGAAATTGGGTTTGCTTTGTCCGCCCGCGCATTCCGTTATGCTGACAACCGCAGTAGTCATCGACGACACCTATCCATGGAGTCTCTCCTATGAATTTATAACGACGTTTCTTGTCGTCGACAGGCCACCTCGCTGTCCCCAGCTGCATCATCACCACAGGGCGCAGAAAGAAGCTTACCCACGACCACCGCCACCATTACTGGGATTTGAGCCCATGGTCCTGTGGTGATGCGTCTTTTGGAGTCGAGCGCGCTACTCACTTAGCTAACACGTAACAGCAGCTGAGGGCAAATTACTGCAAGGTGCTGCGCTCCACACCACACAGACTCCGAGAGTGGTGAAGCCTGCGCTTCTCTTTCGAGGCCCGTAACAAGCAGAATTGTATGAGGATGGCATTATGTGCATCTCATAGATATTAATTCTGACAAGATGACGGTGTGCTGGTATGCAATTCTTAGTCGTCACGCTCATGAAAACAGCGCCGGTGGTAAAAACGAGGCGTGCATGACAATACTGATGATCAGCCTCAAACATGCCCACACTAGAATATGCTTTAAGTGGTTGGTGGAAAACAACGTCGAAAGAATCGACGGCATGAATTCCCAAGCGACATCGCAGTGATAACGTCACGTACTTTCCGCAAGGTTTACCAGAATCCGCCCCTTGAGGAACTAACGACTTTCAACTTTATTGGACACCATGAATGTTCGTTTACTCACGCCATCCAAGCATACGAGAGGCGTCAGCACAACGACATCTGTCGGCGAATGGTTGAGGTGACGGAGAAACCCTCTAAAGAGCAGATGCTTAGGTGCATCATAACGTGGAGATGGCTATAATAGCTAATTAATGACTAGAATTTGAACGTGGACGTTCCGTGTTTTATTTTTTACATGCTTTTTTTTTCAACAGATAGATAGATAGATAACATAACCCATAACCAACCGCCCTATAACCACTGACTTCTTGTTTAGTCCCGGGTAGTTTGAGAGCTCAATTAATTGATGAAAAAGCAGGTAAACAAAAATGCGATGGTGGTCTTCATTGTAGGACAATATATGAGGTTGTTCAGAGCGGAAGTAATCACCAAAGTCTGCTTTCCCCATTTATTTAACAGGGGGGAGGGGGAGGCAGAAGTAGCGCTGTTGGGTCAGACACGATGCATTTAATGGATGGTTTGCAAAAATACTGTTGCACATGCGCGAACACCGCTGTCACGAGCGCCCTCTACATGGTTAGATACGAGAAGCAGACGAACAACAAACGCAGCCCTAGCGCTCCATGACACGCCGGTTTGGGGTGGTTTTGATCGTGGTATTTTCCTGTAAAATCGGCTAGTTGTGTTGCGTATTGCGCGCAAATTGCTTCACTAGCAAACGGAGCACGAGTTGATTTCGGTTTGCGTACGAGAAGAGCTATCCGGCGAGGAAAGCAGCATGGATAAGCGACGGCCGGAGATGCCATCACAACACAACTTGCTCGCTCGATCCTCGCAGAGCCGGTTCTCATCACGCTGCTTGCGGCTACTGAATTCTTATATGCCAGCGTCGCGAGGTAATTTTGGCTTGCAAGCTTCGAGACACATTTAAACGCAGCCACATTTTGCCGGAATGTGGAAAGCTCAAGATGGATAAGGACGGAAATCGCTTGCGGAAGCGTAGTGGTGTCACTCAGATGTCGCTGACATGCAATTATAATAAATTTTGTAAAGTGATGTCAAAAGTGTGCCTCATATGACAATCATCGCCCAGTACTATACGCCATTGAAGTGATCGAAACACACCATCCGAGGGCAGCAAGTTGGTGTCGCCGACGGGCAGCGCGGAGCGACAACCGTGCGACGCAGTTCGCCTGGTTTTCTCTTTTCTGCCGACGGTGTACAGATATCCTAAGGCGTTTTTCATTTGGCCTCTTAATATTCATGCATGCATTAAAGAGTTCGCAAAAAACTATGCGCTCACATTCTACCAGAAGTTTCTTTGTAACCGGCGACACACACGGGCAGCGAGCAAGACCTACCGTCTTCAACGGTGGCAGTAAGTGCATACAGTCGATATAACGGCACGCCGTTTGAGACTTTCCCTTATTTACCGTACGCGAAAATGGACTGTCGTAATAAGACAAACAGCTCCTTGAAATTTTGCTTTGTTGCAGATGGGCCATATTAGTACTTAAACACTCCTAAGCGAAGCATCACGTTCGGCGCGCTGACTTTGTCGGCCGCCGCCAATCGCTCGAGCCGGTAGGCCTAGCTCTCGGTTGTCGAAGCAGCAGCCGATGGCACTTGTAATGAAAACGCCGCGAGTCATAAAGCGTTTATAATCGTAAGCATTTTAGCGTCTGGACAATTGTGTCGCGGTTAAATGAACACAGAGTTCATTCTCTATATACTCTGTCGGCAACAAAGAACAAATAATGCGAGCCGCCTTGCACTTTGGTCGCTGCGCGCGGCCAGTCCGCGAAACCAAGTGTGGTCACTCGGCGACACATCGGCAGTGTGTTTCGACGACGTGCACTCCGCTCTTTGTTGAAGGAGTGCATGTGGCACGCATCAATCCCGTGCTGGCCTCAGCAGCCTCCGAATATACGATATTTTTAACGTAATCTTCCTCTTTAAGTGCCGAGCCTCGATGAGCCTGGTGAATAGTGGCAGCTATAGAAAGCAAATACTGCCACACGCGATCAGTTTGAATGGTACGCTTTGGGAAGTCGTAGGTCCATGTCATGTACTAAAACTGGAATGCGGCGATGGCGTCTTCAATTATTTTTGCTGCAGTGAACATACACGGCTGCCGCGACAGAGGCCAGGCAGAAGCCGCGAAACGAAACTCGCTTTCTAACCACATAACCTCGCACGCAGAGCGCTGCATCTTTGCCTGTTGTGCGCCAGATGGCGCTCACTATATTGCAAATCATCTTGCTGCGGTAAAGCTAGGGGAAACAATGGAGTATGTTTTATTAGAATGGGAATACATCTGCCCAGCGGTCGATTTAGGCACCACTGGCCTCCTTGAAGCCCTTGTGTTCAGCGAAAGCAGGGGAAAAGTAAACGTGTCCGCAATAGAGATTAGTAATGGCGATTGGAAGATTGATGGAAGAAAAGTAGGGAAATGACAAAAAATGGAGACGTACAAAAGCAAAGTTCCCAATAAGGGGTCAGAAAATCTGGTTGTGGGAGTTCACAGTGGTTTCTTTTTCTTTTTTTTCTTTTTTAACTTGGGTAGGACATTGGGCAGTATAATAGCAAGAGCTTGGTGGCGCAACCCACCGCCCCGTTCCAAAGGGGACGCTCATAACATCCATCCATCCATCAGTCCATTCGATAAATAGCGACCACACTTGCGGCTTTTGATGCCACAGATATTGTTGTCCAGCCTTCCGGAAAAAAATTTCCGAAAATTTGTAAGTTTAAGAAAAGTTGGAGCACGTTTACAAACCTGTAACTCTGCACCAACGACAACTATCCCTGTTTTGTAAACGGCACCTTTCATGGCAGCAGTCTCCAAACTACAGCCCCCGGAAGCCTCCCGGCCGGCCTGGGGCTGGTGGCATTTCCTTCCTATGACGGGCCGCTCGCAAGCCCCCCCCCCCCACCCCAAAAAATTAAAAAAAGAAACGTTCCTCCCCGCAGAGCCACCGCTGCACCTGCACCTTTGAGTAGTTTCTTGTACCAGAGCCAAGTGTGAACTTCTCTCTCTTTTCTCATCTTTCAATGCCCTTTCCCCAGTGCAGGGTGGCCTCCCGGCCTTTCCCTGATGACTTCTCACGCACTCTCTCTTTTCCGCTGTTGTGCTTCCGCTTGGACGCCAGCTTCACTGCAGTCCCAACGTCACGCAACCTCGTCCGATGCAATGCCGCCGAATCAGGGGCGAATATCGCGTCAGGAGTGCGCGATTGGCCAGTCCGGGCCACCACGCCGAAAGACGCGCTGAAGCACTCTCGATTTCGCCCATATAAGACCCGGCGTGCAGGGCCGGAGAGCTTTGCCAGCTTTTGGCTCGCAACACTGCACGCCATGCAAATAGATATACGTATAAAGCTCCTTTCTCCGTCACCTCGTTCCTGAGGCGGGGCTCGGTACGGCCGCAGACTAGATCCGCCTCTGCACCGAAACCCAGAATAAGGTATCCAGTATGGCAATGATTATTGTTCACAAGCAGCATACCCACAAAATGGAGCACTTAAGGCTACATGGCTGTTAACACAAGGAATAAGAAAACAGAAAAAAATAAGGAAAATCGGGGTGACTCTTCAAACGGGAGGTTGCGCAACATTTTGGGTCTCCTTTTAATAAAACTAGCCTGTGCTCCTACAATTACACGAGTTCATTCGGGCAGTTCCTAAAACGCAAAAAGTGAACACGGATTTGCGAAAATCCCGGTGTTGCTGTAGCGACACAAAAACGCAGTAAAGCCCCTTTGTAAACAATGGTGACGTTTTCCAATACGCCTCAACGTCTCGCAAGTATCTGCTTGGTGCATGCTAAAGTGACTGCAACCAAGCAAAAAAACTGTGCTACTGGCAAATGTTAACAAGCTTGTTTGGAACCGCAAATGTCTAATAATATTTGAAATTTATATACCCACTGGTGCAACGCGGTAAAAGCAAAGTTGTAATCGTAAAGAAGTTATTTAGCTCCTTTGATATACGTACGTTGTGCCATCGGGCAAACACGACTGAACTAAACAATTATTATTTCCTTAAATCAGGTCGATTACTTACAATAAAGATCTTAGTCTACGTCCAGTACCGTTTCGTAGTGTTTGGTCACTTTCACTATATTTTAGTTAGTTCTTCATTGACCACTGCCCGACACTGGTCACCAATCCTGCCCTCGGTCCAGAAAGTTTGGAAACACCCGCTTTAGAGCATCCAATTGAACTGAAAAAATTTGATGTCTGAATTTATAGCTTACATGAAATTGTTACAGTGTTCCCGGGGGTATTGTAATAGTCCTACTCACAAATTAGTGGTATACTTGAGAACGGCGTATAATACAAATATTTACCGCTTCAATTTATTATTGGGTGACGTTTACAATTTTTTTTCAAGTCAAGTTTATTTGCATCTATACATGTACAGATGACAGGAGTACAGACAAAAAGCCAAATGAATTCGGCTTGACGGGGTCTGTACCCCCTACAAAAATGGCACTGTGCACAATAGAGAGAACACAAACATGCAATAATGGATAAATGAGAAAAAAAACGTGAACATTAGTGAACATTGTATAACAGAAATGCATAAGGGTAAAAAAAATCAACGATAGAATGCTGCAAGAAATTGTATTACAGGAAGCGAATAGTATGAAATGACACAAATAATACAGCCTTGAAATTCACATCTATAAATGATAAGTTATTGACAAGCAGAGAAAATTGGTTAAGCGTTCATGGCGTCAGTGTATACCATAGCAAAAAGAAAAAAAAGGAATACACAATGAGCCTATTAAAAGGAGAGATAGGTGTCTATTGAGTTTCCAGTGAGTTTAACAAAGATGGCAGTGTGTGGCGTAACATTTGTTCACCGTAGTTAGTGCGCGCTTTAGGAACGTACCGTGTTTCTCTGTGACGTGTGTTGTAAATGTTAGAATTCATTGTCAATAGAGATAAATGCTCGAAAAATTTCGTGTTCTGTTTTTTCGAAGTAGTGAAACGCTTGAGTAAAATACTACGATATATGGAGGTGACCGGTTGTAAGTTAAGGGCGCTAAAAAGGGGCTGCGTATGAGCGTCATATGAAGAATTGGCGATAGCGCGCACTGTTTTCTTCTGCAAGAGAATAAGTTTAGTGATGTTAGACATCGTGGTGTTTCCCCAGACTAAATGACAGTAATTCAGATGGGACAGGAAGAGAGAGTTATAAAGCAATTTTTTGACGCTCAAGGGAAGAAAAAATCGAAGTTTCGTTAGTATTCCCACAACACGAGCGATTTCGTTAGCAACTGAGTCTGTATAAAGATTCCAAAGCAAGTGTTCTTGAAATACGACCCCGAGGCATTTAATAGATGGCACAATGTTGATAATCGAGGAACCCATTAGCAAATGGCCGTCAATGTGGACATTTTTGTTTTTAGGTTGAAAAAGTACAGCCTTTGTCTTGTTTTTATTTATAGACAGGGAATTCAGTGAACTCCATCGATTAAGTTCACTTAAAGCAGCGTTCGCAAGAGCCAACAGGTCCCTTGCACAACCAGATGTAAAGAACAGACTAGTGACATCAGCGTATATGATGAATCGGGCAGTGGTGTCAATATTAGTTATATCGTTTATGTAAATGTTAAACAACAAAGGTCCAAGAATGCTTCCTTGAGGTACACCAGAATGAATGGGTAAGTTATCGGAAATACAGTTATTTATTGAAATCCTTTGACACCTGAACTGCAGATAGCTGATTAAGCCAAGGAAGGGGCCCCTGAAACCGTAAATTTCAAGTTTTGTTAGCAGAGTGGTGTGGTTAATTGTGTCAAAGGCCTTTGAAAAATCGATGAAAACGCCTACTGTCACTAAGTTGTGCTCAAATGCTTGTAGTATTAGTTCCTTTTGTGTTAGTAGAGCTAACTCTGTCGAGCGACCCTTCCGGAAACCGAACTGACAGTCAGTAATAATATTGTGTTTTTCGCAGAAAGCGGTCATTCTCAGTGTTATTAATTTTTCTAGGCATTTTGAAAATACAGGCAAAATGGATATTGGTCTGTAGTTGGACAGGTTGTTTTTATCACCGGCTTTGAAGAGCACTGTCACCTTTGCGAGCTGCATGCACTTGGGAAATATACCGTTGACAAAGCACAGATTATACACATGCTCAAGAACTGGGCATATGAGATCTAAAACGTGTTTTACGGGGCGTATTTGCAGGTCGTCAATATCGCAGCTTTTACTATTTCGCAGAGCGGAGAACGTGAGATAAATTTCTTCTGCGCTAGTTGGAAGTAAAAAAGCACTATCACAATTTCTGGAATTGAGGTACTCTGCGGAGCGTGGATAGTGGAAACTATTTACGAGGGACACAAGATAATTATTAAAAGCGTTTGCTAAATGAGTGCCTGATGAACGTTCCCCGTTAACTATCGATTCTCGTACGCCCTCTGAATGCTGACGTCCAATGTTAAGCACTGTGCTAAGGTTTCTCCACGTGATATCCGTTCGCTTTATAGCTTCAGGATTAAATAATCTGTGAAGGTATTCTTTCTTGGCTTGTCTAAGAGTAGCATTTAACTTATTTCGAAATTTCTTAAATTCTGATAGATGGCATGTGTCTCTTGTGTCCAAAAAACGTTTGAATAGAGCATCTTTTTGCTTGATTAGATTCAGAAGTGCATTGGTTATCCAAGGTTTTCTAGCTTTTCTATGCTTCAGTGTTTTAGGATGAAAAGATTCCGAGTAAGCCTTTTTGAAAAGACGCAAAAATGACTCGTACGCGGCATCTACGTCGGACTGATTGTACACCTCGACCCAATTTATTTTTGATATTTTTGTGCGGAATTCATCAAGTGTAGACGGATTAATATCTTGAATAGTCAATGGGGGACACTGCTTCGGTTGTTTAGCCGAGACATACGATTCCAGAATTGCATTATCGATTTTTATAGCTGCATTTTTTAAAATTTCCGTGCTGACAATTTATGTAAAACAATTCATGGTCTAAATAAATAATCCGCCTTCTACAGTCACCAGATGTTCACTTTTTCTTTTAGATGCAACAAGCCTCTCCAAAATAGTTTCTGTAGTTGTTGAGAAAAACGATTTTTCTGTTCCCAAGTATTTAGACGGGAGTTTATGAGCTAAAGCTTCCTCTTGGTTCAGGGGTTGTCTCAGGAAAGCATTTATACTTTTATACGTATTTGAATAGGCCACATCGGAGTTGGGCCGGAGATAAAGCTTCCTCTTAAGTCCAGGTTCATTCGCAATTACGTTGCATTAAACCAAGTGTTACGAGCTGTGGAGGCGTTACAATTAAGACTTGCCAAATTTCGCATTAAATGTACGTGTAGCAAGAGAAATAAATATCATAAGAAGCCAACAAACACTGACGCCAAGGACAACATAGGGGAAATTACTTGTGCTTAATAAGTGAAATAAAGAAACGATAAATTAATGGAAATGAAAGTGGATGAAAAAAACAACTTGCCGCAGGTGGGGAACGAACCTACCTGCGGAGATTGTGGGATCGTCCGCCACCTGCGGCAAGTTGTTTTTTCATTCACTTTCGTTTCCATTAATTTATCGTTTCATTATTTCGCTTATTAAGCACAAGTAATTTCCCCTAGGTTGTCCTTGGTGTCAGTGTTTGTTGGCTTCTTATGATATGACTAATAAAAATCGGGCCCCTCGTTTAACCCCCTTTCTTCTCTTCCAAGAGAAATAAATGTATGAAACAGATACGAGCGCGCTCAGCGACGGCGCGTCATGCGTCCAGACGGCCAGACTGCCTCGCTACACGCTCACCTGACCGCGCACGTGATCACACATAATCTTACGAGGCCGCAACTCTCACCCGGCGATCACCGACCGACGCGACCTTTACACTCGACACCTTCTCCGCCGACGCGCACTCACGTGCGACACAGCCCCGTCTTCGCACGTGTTTCAGCGCCCGCTCGCGGACGCCGTCGGTGCACGAGCTTACGACGCGTGACTCGCTGCCGGCCCGAGCAACGGCGGCGCATTGTCCGGTGCGGTGAACCGCTGGCGTGGTTGGGCGGTCGGCGCCCCGTTCATTGTTATTCTGAGCGCACGTCTCCGGGACAAGGGCAGACGTTCTAACGAACCGGAATTGCTGACGCGTGCCGCCTAATGGTTTTCCTTCCGAGACAGCCATGACTAGGGACATGCACGAGTCGATTCAAAGTGAAAGCTCCAAGTGGAAGAAACTTAGCTGAGTGCCGTCGTTCTGCACGTGTTTGCATGCAACCTTGAAGCACTACTAGTCTTTGTTCGCTGAATACAGAGCTGGAATTCAGAATGGTTGTTAGAATAAATTGATGCGTTCTGTGATATGCATTCGTCTAATTTTAACGCGATAGCGTCAGAGAGCCCGTGTCACAGAAAACCTGGTGTCGGACGTCGTTACGGCGAAAAGATTTTCGAACCACACATACCCAGGCCTTCTATGTGACGCCAGAAATGGACAGAACTAATTGAATTGCTAAAGCTAAAATACATAAAAAAATCGTAAACTACGACCTGCAAACAAATTACAGACACGATAGCTCTCGGATTGTAATTTTAATTTACGAGAAAAAATCATTCTGTTACGCGACCGCTCAAACAAAACCCCTTTCGGCATTTCTACAAATCATAGAGCGGAGACGGCGTCCGCCATTTGCGCACGCCGGCGCGTAAGTATATCAGAGTCCACAGAGCAGCGTGCCTGGTTCTTTGAAACACTTCCAGAAAGCGCTCGCCTTCGCCGCATCGCAGCCCATGCAAGAGGCCGAGTCTCTACGACAAACCCCGTCTTCGTGCATAGCGTTCGCCGCGAACGTAACCCAGTAAATATTACGGTTACATACGCTGCACTTGCGGGAAGCGTGAGAAGCAGACAGGAATCTTTGAATGCTCTCGCGTTCCACTCTTAAAGACGAAGCTTAAGCGTCCTCCACATTTTTTTATTCACAAATTACCTGCCTGATTTATATTTCCTAGTTTTATAATAACTTCCTTGTGAGCGTCTATAGTTCTTTAACACTGCCCACAGAGTGCTCATTAGCAGGATATTTATTAAATCTAATCCCTCATGCTTCGACAGGAGTGGCTTTTAAATGTCATCTTTGTTCCTTCCTGTCATCCGAAAATCAGCAGCTAGGCAATTGATTTTCTAAATTTACTGTTTTTAAAATAAGAATTTCAACCATAAAATAAGAAAAAAATTAAAAAGGACGAAAGAAACTAAACTGGTGAAAATTCACGTGCATGTCAGGCAACGTCCAAAGCACTGTTACAGCGTAATTTTTGGTCTTGTCTGGTGATTACAGAGTGAAGAGTGAAAAGACTATCAGTTAAGTGGCCATAACGAGCATTAAGCTAAACGCTGCATTCATGTAGTAGACCACGTAGTATATTAAGTTAATTCATCATTCTGTTCAGATTCATAATTCTAATCTTTTTATAAAACACACAGAAAGATTAGGAAAGAGACGGATGGCCATGCCATCGGTGCACACGGGAACTGTGGCGAATCACGAGTCAAGAAAGTTCACTGAAATTCACTTCGTCTTGAACGTTGGCCACCTGAGCGAGAGGCTTCGCTCGAAGAGAGAGGGCCGTGCCGAGTTCTTCGCCTGAAGGCGAATTCTCGATCACCCGCATTTTCTGCGACGCTGGCTAAGTAAGCCATCGTAATGAATCCACAACAAGCCTAAGTCATCGCGCGACTCCGGTAGTAATTACTGTATCAAACTTCACCATTACGTTGCTCAAGGTTACCTTATATTATAAGTCATCAAAGATGTGAAAGCTACTATCGACAATGGTTTTTTCATAAAAGTTTTTGCAGGAAATGTGTGCTTAAATGACCGCAGAACCCGTGAAAAGGGGCGTCGGAAATCCAGATTTAAATTTACGGAAGCAAATAAAGGAAGTATTATATCGTATTGACTATCTATTTAAACGAGTTCTACTACTGCCTAACGAAAGTACTCGTGGTGTTGTCAATCGCTAGCGAGCGCTGAAGATTTTGCAGTAAGTAAATACGCAAGTCGCTGGGCGTTTCCTCAAAGCCTTTCTTGGAAGAAACCTTCCGATGTTTCTTTTGGTGAAATGATTACGCTACCGCTGCTTCGCATTCTGCTTCACTACCGCTGACACTCGGAACTGTGCTTCGCACAGTTCCGAGTGGTAAACCTAATAAGCCCGATAAATGACCTCCCTGCTTTGCTTCTCCTCTCCCTCTTTCTCTCATTGAATAAGTGCATACCAGCATTAAAAAATTGCAGCAATCACTTACTACAATGCTTACTGTCTATTGGCACGGTATACGCTTTCGGTTTTTCGGAGTTTCTCGTAATACTATGTCATCGCGTAGATTGCCGACGTGATTGTGTGACCTGTGACGTGTATTTAACGGCCGTTTCTCAGAATAGTTGCTTTGCCACATCAAAAATAAGTCAGCAGTGGTGCACGCTTTACAGGGGCACATGCCAAGAGGCGAAATCAAAAGCGCTTGGGGCGGGGAGGGAGAGGGGGGTCTAAGAGCATGGAGCGAAGGCCACAAAAGAAGAAAGAAAAACAACAGCTTATTGTTGATATAAAATGTATATTGTTATATATAAAATGAAAATGAGACATCCGCCTAAATGTAGCAATTGCTCTTGCCTTTGTTTCGAGTTGTTGACAAATTCGACTTCGCCCTGCCATCTGCTAGCCGCGTGGTTAGCTCAGATTGTAGAGCGGCTTTTTTTTTTTCGGCGACGACAAAATCAGGCGGGTTCCATAGCCGGAATGCTCCTGCGGTTTGCTATAGTTGTAAACAGGTAATACAGTGGTGCATTAGAGGATGGTAAAATGCGTTACGCATTTTTTTCCAGCTGCATTCTTCCGACTGTTTTTATCACAGCACAGCTTGTTTCACGTTGCGTACAATGAACGACAGTCTGATGTGAAGTTTTCGTTAATTGGAAACCGTAAATCAAAATCAAGTTATTCTGAGCGCAACTCCTCATCAGCTCAGTAATTCTGCGCAAGTAGTAAATAAAGTCTCTAACAGCAACGTGAGGAAAATTCAGCACATAGCGCATCACATAATTGAGCAAACACATTACGCCTAGTCAGAACAATCCAACAAACTAGCCATACTGAACGCAGCCGGAATTCGGAGAGGAATATCAAGAGATACGGGAAGTCAGCGCAGACTGCATGAAGTATCAATGATGCTCCCCTGTTTTGCCATATACCCAATTTAGCCGTTCAACTGTACTTAACTTCAACTTAAAGTCACTTTCAATCCGTTAGTACGCTCAATACTTATGGTGTGCATTTATTGTAATTATGATATACTGATATTTCACCAATGCGAACTATAGGAAGAGCTAAGTTTCCCACCTAATCTCTTCAGTGCTGAACGATGGCACTGAACACACCAATCGCGCAAAATATTCTTTAAAAAAATTGACTCCCGCGCTTTCTTTTCTTCGTTCACCGAAACCTGAGCAGGCGATATGAAAAGTTAAAAACACTTCTCATCGCAGTTTTTTTTTTGACGTGCTCATACCTCTAAAACCCCATGAGAAAAAAATTAAAAGAAAAGTATTGGTTTCTGTATTAGAATCAGCTGTTGCTGACATCAAGAAGTGCAAGAAGAAAGCAAGTTTAACGGTCATAGGATATCTCGGCACACAAAAACTCAGTGACGAAGAAAAGGTGCAACGCCTTTTTGCCTTTCGCTCCTTTTCCCGCGGTGACTTCACGCTGCATCATGTGGGCGGGAGAGAGCCCAGCCGTGCGCTCGCGCGAAGGAGAGTTTGCCTGGAAGAAAACTAATTAGCTTTATCTTTTTCTTGTAGTTGTAGTTGTTTCTATCGCTACAAGGCCACATGGAAGTACCCTTCTCGTCAGGGGGTTCTTCCTCACACGGTGCCACGTATTCCTGCGACATGCAAACTCAGCGTGAATAGCATTTATTGAATAAATGTTGCTCTTCGCCCTGCGTACGCGAACAATTCTGCCCCCCCCCCCCCCCATCCCGCTCTTTCCTGCACTTTCCTGGGCACGAAGGGCGAGAGCGGCCGCCCCGGTTCGGGGCTCTGGTTCGAGCCCCATCCGCGCCGCGGCGCCCACTGCGTGCCGCACGGCGTCGGCTGTTGGTTGCCCGACGTGTCCCTCAGACCGCCAGTCCCAGCGACGGCAGCGAACGCTCGACATGCGCTTTGGCCCGCTGCTCCGGCGCCCGCCGCAGACCGCGCGCTCTTGGGATTACGCCGCTCAGCTCTGAGCAAGTCGGCTCAGCCGACTGGCGCTCTCGGCGCTCACTTGTACAGCGCGCTGCTTGCGCTTCGGTCGCACTTGGACAGTTGCTTCCTCTCGTCCGCTAGACGACGACAAAGCCCTTCGATGCTCAGGCACCCTTCACGGACGCTCTACGCGCTCCTCTTCTGGACGCTGCTCGTCACTTGCCACGGCACCCCCGTGCACTACAAGGATCAAGGTGCGTGTCGGCGTGACTACTGTTTTCCTCCCCGCGTCGCTGTCAAAAGCAATGGACGAGATTTGCGAACCACTCCAGCTGCAGCATTCCTTGCAGTGCCGGTGGCCGCAGGTCACGTCCACGGCATGCAGGCAGAAACGGGCCCTCCGAAAGTTTCACTGTACAGGTTGACATTTTTTGCAGTACTATCATACATCTCAATTTCATATAAAAAGTTTTCAAAAACGTTTAAGTTCTTTCGTTTCTTGTGCTTTTCCACAAAAATAATTTCGCTGCTTTGATTTCATAATTTTCTAGCGCTTACTTTCTTCCATTCTTCTTCTAATAACATCTAAGAAGGGAGCCCACCAAATATAAATAAAGATTTCGATTGAAATCATGGAACTTTTTTTTAGGTAACTTCACTGCACACTTACTTCAATGTTGAAAGCTTTTGCAAAGTAACTTTTAATGTATCATCGTATGTTGTACCTCGCACATTGTTTATAACTTTCACTAGGCCCTACAAACTGTTTCTTTATTTGCAGATAATGACGCAATACCAGAAGCATTTATCGACAATACGTTATTGTTAGAGTGACAGCATTTACGAATGAAACATGTTTTGGTGAATACTCTGGACTTATGTTTAACCTGCCACAGCCGAGCATCTGCTGTATCGTGTATCGTACTTGGACATAACTTTGCGGTGTGCGTGGCCACGTTACGCACTTTAGCGAATTATAGGCCGCGTTCTTTTTTATTTAAATGTTCCTGCTGACCTACTTGACCCAAAAGTTTTACAAAATCGTCTTTTCTTTTCCGTAATAGCCACTTCGAATCTAAATAACAGCTGAACGGGCAAATTACTTCTTTCCTTTCTCATGCGGGTCTCATATTTCAGATCTTTAAAGATATTTAGGCAACTATCTGAACAGTGACACAATGCTGTAGGTATGTTTTTTTTTTCAACGTGTGAAATGTTACTTTCACCTTACCGAATGTGTGCAGTGTATTAAAACGGGCGCGATAAAGCACCGCATGAATACGCTTCAACCTTCAATCACAGTTTCAGTACAAGTTCATTCATATGCCACGCAATTCTAACTAAAAAAAATGTGACCTGTTATTGAAACACAATTTGAACTACGGCATAATTCGAGTAATTTCATAGTTAATGAAAGAAACATATTGCAGCGTTTGATTTCTTTGTTGCGGCGGAATAACGCGAATCAGCAGTTCTTACTGACGTAAAAAACAGCGAGCAATTTCCGCGGACTTTATTTCCTTTAGCTCTCCCTCTGGGTTCCTTGTGGAAGTACTGTAAACACGCATAATATGGTCGTTTCCAATGGTAAACAAGAAAATAAAAAAAATTGCTAATAACAAGCAATCCAAGTGAAACATTGTGAATCAATCTATATTCAGTTTTACTAATTTGTCGGCTGAAAACGTGTTTGCGTAATGAATTACTCTAGCTTGAAGCGCAATGCGTTGGGTGCCTCTCTCTCTCTCTCTCTCTCTTTATCAGTGTTTGGAGCAACGCCTGTAAAAGTGAACAACTGTAAGACTTGAAATGAGCTGCGAAATCGTGCCTCGCCTTTAAAAACTTGAGGCCTTCCCCCAGGCATTTGTGCGAACGCACTGTTATTATGCAGAGGCGTGGACGATAGGCTCTCAGGCGCAGTAAAAGCGGCAATTTCATTATGATGTAGTTGCATGGTTTGGGGTCTCGTCATCTGAAATGTAAATCATAGAGTGGAGTTTCATTGACTTATAACAGACACCTGGTTGTAACGAAGCGAAGTTTTTAGTATTTATTTTTTTATAAGAACAAATATACCAACGCCAAAGTAGAAATTAATTTATAAAGAACATATATGAGTACGACGGTAACAGAATCATCAAAAAGCAATAAATATAAGAAAGGTACAGGAATAACGCCTTATCACGGCAAGCGGGTTGCAGAGCTCCTTTAACATATAGAAAAACTGTCCTTGCAAATGAAATCTCGCGTTAATACATTGTACAAAACTAGAATGAGTGACAGCTTCAAAAAAGAAAGAAAGAAAAAAAGAAAGAAAGAAAGAAAGAAAGAAAGAAAGATAAAAAGAAAGAAAGAATGAAGAAAAAAAAAGCTCGTTCGCTCAATGTCTTTCTTTCTTTTAAAGCTAGAACGCAGTATAGACCTTGATATTAGTTGGTGTCATCTTTTCTGCCCATACTCAGTCAGCTGCAAAGCATGGCAGTATTTCACTCGACGCCGATCAGGTATTTCACGCTTATCTGCATATTAAACAGAGCTGCGGCACATGTAGGCTCGAATTTCAAATCAAACTGATAATCGCGCCGTCCAAACTTCGAAGTCTCCATATTGTCAGCGGTCAATTTTTCTTCGTCCGGTTGCTTATTATACAGTCAAAAAAGAAGAAAAAATATCTCGTGGCATGTTATTTTACATTCGCTAAAACTTTTTTTCCTGTAGTGTGAACACTGATATCTCGACTGAAACGCCGGCTGCAAATGAAAGCGTTATGCACAAGTAGGAGTGAGAATCGTTTGGGGCGAGTCCAGCCGGTTGTGTTGGGCTACCAGAGAAAAAAAGGAAAAGCTAGAGAGGAAAAAAAAAACAGGAAAGTAAAATAGGCAGCACGAAGGCGAAAAGACACAATGACCGGACATGGCCGTTAATGGGATGCTTTGTGATTTGTTCGGCTCCTTGGAAGAGGGTGAAATGAGAAAAAAAAGAAAAAAAAAAGAAGCGCTGAGCTCTCGTGTTCTGGCTAGTGATCCCTCGTGTTTAATTATAAGTGAACAATTACGACAGATTGCAGTGAATTGCTGAGAAACGAACTTCGCGAGGAATGAAGATAGCTTTCCTGCAGCAATGGGGAGATATAATAAAAGGTCTAAGTCGTCTCATTGCCTTCTAGAATTCGCGCGAGCGGGTCACGTCGTTGGGTAGAATTCCTCGAGCGCGCGTCTTTAATCTGCGCCGCCAGTGAAGTGGCGAAGTACAGCGCCAAGGGCAGCGGCCATTTAAGTTGGGCATAAATTCTGATGCTAGTACAGCTGGGTCAAAGGCCACCGATTGTCGAGGCCGCCTTTTCTAAGTTCACTGAGCTGAGCTTAATGGTTACGCATGATTTGCTTTTCTCCACGCTTTCCCCACAGAGCCTTACCTCTCTGTGAATAACTACGAAGCTTTCTTTATCGAAGTCTCAAATCATTCGATTTTCCTTTGCCGCGCCGACAAAGCAGATGCGCAGACGCTTCGCAGATAGAACCGTGTGTTTGTTATTTTCCCATAGTCGAGGGCTTATTATAGTTCGCTTCTGACTCGTTAACTCTTTAATACACTCTAATAAGTTTAATACACTGTAAGACGTAGTACAGTATGAGAATTGTTTCTCAGATGTCGCTTCCTTGCATAGTCATCGGACGGAAAAAAAATTAAGAGATGAGGCGTCGGGAATTGTACAGGGTGCAAGATAAACTTGATTTCTAAGTAGCATAATCTGACATGTGAACATTTGAGATGCACCAGATAACAGCTTCGTGTCTTTCTACTTTACAATTCCCTAATCCAGTTTATTTCTTAATACGTTTTCTGGAAAACTGTTTCATGACTCAGTTTTCTCTTGAGGATGGAGTAGCACAGTATTGTGTCAAACGAGAAATAAAAGTGCCACGATGAAAACTTCTTCTATGTCTTTCACAAGTGCGCTATTACGCATTATTATTAAGTAATTTTGGTTTTTAAATAATTTGAAACCTAGTCTACATATCCTGTGAGACAAGCTTTTCAGCTGAGCTGCAGGGATACATTTTGTATCTGTGATGGTAACAAGAGACAAATGCGCATAGATTTGGTGCTTTCAGGCAAACAGCCACCTCGGTAACAATACTCTTACAAGCGATATTGTCCGGCTAAAAATTACGAACATTGAAAAAGCGTCTCACGCCCTGCAGGCTCATTTTCTAGCCATTTTCACTTACGGTTTCTTATAAAGTGCAAGAAAGTAGGAGCAGGGTGTTTTAATATGACATTAGTAGGCACGTAGCCTTTCAGAATTATATCTCACAAAAAGGATTAATTACCTAATCTGACTACACGTCAGTATTAATTGCGTGGGTCCAGTGGTAGTACTTTTACTTAGATATACAAGAAAATTACATAAACATTTCCGTTATACAGGTGACAAGAGGCTGTAAAAGGAAACTGTGAGCCGTGATAATTCCATAGCAATAGTTCTATATTTCTGTTCGGGATATCATTTTCTTTTTTCTTCCTTTTTTTTGTCTTTCGTGGCAGTCGATATGCCCCGTTGAATACGTTTTTCTTTCTGTTGTGAATATTCGCCAGCACCCCTCGTACTATAATTCGAGGACCGTTTTTAGCCGCATGACTAGTTTTGTGCTCGCGAGAGCTTTCAAGCCATCGTTGGCACGGTTAGGGAGCCTTAAATGATGCCAGACTGAAACCCAGCCACATTACATAGACGATAGAGCAAGCACGTGTTATAACAATTACGTGCCTCACACTGTTGCAAGCTCACGTAAGCAACACGCACATAAAGCTTATTAGAAACTGTCACAGCAATAAGGCGAAGAACATCGGTCATCGCGACATGGTGCGTCAGAGGTCTGACCATATTATCTCAAAGCAAGACATGTCACGTTGGCTGATTTGTCATTATTATTATTATTATTATTATTATTATTATTATTAAAGAAAATCAGAAAGTTAGCCCCAGTGCTGGTCGCCCTATGGTACAGAGAGAGAGCCTAAGTTGGGGAGCTGCTCAGTGGCAAACTTTTCGCTCATCTGCTGCTAGTGGCCGAGAGAGAGCGCTTGTCACATGGGCACCACGAGGCGCCCGAACGCCCAACTGTGATGCAAGCGCTATCGCTCCGCGGCGGCCGTTTATTTATTTATTTATTTATTTATTTAACATACCCTCAGGGCCAAAGGAATTAGAGAAGAGAGTGGGTTACATGTGAAACTATATATATATAATCATATCATTAGAAGCCAACAAACAACGACACCAAGGACAACACAAGGGAAATTACTTGTACGTACCATTCGAAATAAAGAAATTATAAATAATGGAAATGAAAGCGGATGAAAAAACAACTTGCCGCACGTGGGGAACGATCCCACGTCTTCGCATTACGCGTGCGATGCTCTACCAACTGAGCTACCGCCTGCGCCATCTTCCCATCCACTTTCTGGGGTATTTATGGGTTACTACTAGAAGTAACGCTGGGAGTGTATATATATATATATATATATATATATATATATATATATATATATATACACGAAAAAATCCATAAAATTCTAATTATACAATATTAGCTAAGGCGATCTTGAATAGGTGGTAATTAGTGATGGAGGTTACATTCGGAGGTAGGTGATTCCAATCTTCCGATGTCCGTGGTATGAATGAACGAAGGAAGCATCAGTTTTGCACATCTCGCTGCCTAGAATCAGCGGCCTGCCCATCGTGTTATGTAAGGTCGCCAGGAAGACGAGACCAGATGGCAGCCCTGCGAGGAATTGACCAGTGAAATTGGCATCGGCTTGGAAGAAGGCCGGGGTGGGACAGCCCATCTTCAGCCCTCCACCGCGGGCGGACCGTGGCGTGTCGGCGGCCCTTGCAAGGCGGCCGCTCCCAGAGTCGGTCGTTTGCCGGGTAATTAGGTGAGAATTCCGGCGCTCTGGGCGGGCCAGCGGGCACGCGTCCGATGGGCGGCTTCGGCAACCGGCCGAGCGGGCCTCCGCCCCGGCGGCTTGCGCGAGTTGCACCCGGTCGCCCGGCTTCATTATTCACCGCGCGGCCGACCGATTTTGAGCGCCTGTGGCTGCGGCGCGCGGGTCTCCCTCCCCGCAGTTCGCGCCCCGTGCAACCCCCTCGGTGTGCGTGCGGGGCGCATATTTGGTGGCGGAGGCGCCCATGACAAGCCCGCCGCGGCATCGCTTGTTAAGCGCCGCTCGTCTGAGATTGGAACCGCATCCTTGACCCGGCAAAGTGCGGCCGACCAACGGCTCCCACCGTGATTTGGCACGGACAGCGCTCGCCAGAGAAGCCGGTAAATAAGAGGAGAAACACTCCTTACGCACGCTGCGAGCCCACAAAGTACACACATACGCGCACTTAGTGCAATATATATATATATATATATATATATATATATATATATATATATATATATATATATATATATATATATATATATATATATATATATATATATATATATATATATATATATATATATATATATATATATATATATATATGTACAGCGTCACATTGCTGCACTAATGTGCCGCTTATTGCAAGAACAATGTGTCTCCAATCGTGGCTGATGAAAATTTTATTGGTGAGATCTGGAGAGCACGACATGAAGGAACTACGTATTTCAACACTGCAAAAGCATTCTGTCCCAGTGAAAGTAAGCATTAAAAAAATCAATTAATGCGCTTATGATCACGCTTGGCCCTCCTATACATGTATGCCCCTGACATCATGTGCACAAATTTATGGAGCCGAATTCATTATGACCCAAGGCGATCCGCCACACCTGATTGGCTTATATTCATTTCCAAGAACTGTACCTGCGTTCTCAAACACACCGCAGGGAAAAACTTCAGATTACTTCTGAGATTTGCGGCACTTTGACATCTGCAGAAATCTCAGTACGCGGGTGACTATGGAAACTTGTTTTATTTCACGGCCCTGCAGGAAGGATACCAGGTTACCAGGACCCTTCAAAGGTGCAGCATCAGTTGTTCACTGCTGCAGCATATTTCCCGCCTTGTACCTGATGAGCTTCGGAAAAAAATTTCTCTCACGAGTTATTCTCAATAACTACACACACTTACACACGAACACATTCAGTTCTACAAAGCAATGCCAGTATATGTTCGGTTCTCGTCTTTGAAAAATAAGTGGCTACATATCTTATGACAGCTCCATCTGCCCCAAACGCCGTCGCTTAGCTTCCCACCAGTCGGGAGCGACTGAGGTCGATGCAGAGGTCGTATCACTGATTTACGAGGAGATTGAGGAAGTCAGGTGCGATGGCGAGGGCTCTCTGAAAGTATTTGATATTGCTTTCACAGCACCATTTACACAACCAGATGTGCAACTTGATGGATTTATTCATTTATTTATTTATGTTTACTCAGCGCACTTTAAGATGCCCCGAATTGCTGTAGCGGATAATACTTAGCGGATTCCCAGCATCGACTCACAAGTTTTTGTTTCCTCCTCACCGAGTTTTCTAAATGCGTAAAGCCCTCAGATGCACCTCTGTAGCAATGACATCGTCGCCAAGGCGCAGCACTTAGCGCCCTCGCCGTCCTTTCCAGGACACCACTGTTGCCGTGGCAAAAAATGGCAAAGCGTCTCGAGGCTGTTCGGTATAAATGGCTCACCCGCGACCCACGCACCGCCACTTAAGTTACCGCACTTTTATACCGCCCTTTAATAAAGGTCCTTTCACCGCGCCCAAGCTCCGCAATGCGACGCTCCCTGCTCACCGAATCGGCTGATGCCCGAAGCACGCTGCACGACATCTCTCGAAAATGAGCGAATTCAGCCCGTTCAGCTTTTAAAATAAGAAGGGGTGTCAGAGCAGTCGCGCAACTTCCTATAATCGTCCTGGTGGCCACATTTCAAGTCCGCCGCGAACGAATGCCCTAAAATGCGAAGACTCTGCCGGATGTACGGCTATACAGGGCCCTAACAAGCGTGCCCACTAGTCATATGATTAAGGAGCTGCTGAAGGCCTGGTGCAAAACCCTAAGAAAAAGTCTCAATCCGTGGCTGGCTGCTGTTAGCCAGGCATCGAGCCCATCTCTGGTACGCGTCTCTACTATGGCGCTAGTCAACGACGCGGGGTTGAGTTTCCCGCCGGCAACGGAGGGGGGTCTGCGAGCCAGGCTTAATTAAACGCAGTGGTGTTAATTATTGCTTCCGTTATCTCTGAGAACCTTTTTCTACGCTTCATTGAACCACAGCCAACCTCAAGCAGCTCACGAGTGCGCTTTCTTACAATGGTGCACCTTCGGCAGAAAAGGTGAAAGGAAAAAGATTGAATTGGGAGCCAGGCAGATCCCTGGCCGCCAAACGCTGAGAATATGAGCCCAGAAAGCTTTAAAAGAAAAAAAAACTGCGCTTTGTAGAGGAATAAAAAGTGCGCCTGTATAGGCAAGAAATGGTTATTTACAATCATCTAACTATTGAACTGTGTTTGTTCTGCTCATACGAATTTACGATATTGGTTAAGGCCGGCAAAAGGAAACACATTGAATTTATTTTTTTAAAGATAATTTTACCCGAAACTAGCTAAACAAAAAATAAATAAACAAGTGCTATGTATAGAATTATCGTAAAGCATGGACAAAGCAAATCCAGTTTCTAGCTTTCAACTGCTGTCACAGTAATGATATATATATATATATATATATATATATATATATATATATATATATATATATATATATATATATATATATATATATATAAACGGTGGGAATGCTGTGGGAATACAGATGAGAATGATTTTGATCATACATAAATAAATAGTAATGGGACCATTTAAAAAAAGCACGCTTTTTCATCGAGGACGCCTGATCACTGTCGGTGAAACGTGCTTTACATGGGTTATCGATCGCCTAGGTGCTCCATGTTCTTAAGCATGAGAACCAGTTATGCCCACGATATTTTGGTCTCATTCATCATATATAATGTTATGTTTGTCAGTAATTACGATAAAGCTGAAGTAGGTTTCAACTGCACGACTCTATATATGTTCCGTGCTCGTGCTCTGCAGTCTTTTCTATCTGAAAGTGAATACACAGCCGCTTGTGCCCTTGGATCTGCTGTGGCCAGTAAATTCGCGGACGCATGACAAATACTAACTGTCCGTATAGTATACGAGATCGATGCTAAGGTGTGTACGTTCGCGTACTGT
This sequence comes from Dermacentor variabilis, assembly GCF_050947875.1. Classification (NCBI taxonomy): domain Eukaryota; kingdom Metazoa; phylum Arthropoda; class Arachnida; order Ixodida; family Ixodidae; genus Dermacentor; species Dermacentor variabilis. The sequence goes on along the minus strand of NC_134568.1, from coordinate 245,750,426 downwards.
TTGCCGAGTCTTGCACGATTTGCCGTCGAGGCTGGCAGCGTGTCGCCAGGGAAGCGAACGTTCGAAAACAGTGTGCCTGAAAGTCGAGTGTGTCCGCGACCGTTCCTTGAGCCCTGCTTCAGTCCATCCATGTTTAATGCCAGCTCTTTCTTCGTCGGCGTGGACGAAAGAAATCAGATACCGTGTCCTTTGAAGACAAGGACCCCTTCCTACACGGGCGGTTTGTTGGCACTCGAAAGTCGGAGGTCTGCGTGCTCATGCCGAAGGCCTATAGTCCGCTAGAAGTTGCGGAACTGTGCGTACTGCGTTCGATTTATCGGCACCCACCAACTGGCTAGATTCTGTGCCCACAATCGCGCTTCCTCATCTTTCGGCCGATCTTGTTATTTTACTTTCTATTCCGATCTTTACTTTGGCGCTCCGGTCAATAGTCCTGCCCAGCAGCTTCAAAGCCAGCTTTTGTGTGGGTTCCGCCCACTTTCTTCCAAGCTCGCTTGAGCAGTGGGAGCCCGGATAAAATTATAGAAAGCGTATGAGAAGCTGAGGGTGCTTCGCGACTGTTCTACGCTGCTTTTTGTCCGTTGTATTTGTTTGTGTTGTTTTGCCAAGATGCCCTGCTCTTGTCGTTTCTTGCCTCTTGCGGAACGTTCCACTTGAAAGTACCAAGGCTCAGCTGGCAGGTTCCAGTTACGCATTTTCCTGTTTGCTTCTCAGCGAAGAATGTTTTCAAGGGTTTCCGAGCGTCTTGAGCTTCCCGTCTTTTTGCCAGCGAAAGAGAGACTTATATAAGCTAGGCGCGTTTTGAACAAGTCTGCCAATATTTCGTTCGGTGCATTCGTGCCAGGGCCGACTAATATATGTCGTTGCACATCGCAAACGTAGATTTCGGTCATCTTTTTTTTTCTTTAGGCCATTTTGTCGCCACGGCAACTGTCGACACTTGAATTCTGCGTGCGTTCGAGCCCATCTCGCGCAGTCAAGGCGCCTACAGCTGGCCGTACTTGCGTCGTGTTTTTTTTTTTCTTACCGTTCTGGCTACGCATACGCACGTTATTTCGCCTCTCAATTGCTCTATTGGGAAGCAGAAGCCGCCATATGTACAAAAAGGACCCCCGCATGAAGGCCGATCGATTCGGCGTGAGCAACTGTAGTCGCGGCGTCGGCAACTCTAGAATCGCTTTCGTTTCTCCTGGAGCACGCATTTTAGCCCTCGTTTTTCAGGACTTCAGTTCAGGTTTCGCTTTGTTGCTGCTGCAGCGCGTCCGTATACTGGCTTGCTACTCACTCAAATAGCCAACAACTAAACGTCGTTCTTTCAAGGATGACGAGGTGCACTCTCGTCTGTGTGTCGTTTGAAGCGTTATAAGGACGACAAAATAAAAAAACAAGGAAGCGTAGCAGATGGGGGCGGGGGCAAAGAGGCGTTGGTTTTGTCGGCTGTCACGCACCCGTCTCTCTTCGGTGCGGGGCCACGCGCGACTAGCCTTTGCTGCTAGAAAGGACGCCGCAAGAACGCCCGCCGAATAAAGATACAGCACGATGAAAGAAAAAGGCGAAAACTGGGCGTTGTTTACGCTCTCGATCGGTGCAAACAGCAAAGTTGTAGATGGTGTGCCGGGCGTGTCAAAACAGGTACGCTTTGACATGTAGAGCGGCATGAGTGCGGTGGTATCTCCAAATAAGTTCTGATAGCGCCTACCATCAAAAAATGTCATAATACCATAATGCGTGGTGGCACAGCCATCGCTCGATAAGCGCTAGTGTAAGTCCGCAGCGTGATACACAGGCGCGCCCACTCACCTGCTAAGGAGCTGACGTTAATAGATCATTTTATTATCGCGTAAAATGACTGCGTTAGCGTTAGTGAGCGACAGAACTCTAACGCTATCGTATGCGCTTCAGAGCGTTGTACAAACAATTGTTTTAGAATAGGGATACCGAGTGGAACGTAAGCGCAAGCGCAATTAGCTACGACGCCACCTATAGACGTAACAGTTCACAAAGTACTAGTAAGCCAAATGTACACCAAATAACAATCTAATCTAATGCAGTACCAGTGTTATGACAACGACCAGGGTGGCACATTGCTGGCCCGCAAATTATGATGATTCAATTTGTGGCGCCATCTGTATCACAGTCATTCGTACAAACAGCCGTAATGTATGAACTGTAAGATAGAATTCCGCGCGTAGCTTGTCGCACGCGTCATAGAGACATTCAACAAGAGCGGACACTTCCATAAAGCCCAGCGGCCGAATTTACTGTAGCGCACCAAGCGGATGAGAATATGTTTCAAAGCCTTACACATAGACTCGAAGCGCTACATTTTTTACCACGCACCGCAATCAGTCAAGAAATCGCATATCGATCACCGCGCCCGAACAGTAAACTTAACCACCCCCGAATCCAATCCCAAAGTGATCCTTCTTTTTCTGTAATCTTCACGAATATTTGCAGTCTCATATCGAAGCATCAACTCGTGTCTAACCTTGTGGCATCTCCCAACAGTAATATAATGATACTAAAAGAAGCATGGTTTACCTACGAAGTAACAGATGCCGAAGTGCTTTCGGATCTACCAGATTTTCAGTTATTCCGCACCGACCGCAAACGCGGCCGAGGAGGCGGCGTGCTAGTCGCTGTTGGCCCAGAAATATCCTGTTCTGTTGTCAGCATTCATTCTGACATTGAAATTTTGTGGCTAATTTGTCGCGCTTCACCTCAAACGGCGCTACTCGGGGTGTGTTACTGGCCGCCGAACACTAATCCAAGTTTTTCACGTGATCTAAACAATACAATGAACACACTCACGACCGTGAACCTTAATGCTCATATTTTACTTTTTGGTGACTTCAACTTTCCTAAAATTGATTCGCATAACCTGACACACTCGTCAGCAAACCCTGTCAAAGTAAGAGAGTTTATTGACATTTTTTGAATTTTGACCTAACTCAATTAGTATCAAAGCGCACGCAATTGCTGGCGATTGTGCTAACACCCTAGATTTAATACTAACCAACTATCCTGATTCCGTCTCCTCAATTTCATACTTACCCGGAATTAGTGATCACAAAGTAATACATGCAGACTTTTCCTTCTCCCTTCAACGACGTGATTAAATGAAAACAATTACGTTATACGATAAAGGTAATTATGACGCCATAAGCATCGAGCTCAGAAACTTCTTTCCGGTTTCCGACAATAACTTTTCTACTCAATGCGCGCATGATAACTGGGTGATCTTTAAACATAAAATTAATGAACTAACTAGTAAATTTGCTTCCAAAGTATCATTCCATGCCACGCCACAGAAATTTATTTTATTAATTATGGGGTTTTACGTGCCAGAACCACTTTCTGATTATGAGACACGCCGTAGTGGAGGACTCCGGAAATTGCGACCACCTGCGGTTCTTTAACGCGCACCTAAATCTAAGTACACGGGTGTTTTCGCATTTCGCCCCCATCGAAATGCGGCCACCGTGGCCGGGATTCGATCCCGCGACCTCGTGTTCAGCAGCCTAACACCATAGCCACTGAGCAACCACGGCGGGTCACGCCACAGAAACCCTGGTTCACAAACAAACTGTAGAGATTAGCGAATAAAAAAAACGCCCTTTTCGCGCAGTGAAAGCAAAGTAAATACCCGAAGCTTCGGCTAAATACAACAAAGGAGAAAAAGAATATACACGCGCAATTTGTAACGCTAAATACACGTTTCTGAACCGAGATTTGCGAAGTAGGCTAGCAGGTAACACGCGAAAATTCTGGCAAGTCGTAAACCCTCACGCCACTTGCACCGTCATCCTTACTAACGAATCAGGACACGTATTCACAGATAAGCAATGCGCCAATGCCTTTAACACCGCGTTTTCTTCTGTATTCACCAAAGAATCCAGTGTACCTTCCCTTCCCCCCACTACACTATTGACACCCCCATTATGTGTTCCATCACTTTTTTTACAGATGGTATTTCGTGTATAATTGTAAATATGAAACTGTCTTCATCAGGTGGCCTTGATGAAATTAATTCGAGTGTTAAAAAACATTGATGATACCATCGCGCCATTCTTGTGTTTAATCTATCCACAGTCACTGTCCACCGGCAACCTTCCAGATGACTGGAAAATGGGCAAGGTCACTCCGATCTACAAATCAGGTCATAAAAGCTTTCCACTGAACTACCGGCCCATTTCCCTAACAAGCGTCCCGTGCAAAATTATGGAACATCTCATCTACTCTCAGATTGTAACTTTCTAGATACTAACAACTTCTTTCACCCCAGTCAGCATGGCTTTCGGAAAGTATTCTCTTGCGAAACGCAACTAGTAATCTTTCTTCACGACCTGGGGAGCTATAAGGTAAAGCTATTCCAAACTTTTCTATTCCAATTCTGCAATCATCTCTCCGCCATTGGCCAACAACTTTTTTTAACCACCCCCACTTCGCCTGTCTGTCACGCGACGTCACGACAACCGCGGTAACTCCGCCTCTCTATATGATGGGAACACACTGATTTTGCATGACTGCAAAGAACAGAAGACAATTATTTATTTCTCATTTGACGCCTTTTCGCCATTAGACCTCGGCTATCGGTCAAAAGTTTTCGGGCTGCACCCACTTCACCCGCCTGTCACGTTACGTCACAAAACCGCGAAAGCTCACCGCGTCAAAGTGACGTGTACGCGTTAAAGATGCATTAATATGCCCAATAAAACTGAATTTTTCTCTGAATAGCCGCAGGCTGTCCCGTTCCGAAAGGAATACAAGATGGCTGCCGCCGGTCGCCCAGGCACTGACTACTCGCACCTGCCGGAGAGCATGAGTCTATTCGCGTACAATAATACTTTTTGCGTGGCCGTGTAACGTTTTCGAGCACTTTCGGCAAGTTTATGACCTCGCTCAGTCAACTTTTCTTTGCTGACGATCTTTTTAGCGGCATTCTTAACCTTTTTTCGATGAGACAACCCAAGCTAAGTAAGCGAAAGCGAACCAATCGCAGACGCCGCACCACTCTCTTCATCAGGTTATCGATTTTCAGTGCACTGTCTCGGCCCCATCGAATCCCTCCCCACTTGAGCCGTGCTTCTTGCCTCTTATCAGCCAATTAGATAAGACAAGCCGCTCAGTGTAGGCAATTTTATTCGTTTTTAAAGCAAACAAAACTGACCTCATATAAACGAGGAAAGCATTTGATTGGTCTCTTTAAACAACCCGGTTGGTCACCGCCCGATGCTTGCGTCGGCGGTTACGCAAACTTGGCGTCAGGAGATTAGAATAAGAACATATCGGAATAGCTTTACATTATAGGGCCCCTGCATGCTAACCTTGACAACAACTTACAAAGTGAAGCCATCTTTCTAGGTTACGCAAAGGCATTCGACACAGTCCCCTACCAAGGACTTCTGCTAAAATTATCGGAGTTAAACTTGGACCCTAACGTACTAAAATGGGTTGAAGCATTCCTAACTAACCGTTCTCAATTCCTACATGTCAATAACAAATCTTCCGACTGTCTCAAAGTAACATCAGGGGCGCGATCGGAGATATTTTGTTCGATACGCGTTCTGTTCAGTTGCTGCAACGTCACGAAGTTGCAGTATGCAAAATTTGTGACAGCGGGGCGGAGAGAGCAGCTAATCAGGAAGCAGTGACCTCCCCGGAAGTTTACCTCCGTCGTTTGTCGTCTGCTTGCAAACAGATACTACAAAGCCAAATGTTTCTCGTCTTCCAATGAATGAAATCTTTATCTAAAAAAAATGTATTTTTTCTTCTCAAGCCCAAACACGTTTTCAAATAGTAGTAAGTGTGACCACTGCAATTTATAACTATTAGGTTCTTTGCGTCGTCCCTAGGTGGTGTCGCGCACAGCGAGAAGGAAAAAGAAAAAAAAAACGACGGGAAGAGTGGCGCACTTTTCAAGAGGCAGCGACAACATCCCAGTGGCTCGCTGGCACCGATGATCTTGTCGATTTCTCTGTACAACCAACGAATTATTTGTTTCGAAAAACAAAAACGACGCCGGAATTCACTTTCTGCCATTTCTTCAAACGCGTTTCGCACCGCCACCCGCTCTCCTCCTTCCTCTAGAAAAGCCAGCGCAACAACCTAAGTTTCCAACGGAAGCGCCAATTTCTAGAATTAAACTATGGATTGGATTCAAACGTGCCATTCCGCAGCCGAAAAGGCCGCCTGTTGGATCCAATCCAATCCACCAGACGCGCCATGCGAAGCCGTATGATCGCTCCAAACTTCTCAACTCCCGTCGCGTTCGGACGAAATGCTCGGTGGGCGGATGATTGACAGGAGCGTGTCGTCATTTTGACGTCACCAAAAACGGGGCGGCGCCCCGCGGCTGGCGACGTCGGCGCGGAGTAGGCCAATCGCGCGCGCCGGTAACCGAACGAACGCGCCGAACAACCATCTCCGATCGCACCCCAGGTGTACCTCAAGGTTCAGTCCTCGGCCCCTTTCTATTCCTAATATACATTAACGACTTGCCCCTTAGTGTAACTTGCAAAATCCGAATGCTTGCTGATGACTGCGTAATCTACCGAACAGTAAATAACACCCACGACCAAGTAAACCTACAGCAAGACCTTAACCACATTCAAGAATAGTGTGAGAAGTGGCTCCTATCTCTTAACCCGAACAAATGCAGGTTTGCTTCCTTTTCTCGCCGTAAAAACCCCTTACTTTTTTATATAATATCGCTAACGTCCCTGTAGAGTTAGTATTATCGTTCAAAGATCTAGGTCTCACACTGTCTAGCGATCTCACTTGGAATGTGCATATTTTTATTTTATTTATTTTTTATTTGTAAAATACCTTACAAGGCCCCTTCTTGGGGATTGAGTAAGGGGGGCATACAATCAAGTACATACAATTAACAACAATAACAAGTGAAAACAGCAGCCAAGTGCACAGCCTAAAAGTCATGAAACATATTAGCTACATAAAGCTGCATATGATTACAATAAAAAGGAACAATATAAGTTAGTAACAACGTATAACACTGCAAGAAAAAGGCAAAGAAATAATACAGAGCAGTGAGTGTGATATTAATGGTTAACATGGGTTAAGCGAGTTCAGTGTGCTCTTGAATTTATCACGGTCAGTTTCCAAAACTATGTTGTCGGGGAGGTTGTTCCAGAGCCGAATGGCACGTGGAATTGCAGACGAGTTAAATGCTTCTGTTTTAACATAGCTAACATCATAGCTAACATAGCTAACATCATTTCATCCGTTAACAAATTACTGGGCGTTCTAAAACGTCACCTACGTCATGCGCCCCAGCTCGTAAAGTTGCTCGCGTACCAGTCACTCATCAGATCGAAACTCGAATATGCCTCCGCCGTATGAAACCCGCCCCAAAGATATCTCATAAACGATTTCGAGTCGGTGCAAAATCGCGCCGCCCGATTCATTCACTCTCTATGCTCATACGATATCAGCGTTTCATCCCTAAAAGCATAATCCGGGTTATCACCGCTCTCTGTTCGCCGTCGTATCGCCACCCCTTCCCTCTTCCACGAAATTTTTCATTCTTCACTCAACCTAGCGCCTTACATCCTCCCCCCGACATACATTTACACCGCACCGGCCATCCGCTTCAAGTGTGCCGTTGTCGCACCAGAACTGTCACTTTTTCCACCTATTTTTTCCCTCGTGCAGCCAAAGATTGGAACGACGTTCCCAGCTCTATTATTTCCATCACCTACCCATCAACTTTCATTGCAAACTTAACCAATCACTTCTGCTGTTAAAACGAATGCGTTCAAATGTATTTTTTTATGTACAAACCACCCCTTATGTAATACCTCCCAGTGGGGTCCCTAAGGAAATAAAAATGAAATGAAATGAAATGCAGGACGCCTTCTATCGCACTCAAGTCAAATGTGTGGGTGCAAAGCCAGTTTTCAGTCGTTCAGAAGACAGAATTTTCGATTTCCTGGTTGTTGATCTCCTCGACGTTATCATTTGCGTGTTCTGCCGGTGCAAGCAACACACTCCCGTGTTATCCCTCTTCGCAATCGCCCATCGCCTATTAGACAAGCGTGAGTAGCGAAAAAATGTATATGTTGCGAGGCCATAAAAAGCGTCACAAATTTGTCCCACTAAGATTCGGTACACGCCAAACTTTGTCACCACGGCCGAGCTGCTTCTTCGCTAACTGCGCAACGCCAGGCTCAGCGAGCGTGCCTCAAAAGCATCCCAAAAAGTAACGAAATAATTACAATAATGATGGGAGTGAGAGAAAGCCTCACGAACTTAGCCCAGTAAGATTCAGTACACGCGAAACTAACTGCGTCACACAGCCGAGCTGCTTTTCGCTAACTGCGTCACAAAGCCGGATACAGCGAGCGTGCCCAAAAACTACCGCGATAAGTTACAATAATCTTGGGGCCCATAGAAAGGGTCGCAAAGGTCTCCCAGTATGAGTCGTTAACTCAAATTAACTGCGCCAGGTCGGCCGAACTGTTTTTCGCTAACTGCGTCACAAGTCTTAATTCCGTGCCGTAAAAGCCTAAATTGCTTGAAATGAGTCGCAGACTGCGAAACAAAACTTCTCATCTTGCCTTAGCCCAGTACTGCAGTCGTGCCATCTCGAAGTGCAGAATGAACGCAATACAACGCCGAGAGCCCAACAAATAAGGCTACATCCAAAGAAACCAGACGGGTCGCCGAAGAGCTGAACGCTCACATGCGTAGCCGGCCTCGCTTGCTTCGGTGTCGTGTCCAGCGCATGACGCGTGCATCTGGCGCGTCTGGCATGCTGTTAGCTTGCTGCTAGGTAAAGCAAGAAAAATAAATAGCAAAGTATAACTATATATTAGTAAGTATATGTAGGTATATGTATGTATGTAAAGTATAAGTATATATTTACACGGGAAACTTTAGTTTCAGCAGGAAAGAATAACAAAATTATAACATTGTAAGTTCATTTCATATTCTTTTTTTTTCGATACTCGCATCAGCTAAGGGACGTGGCGCACGCTAGGCGAGACGTGTTTCCTGTGGCCAGTTTTCGCCGAGTGTCGCCTCTTGTTGACTTTCTCTGCGCGTGGGCATGTAAACTCTAGGAGGCCATGTACAGCTAGTGCAGCCACTCTTGTTAAGCCTTAAGCATAAAAACAGGAAGTATGGATTTCAGAAACAACAGTTATCACTAATACTTTCCTATGGATGCCTCTTGGTGAAAAGCAAATATCTGCTGGGGACGAATGTGCCAAACCATGTTGGACGAGATCCGAAGCAGGCGGAAGCCGCCTCGAAGGCGCCGCCATTTTTTCCACGCTAGACCGTCTTTGCGAGCATTTGGGCACCGCACTAATTTCCAAATACAGTAGAAGAATGCAACGCGGCCATGCTGCCGTAACGTTTTGCGCATGCGCAACCTGACGCCGCTATTTCCTTGCGCATAGCGTGCTGCCACTTACGTTATACAAAAACTATCTAATGTCATCTCGAACCCGGCTTCGTGGAGCAACGCATACGTCGTGATTATGCTTGTCACTCGCCTCCACCAGTAGCCATTGACAATGGTGTCTGTAGTTGCCCGCAACGCAAACATCGTGCGTTTTTGAAGATTCAAAGCAAATTACACTTACCATGTCCTAAGTGAAGAACAGATCACGATGTATTGAAGTCAGTAATGTTGTGCATAAAGTCATTCATATTTCAAATACGAAGAAATGTTGGGACAATAGACTCGACCGTCATCCGCGCAGGAATTTATGCAGGAAAATTCTCCGAAGTCACATAGGAGTTGTGAAGTGGGAGCTTATGAAACGCATTACTACATACACCAATACGAACCAAAAAACAATAAGAGATGAAAAGGCAACCACTGCCAGCGATAAAGGAAAGGAAGGTTTATTGTTTATCCCTGAGTCTGAATGAGCCCGGCTGAGCAGAATTTTGGTGAGTCTGGGTCCGGACTGCGCCCTGTGCCAAAAATAAAATTTGTGAGTGAGCCTGAATCAGTTATGTTTGTTGTGCCGGCTAATGGAGAAGAGTAGTCATCTTGCGTCATCCGGAAACTGTGGAACCATGGTTCATGCTATCACACCTCGCGGACAAACCCTTTAGACTAAAGCCCGGGGCATGCCCGGTTACAGCACTTCGGACAATTAATTCGAACAGACTTTGGGAAAGGAAATATTTCAGCCAGATGTTAAAACACACGGCTGGGGATTTAACTTAGATCCACTCGGTCACGACGATGGTTTCAGTAGGTTAACAGAACTATAGCAGTAGATACTTAATACTGCAATCGAGAAGGAGAAATGATCGTAAAGGCAGGATGTTTAACCAGAAATAGTTCCGGCTTTGTTCAGCAAAGGAGAAAACAAAATAGTTTAAAGAAAAAAATAGAGCGAAGGAGGTACATGTTGAAGAAAACAAACAGAAACACGAAAGCACGTCGTGTGCAATGTTATGCACACGACGCCAGCACGCATTCTAGGCGCAGTTCAGTACACCCCTCCGAATTGCTGTTCAATTACAATAAAAATATAAATAATTGTTTTACAAGCAAGTACATTTAATTGCATCATTAGCTACTAGGCAGAGAAGGTTTGTGCTGCAGAGAGTAGCTGTCTATGCTTAACTCCGCGTCAAATCTCTCCAGCTGCGGCCAGCCTTCAAGTTCTCCACAACAAGAAATTGTTATTATGTCGTTGTGATCAAGGCGAAGAAAATAATTTGAGAACAGCTGTTAACACAACAGTCCGCGACACAACTGTACAGCCATGTCAGATAGCAACAAAACATGATCGTCCTCATGCCGTCATTACGGCGATAAAAAAAAACAAAAAAGTTCCATGAAAAGAGCGGTATACATAAACAGTACCGAACGCAGAGCATTATGGTTTGAAAGTTGGCGATCGAAATATCTGAGCCATGACAAGTTTTTTTTTCTATTCTTCAACAAACCAACTTCATTTCTATAAATATGTATGCCTACTATAATTATTTGCAACATAGGGATATTTAATCAACAAAGTGCTAGCTCTAATGGCAGCATTGGCTCACGGGTCACACATTGCAGTTCGTGCCACAAAGCACAAAACAGCAATAAACCACCAGCAAGAGGTTAAAATGGAAGCAAAGGAAGAAGTGCAGTGGAATCCGTTCTTTGCGAAGGCTGCTTTCTTAAGTGATGATAACCAAGGACTACAGCACAGCACTCGTACCTTGCCGCACCACGGTGCATTAGGTAGCATGCGTAGCTGTTGAAAGTTGAGCAAAGCTCCCCACTTCTTGTTTAAATAACTTCAAAGTTACCGTTCAATTCAAATGCCACTAGCGTAGTTCATTCACATACTTTAGCCACCAAATTGACTTTCATTACAGAGCAACGCCATTTGTGCCTGAATCTGAAAGTCGGAAACCTTAGGCCTCTGCCACATGGCGGGCGACAATTTGATGGTGATGGTTGAAACTATTGCGGTTAAACAAGTACTGTTAACTAGTAACTATGAAAAATTGCTCGAGATGACATTCGAACGAGATAATAGCAAAGAAACTATAGCGATATTTTCGGGCATATAAAGCGCGAATTCAGTTATAGCGTACCAAACTTACTAAGGCTTTGAAGGTGATATGTGAAGCTCCGTTCGCGCGGAACGCACACCAATCGCCCTTGAATGAAAAATCCTTACTCCGTCGATGCGGCGACAAAGTCTGAGCGCATACGTCTGGCTTTTTAATTATAATGTAAACTATATTCTACACGCTTTCTCTGACTTGTGCAAACAACAACGGTACGAAGTAGTAGCACTTACAGTAGCACGCCAATGTAGGTAGTATCTCTCCTGCTTGCAGCAAGCTTGAACATGACTTAAGGAAAGCACTAGAGCGGAACGAAGAATACAGAGGAACGAAAATAGATGTCCTATATATTTCATGCGCGTCAAATAACCTATACGAACCCTGCTTAAGGCGTAGTTTGCAATATTAGATAGCGTACGGCCTGTTCAATGTAAAGTGACATTTAACAGGCGCCCCTGTAAACGGAGATATTTAATATAGCTTCCATAAACGAAACCTGAAAGCGATACTCTTGGATCTATGGCAAAAAGAGGATAACGTGAGCATTCCTTTTGTCGATATAAAGAAAAACGGGAGCTTCCTGGAAACAAGAAAAAAAAAACGGGAACACCGGTTTGCACAACGTTGTGCCTATAATAAAGGTGGCTTTATTTGGCCACATCACAAATTTTCGCACGCTGCGCCAGCTTATCGACTCATGCCTTTATGAACACTTGTGGGAAGGTTGTCAGATAAAGATAACTAAGTTGCTGCACTTGCAACAGTTATTTTGAAGGTCCTACGCAGCCATATGTCATCCAAATACGCCTTCAAGTAGTTCTCGATTATTAATAAATACCGAGCCTGCGACGTTCCTGGCATCTGGCGGTTTAAGAGCGCACTATATGAGAGTTCGGTTGATGCTGACTAGAGCTAGAACGACTGGAAAGATTCACAGAGGGGAAACCCAAAGTAGGCACCTCCTGAGCTAAAACACCTCTCATAAAGCTTTCGTAAATGAAAGACAGTTTGGTGCTTTTGGCAACCGCAAGAATGCAACAGGCTTGTCCAGTCATAAATATTTATTTTCGCGGGAAGGCGCCTACGTCGAAGTTGTGTAGCTCAGAGCATATTCCCTGCGGTGAAGCGCATAAAAAAAGGAATGAACACTCCTCAATGTACGCACATAACGCTGCGAGAAGCCTGAAGAAATGGAGCGTGACTGTCGCATCTTGTCAGCATAGTATCATGCAACTGCACTGTACTGTGTGTGTGTGTGTACGTGCGACGTCTGTCAGCTTCAAAAATAAAGTAAACATGGTAAGCCCTTGACCAAGCTTACATACGCGTACTTGGCATGAAAGGGACTCTGTGCACCCACCTTTACAAGACCGACTCATATCAGACTGGAAACGCTGTTGTTGAGTTGAGCACAACATGCGTGAGTTCTGGTACACTGCACTTTTGTTATCTACTCGAATCAAGTCTGTTACCTAGATTCAAGGCATGTTGTCGGAATTTTTTTACGCAAGTTTAAATTTGACTTTCTTATTCAAACTGTTTAGAGAACTCACAAATCAGATGGGATGCATCTCATTTCTTGTTTGTTAACTAGGTTGCCAGCTTGCCCTCTACAGGAGCCCCAGAGCAGCATTCCGTGTCCAAACGCACTAGAAAAGGGAATAAGGAAGCCAATGTTTACATTTCGCTGACACATGATGCGTAGCGCCGACAGTCGCTCAAGGCACGCTATTTCATTGCGCACCAAATACGTCGGGAGAGCGGCGCTGTTTGCTTTGACGATTGCGCACGGGGCCACACACACACACACACGGTGTGTGCGTGTGCGTGTGTGTGTGTGTGTGTGTGTGTGTGTGTGTGTGTGTGTGTGTGTGTGTGTGTGTGTGTGTGTGTGTGTGTGTGTGTGTGTGTGTGTGTGTGTGTGTGTGTGTGTGTGTGTGTGTGTGTGTGTTCAGCGGATGTCAGGGCCCGGCATGATCCCAGCCACCTGTCATATCACGACGTGCTATTGTGTTGCATCCTACACCTAAGTTTTCTCTCTCTCTCTTTCTTTCACTCCCCATTCCCCTCTCCACGTGTAGGCTAGCAAACTGGACTCAGTCTGGTTAACCTCCCTGCCTTTCCTTCTTCCCTTCTCTCTCCCTTCTCTCTCTGTGCTGCGAGCACGTTAGGTTGTGTCTTCGGAGTCAGACTTTTACTACAGGTATGAAGCAAAATAACTGTTTGCGTGAGCACTGTTTGTGTTTGCACCATAGCTCTTAAACCTCGTGTACGATGTGTGTGGCTGAATGGGATTTCGTCAGATCCGAATATAAGGGGCTTCAGGAAGAAAGCACTTACTCTGCAACCGTACATCTTTGAACAAAACTAGCGCGAAATAAAGCTTTTCTTTTGTTTTGTTTTTTTTGCAATATATAAATGGGCCGCTATATTACAGACTGACAAATAATTAGTGTCACTCAGCATTTTCGCTTGCGGCATACGTCATCCACTTGATTATAGGTGAGGGGTAAGTGTCAACAATGTTGACTAGTTATTGTAAGTTACACATCAGTGACTACGCATTGATTATAAATAACCATATTTATGTTTAACCTGTACATATGGCAGAGTTAACTTGGAAAATAGATCGAGATCTCGAAGCAGCTCTCTTCAGATTTCATTTAGATATCAAGACAGTAAAAACTCCCAAAGAGATGCAATTTAGGCGGAAGATGCGCTAAATTTACTGCTGAATACGTAACAACGTACCTTACACGCACCTTAATGCTTAGAACCCAGGTGCAAGCTGATAAAAAAAAAGTCCTTCGTGGCAATAAACGCCTTCTCTTCGAGGAAAGAAGTCAGCCACGGCCCATGCATATAAGATCAGCGGACAACGAGTCACCGCCACCTCATTCTGTCGCAGATCTGTCGCTTATTTTTCTAACAGGTGGGCCCCATTCGGGGCCACTGTTTCCGATGATTTTTTTTCTCCTTTGTTAACATTTCATCTCATCGTTTATTCATGATTTTTCTAGCTGCTTTGCTTCGAGAGATTTCAGGTCATTATGACGCCTTGGAACCGTTTCCTCCTGCTTTCCTCCTGCTACCTCATTTCCTCCTGCTATCAACTTCAATGTTCATTTTTCCTTCCGAGGTATCTGTCCTCCCTTCTCATTACTTGGGCAAACCATCTGAATCTTCCCTCTCGACCGTTGACCTCAATGTCTGCCATTTTCGTCGTCCCTCCAATACGGTCATTTCAAACCATCTTTAGTTGTCCCTCCATGCGCCCATCTCAGAACCCCAACTAGCTCAAGCAATCACCCTAGAATGCAAATGTTTAGAAAATAAAAATGGCTTGGAGTATCGAAATTGACGTCGAATGCGTGTTCGTTCCTTATGAAACTTAAACAACTTTAACATAGGCTGTATGGAAACCAACGGTTCCTTATAATATTCGGTACATGGGACGTCGTTCATGAGAGAGAGAGACAGAAGAGTAAGAAAAGTTAGGGAGGTTCGCCAGACGGACGTCCGGAATGCTACCCTGCATAGGGGGAAAGGGCTTAAAGGGACGAAAATATAGACAGACGAGGAGAGTGGAAGAGCATGCAGTAGTGGCCTGCTCACGTGAAGGTGCGAGCCTAGTCTATAGACCTTTCCAACCCCTGTGAGTCTCCTTCTGAGCTGTTGGGAGCACGCGTAAGCCTCCTTCCAGAACAAATTAGAAGCTGCAGCTCACGTGCGACAGTCCAGGGAGGAGGCCCTCTTTCGCCCCGGTGGAAAGCTTTGTAAATGGTCGCGGACACCTGTCGTCTTGAGTTACGGTAGTGGTGCTCTCATTGCTTGCTGCATCAGAGAACATGTTTCCTATTCCTGCAGTAGCTTCTTGTATCACAGCCTTGCACATATAGCCTTTCAGCCTAGAGGCCATAAAACGTAATTCCCGCACTTTCATCCAGCCTGTATGCTGCCCGTGGTTTCTCTCTCAGCTTTTATTATCGACTCTTAACTACACTAGTCAAACTGTACTGTCTCTACTACCGTGTCATCCCCTTATGGATCTTCAATTACGTCACTTCCTACACTGCCACCCATGTACCTACCTTATTTTGCTTCTCCTGCTTTATGAAAAAGCGCTTTCCCTTAAGATGTTTCACAGTACGCCAAATTTACTTAAGCCATTTTGACATTGACCAGAGAGCAATGCCATCTGTAGCCAAACGTACACCCAGGAAATCCTCCTGTAGCTTGTCTCGTCAGAACACTAGTGACGCCGTTAAAGGAAAGGAACTCATTGTCGAATCCTATGCTAAGCTCCACAGTCCCTTCGTAGTTTCCACTTTCCTCGAGGCAGCCGTGCACGTCAAGCTTAGACGGAAGAGCTTAGTATACGCGCGACGCAAGGACGCAAACATTTATTTAACGTTTTATGTGGTTATTATAATATTATCCCTTAAATAGATAATAATAATATCCCGTAGTTTCCATTAGCTAAGCAATATCTTATCACTGACTACAGCTCAGGTTAAGTATAATAATGCGTAAAGGTTCATATTGGTTTAATGTATGTCTTATTGATGGATCAATGAGCTAAATTACTGGCAAAAAATATGATGCAGGTCTAACGCACACCTTGCAATCTATGTGAAGCAAAGCTTTTCCGAAGTACTTAATAAATTATTTACTACTAACGTCGATGCTGACAACTGTTTACTTTCATCCCATGTAGCGTGTACTTTGATCCAATGTTCTTGTTTGTCTACCACAAAGGTAACAGCTTTAATGTCATGCCATTGTTATGTTCATGCAATACACCGCACATAAGATATGCCGCGATGCAAGCATCAAATCAGGTTGATGCACAATGGGAGACATCTATGCAGCAATGTCACAAGAACGAAGGCGATGCATGATGCCTGTCGAGGGAAGAATGGCGATGACAAATCTATAGAAAGAGAAGTACGATTCATATCTAGCTAAATTTAAGGATTGTTTGCCTCCAAAGTCACCGTGGCACATATCCGTTATTGAGATTTGGGAGATAGTGGGCACACACCCAGTAGCACATACCGAATGACTAAATGAAAGAAAATCAAGTAAATCAGAGAATCCGATGAATATAGCGCGCTATTCTGTTAACATTTCAGTGTGCCTTAGATATATTTATAAGTCAACATTATATATACAGGTTTTATTAAGTACTTTATATTTCTTACACAGAACAGAGGTACGTTGACTGGAATCACTTTTGCGGTTCGCACATAGAGGTTATATAGGGTGTCTCAGCGAACAATTTTAATATTTTTTTAATTTGCATGTGGCAGATGGCGCAATTCTAGTCCATGAGCTGGTCTAATAAATAACAAAACTTCACTAATGAAATTTGAACTCATTACATTATGACACATACTGCGGTTTACAAATTCTAGTCGGATAGACTGCAAGGCATACTAATTTGAAAATAATTGTGTGGGTGGCACTATTTACGAGATATGCGCTGCCAAACTTGCGGTAAAATGCATTGTCGTTCCACTTACTTTCTTAACCAAACATTGTTTTATGCATTGAAGCACAAAAGTAACTGGAACGCCACTGCATTTCTCTTTAAATATCTGGAAATAATATTCGGGAACCGGTGTCATCCTGAAAGTTCGTTCGAAGTGGGTCCATCTTGCGAACTCCCCATCTAGAACTTGTAAATTGCAATATGCGCCATAAAGTAATTAGTTAGAAACTTAATTAGTATTTTAATTAGCCGATTACGCATTTCATTTTTTTTTCAAGTAATCTCCGCCACCTCGAGTAGACCGGCTCATGGACTAGAATTGGGCTATCTTCCACATGCAATTTTTTTAATATTTCAAGGTGTTCGCTGCAACGTCCGGTATATGATCGTTAGCTATTGGTAGTGTTCGGTGTACATATAACCTTCGTATACATCCACAAATATAACCACCGAGATACCAACCGACCCAACAGCTGACAGCAGCCATGACAAAACCGACATGGTAAACAAAGAAAGCTTTAAACAGGGAAAATCAAGGATCCAAAATTGAACTGAACAATTCCCGTATGTTGACCCATCCTGATCATTTCCTCCATCTTTTTAGCATCGTACCTTCACGTATCTATTTATATAAAGCATCTCTGGATGTTTTTCCTTGACGCTTTTCTTTTAGAATCTTCTCCTGCAACATTCTAGACAATTACAAAAATAACAGGAGGGAATATCCGCCACCACACATCAAGCTTAACAGAAAAGAAACCGTCATACTGCGCCGACTTCAGAATGGCAGCTGCCTCCCCGGCGCTGTGTACTACACGCGAGGTACCCCTCGACATTTACACGAGACTGCCAGTTCTGCAATACACAAAACCCTCTTTACCACATAGTGTGCGAATGCAAAAATAACCCCTGACAACACCTATCCAAGTATCAATAGAAGACCAGTGGGAGGAACCGCTGACAAGCCGAAACCTGAGGACAAACTACGGCTGGTGAACAGAGACCAGGCTATCAGCACAGGGCTATGGCTACCTGTAATAGGGCGCCCGCCCACCTTTGGGTATCAACAGCTTGGTCTCCAAAATACAGTTTATTCACTCACTATCCTTGTGAATAGAGAGAGGGAGAGAGAGAAGAGATGAGAAAAGTCGGAAGAGGAAGATAAATATCCGGCTTGTTACCATGCACTGGATAAAGTGTAGATGGAGACAGACAGATTAAAGAAAAAAAAGAAAAGTGCACACACATGGAAAGAGTGGGGCAGGGGAAAAAACAGACGCACGTGCATAGGAACGCAAGAGTGTCACAGTCACTCAAAGAGGTCGCTTGACCGGAGGAAACTTATTAGCGCCTTCATCGCCTTCTGTTGTAAAGATCGCATCAGCCGGCACTCCAAGGTCATCTGCTCAGAAAGCGGCCGGTCATCGAGGCGTGGCAACGCCTTCTCGAGCTACTGCTGTCTCTGGGAGCTGTAGATATGACAATAACAGAGGATTTGTTCGAGTGCTTCCTCGCTGTCACAATTATCACAGACAGCACTGTCGACCATTCCAACACTGCAAGCAAATGCAATCCTGAAAGACACTCCAAGACACAGTCGGCAGAGAACAGTTGTCTTGATTCAGGATAGTCCAGATGGAATGCGTAGTCGGAGGGATAGGTCCAGGCGCTGAAGTCGAGTATATTGAAAACCTGGCGTGTTCCACATGAGCCGTGTGGCATCACGCACTAATATGCGAAGCTTTTTTGCTGGGTCAGTTCTTCATAGCGAGATAGGTCCCTTCACGGCATCTTCGTGAGTCCTCCTAGCAGCTTCATCGGCGTTTTAATTGCCCGTGATGCCGCAGTAGCCTGGGAGCCACTCAAAAGTGATATCATGTCCTTTCTGTGCTAGCTGCTGAAACAGCTGCCTTATTTCCAGCACAAGTTGGTCTTGTGGTCGACGACGTGAAGTGGATAGCAAGCAATGCTGGGCTGGCTCCGAATCAGTGAATACGCTCCATCTTCGGGGTAGATCTTCTTGGCTCATGCCAATTGCGCTGCAAGTGCGGCAGGCTCTGCAGCAGTCTACGTTTTCCGGTGACGGGTTTTGAACTGAATGGCCACAGCTTTTCGGGAAAGATTGCAGCTCCTGCAGAACCGTCCGCAGTTGTCGAGCCATGAGTGTAAATCGGAAGATAGTCCCTGTATGTCTCGTGCAACATGAGTAGAGATAGCTGCTTGAGCTGGCGACGAGAGTCCTGTTTTCGTTCGAATCCCTGGTATCGATAGTCGAACTTGTGGGCGAGCCAAACACCAAGGAGGTGCCAGCAGCCTCTCGGCAGGCGTATTATCTCTAGAGAGGTAGTCATGGTACGCCGATATTTCTTGGCAGAAGCAGGCAGTGGGCCGGTCTTTCAACAGCGCGACGAGGTGGGGGAAAGGGGCGCGGGCAACCTTCCTGATGTGTGCTCTCAACACTTATGTCATATCATATGCAACTATTATTGAAATCCGTCACCTAGGAGAATCACATTGTGTGAAGATAACTTCCAAGGGAGGAAGCTTGCCGTCACACGTGAAAGGTAGATTTTTCGTCATCCAGTGCAACCGTTCGTTCCAAGACCACTTCAGTGCCGTAATGTTTTGAAGATCGGGCATGTCAGCGGCATATGCAGAAATTCGACCGTGTGCCCAGAATGTTCTAAGCGGCACAGCGCTGATGCATGCCGGGCGACTGATTGCAAGTGTGCCACTTTCTCTGGTCCCCATGAAGAATCGTCGAAAGACTGCCCGAAACACAACACAGTGCTGAAAGTCCTAAACAGATGGTGAGAGACAACTCAACGCACAAAGAGGCCGCTACCAAAGTGCGATGGCGTTGTTCGCGCCGCAGACGATCTTCGTCTACTAGAAATACCGATGTCGTCGTAAGAAACGCGCTACTTCTTGCAGCTGGTGATCCCGAGGCGCTCACTCACACTAAAAACATGGTATCTGTTGACGCAGTGAATACGTCTACTGGAAACGCCTGGCCTGCACTTCCGACATTAAGTCCTCCAGCAGAGCAAAGATCGACGGTGGATTATCGACGCACCAATGACGGAACAGATCGCGTGCGAGGTCCAAGACAAGCAAATAATTCCCAAAATCAAGTCTCTAATGAAAGTCATTCGCGTGTTGATAAATGGCATGCACACGCCATTTGCTCGGCGTGCACTGCAAGTGCTGGACGGCCTGGATCCCGTTCTTGCGAGCCTCGAGTAGCAAGCACAATGGCTCTATCCCGTCAGCCGTTCCTCAGACAGGTCAAGGAAGCGTCTACTATGCATTGGAATGCCCGTGGACTGAAATCCCGTATTGCTGGTATTCGCCATTAGGTTTTCACCAATAGATTCCCCATTACTGTTGTTTATGAACCGAACTTACAGAAACCCGTCCGGATCTCAGGCTATGAACTTTATGTGTCATCGAATTGTAATGAAATCAGCAAGGTAATCATCTAGATACGCTGTGAACTGACTTACGTTGTTCATCCAGTGCGGCGACATGACAGTAATCAGTTTGTCTGTTTGACCATGAAAAAACACAAACATGCGTTTACTCTTCATGGGCGCTTATGTTTCTCCATCAAGTGGTATAGACAGACAGAGACTGAGTGACATTATAGGATGCAACTACTGGTCCATGGATTGTTGCTGCGGACTTTAACGCAGCAACAATTGCTGCGGTTTGCTGCGGACTTTAACTTTGGGGAAGCATAAAGGCTAATTCCAAAAGAAGAAACCTCGTGTCCTTTGCCTGCGACCATGAACTTTGCTGTCTAAACGTTGGCAGTCCCACATTTCTCCGCGGCCGGACGTACAGTAGTTGATTAGACTTAGCTTCTGTTTCGTGATGCCTCAATCGCTGCGTCCATTGGTTCGTAGATATAGAAATCCACGGAAGCGACCACGTTCCTACCTACCTGAAGATAAAAGGTCTAACCAAATTCGTTCCATCAAATTTTAAACAAACAATACATTCTCCCGTGTTTAACACACTTATGGAAGACGCATGCCACGAAGGCTTTTCATGCGCACTAGAAATTCAGATCGCCAAGGCTATGTAGGATGCTATGCGTTCATTTCGGCCATTGGAGAAATACACAGATTTTTTGATGCGGATATCGAGAGCCTCCGTGCAATCCGCCGGCTAGCGGAGCGACGGCACAGACAGACTAAATAGGTTTACGACCTTACAGTTGCCAGACTCATTCAAAAGAAAATTTAGCATCGCGTTGCTGTACTGCAAAATCAATGCTGGAAATCCTTTTGTGAGTCTCTCAATCCGCGTAAACCTCTGTCGGTTGTCTGGAGAACAGTCCGCGGACTGCGACCAGCTCCTCAACAGCGCCGTCTATCTAAATCTCTAGCCCTCCATCAAGGACGCCGAGAAGTCGACGTAGCCTAAGATTACTGCGCAAGGATCACGGGTCCGGCGTTCACCCTTTCACCTTGCGCACCTATTCCTTTTGTCCTCGTTCCCGAAATCCTCGTATGGACGCCCCTTTCTCTATCGAAGAACTGGAGGCCGCACTTGCTCGGTGCAGGCGATCTTCGTCACCAGGACCCGATGGCATCACATACTCTGGGCTTGCATGCCTTGATCAAGAGAACAGAAAGGCACTTCCTTGCCTATACACCGCATCATGGCGTAACGGCCTGGTCCTTGTCACGTGGGAATTCAGTCGCCTTGTTCCACTCCTCAGGCCTGCCAAATCTCCATTGGAATTGTCATCCTACCGTCCGATAGAACTGGCCAGCTGTGTCAGCAAGGTATTGGAGAGAATGATCCTTACACGGTTAGAATGGTACTTGGAGTTTTACAACGTCTATCCAGAGGTAATGGCTGATTTTCGACGCGGACACTCATCAATAGATAGCGTTATTGACCTTGTGACATATGTACAGGATCAGAAACACCTGCAGCGAATCACTGCGGCCTTATTCCTTGATATTGAAGGTGCGTGCGACAATGTAGACCATCATGCAATTATGGACGCCCTAGAAGCTGTAGGGATTGGTGGACGCACCTTTCACTGGATACACAGCTATTTAAATAGAATATCGTGTTTTATTTTGACTGAAGACGGACCAATGCCGTCCAGCTATACCAGTCGTGGTGTACCGCAAGGCGGATCACTCAGTCCTACCCTTTTCAACCTGGTGGTCATTGTTCATTAAAACTTCTTTCTGGGCGAGTTGGTGCATACTTGACATAAAAATTGTTACAGTGCAAACACATGCAACCACAAAGTATGAAGGACGGGACACAAGCGCTTGTGTCCCGTCCTTCATACTTTGTGGTTGCATGTGTTTGCGCTGTAACAATTTTTATGTCAAATGGTGCTCGTTGGTCTCGCTGATTCGTTACCGCAAACCGTTCAGCTCTCCGCATATGCAGACGACATTTGCATATGGGCTTCAGGAGTGACACGTGTACAAGTCCGCGCACGACTTCAGAAGGCTACAACGGCCGTGTCAACATGCCTAAGAAAGCAAGGCCTGGAACTTTCACCTGAGAAATGTGCCCTCGTTGCTTTTACTCGCAAAGCAATGACCCCATATGCTTTGTGGATTAATGAGCAAACTGTACGATAAAGACGAACGCACCAATTTTTTGGCGTCATCATTGATACAGACTTGTCTTGGAGCCCTCACGTTTCGTACATGACAAGTTTGGCTGCCATTGTGGACCTTATTACGTTTCTCGGTGGGAAGTCCTGGGACGCAACAGTACCATCAATGTTGCAACTATATAGAGCACTGTTTTTGGGGTTCCTGAGGTACAGCTTACCTGTATTAGGAAATACTTGTACTACAAATATCCACAAACTCCAGAGTGTGCAAGCACAAGCACTCACAACTTGTCTCGGTCTCCCAAAAACTGCATCATCGATTGCGACAGTTGCCATTGCCAGAGACGCTCCTTTGACAGTCTACATTGACGCAAATGACCTGAGAGCACACATCTAACATCTGACTCGGATTCCCTCACACCATCCTGCTTGCTTGCCAGCAAAAAGACAACATTCAGCTTTTGCCAAAAGTATTGTAAGACATCAGTCCTACTTGCCATCACAAATTATGCCTGTTACACCGTTATCAGACCCATGTGGCGCGCCTGCACCGGCCGCAAGTGAAATTGACAATTCTAGGCATCAGAAACAAAGCTGGATCGCCATTGCAAGCTTTGAAACAAGCAAATTTGGAATATATTCGCAACGTGCACAGATTCCGGCAACATGTCTACAAAGATGGTTGGGTAAAACTCAACAGATATGGTGTTGCAGTCATCATCGCGGCAAAATCTGAAGAAATTAGATTAAAACTTCATGTGTGACAACATCGACGGGTGCAGAACTTGCGGCACGGATTTCATTATTCAGGACCCACCGCAACAATGGACACACTTTAGTGACTCCAAGGCATCCCTTCAGTGCATACAAATCCCAATGCGCCACGGACCCAATGAACCACTGGCCTGAGAAATTCGACACATATATTATCACAGCCATGACAAAGGACGCAACATAATCTTTCAATGGCTTCCACGACATTGTAACATCAGCGGGAATAACAACACCGACGAAGCCGCCCGATCTGCACATGAAAGTGGTCAACGTGCCTTCATTCCGCTTTCGCGAACAGACGCTGCGGCTGAACTGCGATTGATGTCCTGTGAATGTACTTTGCCCCTATGGGACTCGAACGTTTTCACCATGCGTCGTTTACGTTCGTTGTCTCCGGACATACGGATGCACCTACCGCCTGGGTTACCCCAACTTGAACAGACAATGCTGTACCGTCTGTGGTTAGGCGTTGCCTTTATGAACTCATATGCTTTCCTCATTGGAATGGCCAACAGCCCCACGTGCGACACATGCAACAGCAATGAGAGACCCGCACATATTATCTGTATCTGCCCGCGATATAGTGCCCAGAGACAAGTGATGTGCAGAGTAATGGACCAGTTGGGCAATCATCCACTATCCGAACTCAAAGCTTTAGGTCAGTCCTCCCAAAGAACATCCACGTTGAAGGCCTTACTCGCGTTATTAAGGTTTCTGCGGTCTACGGGGTTTCACGAGAGAGTTTAAGAACACCGCCCCCTACCGCTCTATAGTGTACGCGCTTTGTTCGCGCTCGTCTCTGTTTCTCTCTATCTCCCCCTTCCACTCTCTTTCTCTTTTTATTCCCTTTAACCCTCCCCCCGTGCAGGGTAGCCAACCGGAACTACCTCTGGCTAGCCTCCCTGCCTTTGTATGCATCCTTTTGTTTCTTTCTCTCTCCTATGTCATATGAGTTGTGACTGCGTAATCATAAGCTATCCCTATTGTCTCCGCTGTTGATATGCAGTGCGACAATCCAAGAAAACCCTTAGTACCTGCGCCTGAACATTCTCGATTGTGCGGATATTGATTCTACAGGTATTTCTCCGTACAGGTTAGCTGTACCTCAGATACCCGAGAAACAGCGTCCTGTAGAGTTGCAACATCCCGTGTACTGACCTATCCCACGTTTTCTCTCCAAGAAATTTGAAGATGTGTGAAATGGCCGTTAGATGTTTCTTTAGGTAGGCCAAATGGAGACTCCAGCTGAGACCACGATCAATGATCCCCCATCAGAATCCGTGCGTCCTGGCGTAACAGAGATTTTGCCCATTGATAAATTTGGCGTAGGACGTGGTTGGCTTCCGCGTAAACGCGACCAGCACGCATTTCTCAGGTGAATTCTGGAGAACTTCTTCGCCAAGATACGCCGATATTGAAGTCGCACCTTTTTGAGCCTCGCGTGCACCCGAGGACGTGTTGCACCTGATGTCCACACGCAGATGTCATCGGCGTACATTTATATATGGACTGCACTTGGTATGCGTTCCACGAGACCAACAAGAACAATAGTGAACAGTGTGGGGCTCAAGACGCCACCTTGGGTAACACCACTCAGTGTATAGTGTTGAGAGGTCGGACCGTCATCCGTCTGCACAAAAAAAGACCTCATGTGTAAGTAGTTGCAGGTCCACCGGTACACTCGGCCACCAAGACCAACCGATTCAAGGTATCAAGTATAACGCCATGAGCAACAGACATAAGGACATGTCATAAGGTCCTTTTATGTCCAGAAAAACAGGGACAGATAACCATTTAGACCTCTTTTGACGTTGGCCGTTAGTGACCAGATCGATGACATAATCAATGGAGCAGTGGAGGCGTCAAAAAGCGGCCATAAGGTTGGTACAAACTTTGTAGCGTTGCAGGTACCGCTCTAATCTGGCAAGGATGACACGTTCCATCCCCTTCCTTACGCAAATAGCCAGCGCTATTGGGCGGTATGACGTGAGCTTTAGTGGTGACTTTCCAGGTTTAAGGAGCGGTACAAAACGGCTTGTCTTACATTCTTGAAGAACGTTTCCGTCCAGCCAGGATTCATTGAATATATCCAGCCAATTATTTTGTGTCAATCTCATGTTAGCTGCTGGGTACATTCCACCTTCTTGGAAAGAAGCTATAGTAATCCCCATACTCAAACAAGGCAAGCACCCGTCCTTATCTAATAGCCACAGACCTACTGCTTTGACAAGCTGTCTGTACAAGCTCTTTGAAAAGATAGTAAACCGGCGCCTAGTCTATCTCCTAGAGAACAACGGAATGCCAGATCCTTACAAGTGTGGCTTCCGAGAAGGAAGGTCGACTACAGACTGCCTTGTCCGCATTGAGGCAAATATGAGGGATGCTTTCATGCACATGATTTTCTCCCCGTATTTCTTGATGTGGAGAAAGCGTTTGACACCACATGGCGATTCGGTATTATCCGTCACCTTTCCGCTATGGGTGTCCGCCGCAATATGTTGACTATTATCGAAAGTTACCTTTCTAACCGCACCTTTCGTGTAACGATGGGTCATGCCTTGGGTCATGATGGGTCATGCCCGCGGTGGTCGCTCTCGGAAGCCGTCCGTATCTCTCTCTTTCACCACAACTGGGCTTAGCTGCTGCGCGCGCATGCCGGCCTTGGTGGCTGCTGCGTACGTGCTGACTCGGGCGGCACGTAGCGCTATGGTACATTACTCGCAGCGCAGAACTCGAAGGACCGCTCAGCGGCGTTCAATTGGAAATCACTGCTTTCGCATTCACAACTCATAAGAAGTACTCAGGTGTCTTCGGATTATTTAAAAAACTTTTAAATGTAACTGCTATTGTCTCCAGGCACTGCCTACATATGTAATTTCGTGCGCTGGTTATGTCGAATCTCGTAAAGAAAACTTAGGTCTATACTGTGGCAGCGGTGATCAGCGAAGCTTCACAACAAAAGCGATTAAGGAGCGTGCGGTAGCCGCTCCCTATTCACTGGAACATACATGTCAGAAAGTAGAGTTAAAGGAAGGTTACATTCTTGGGACAGACATCTTGCCCAGTACAACTTCGACACACAGCGCACGTGGTCACGCAGCTTCTCGCGTATTGACACGCAGAGCGTGAATGAATAAATGCCTCATAAACTGTTGGTCAAAATTAAAGATTCTGAAAGCCCTTAGTTATCAAAGAAACCTTTTTGCAACTGTAAAGTCAAAATACTCAAAAGTAGGCCAACTGATAACAATCTAGAGCAAATGACCGGGGTAGTTGTAGAAGTATGGGAGAGGCCTTGGCCCTGCAGTGGGCGAAGCCAGGCTGATGATGATGATCATGAACAATCTAGAGCGCGAACGCCTCTTTCCGTCCTTCCACTCACGGCAATTGTTGCTGATATGGGGTCGTATAACGTAAAACTATTCCAATATCTTTTTATTCCAATCTCCTGACGTTAAATATGCGTAAGCGCCGACGCAAGCACCGGGCGGTTACCCGCAGGGTTGTCTGAAAAGACCAATCAAATGCTCTCCTCGTTTATAAGAGGTCACTTTTGTTTGCTTTAAGAACGAATAACATTGCCTACACTGAGTGGCTTGTCTTATCTAATTGGCTGACAAGAAGCGAAGAGCACGCTCAAGTGGAGAGGGATTTGATGGGGCCGACCCCATGCACTGAACATCGATAAACCGATGAAGAGGGTGGTACCGGCGTCTGCGATTGGTCCACTTTCCCTTACTAGCTTGCGGTGGCTCGTCGAAAATCGCGGCGGCATGCAAAGGAACGTTAAAATTGCAGCTAAGACGGATCCTCGTCAAAGAAAAGTTGGCAGAGCGAGATCGTAATCGTGCCGAAAGTGCTCTAAAACGTTACAGGGCCAGGCAAAAAGTTTTATTGTACGCAAATAAACCGATGCTCTCCGGCAGGTGCGAGATAGCCAGTGCCTGAGCGATCGGCGGCAGCCATCCTTTATTCCTTTCGGAACGGGGCAGCCTGCGGCTATTCAGAAGAAAATTCAGTTTTGTTCGGCATATTAATGCATCTTTCACGCGTGCACGTCACCCTGACGCGGTGAGTTTTTGTGGTTTTGTGACGTCACTCAAAAGGCAGGTGAAGTGGCTGTAGCCCGAAAACTTTTGACCAATTGTACAGGGCTAACGGCGAAAAGGCGTCGAATCAGAAATAACTATTTTTTTTTATTCGGTCAAATGATGCATAATCAGTGTGCTCGTCATATGAGATGGGAAGCTATCGCGGTTTTCGTGACGTCGCGTGACAGACAGGTGAAGTGGGGGTGGCCTAAAAAAAGTTCTTGACCAATAGCGGAGGGCTGATTGCAGAAATCGAATAGAAAAGTTTGGAATAGTTTTACGCTATAGCGCCCATGGTCTCCCAGAGCAATTGCCCAACAGGCTCCATAGGATGCTGAATGCTGCGTTATCGCTTCTTTGTCACCGTTATTTCCTTTTACAAATTATAAGTGCCCGCCCAGCATGCAGAAAATAGCTGCCAGGGTCACAATAGTACGAAGACGTTCAAGTAACATCAAAAGCAGTTTTCTTTATCGGAAAAACCGCAAATTTTACGCTCCATGTCATCACTAAAGTAGGATGCTGGTGGAAAAAGCTATGCGTATTAGAAAACACATCAAAAAGACGCTCAATACTTCGTCACAAATAACTGTTGAGCTCGCCGCGCTAGATAGCTATATTCTGAATAACATTTGAACACAAATAGCTAGATTTTGAATAACATGTCTAGCTTTTACACAAACAAAATAAACAATTACGTTTATGAAAATTATACTTATTCTTTTATTTTGTTTTACTGCAGCTTGATACACGCTCGTAGCCAGCTGCTTACGCACCAAGAGCACGTATCGTTTCCGCAGATACAGAGGCTCCAAATCGGGCATACACAGCGATATTTTCAGCAAACGCCCCCCCCCCCCCCCGCCAATAAACCAGAAAAGAGGTAGACGGGCCAATTATGTCTCGGACGTTATATTTAGGGCAATCACAGAAAATGTACAGGGTTGTGCGTGAACTTTTAATGTCTTATTCTCTGTCCCTCTCTCTCTCTCTCTCTCTGTCTCGTTCTGTTTTGTTTTATTGTTCGCTAATGAGATAAAAATTAACAATTGTAGCCAATTGGGAAAGCTGAGTAGTTTAAGATTATGTATTGTATATTCATGTGATAAGACAATAAAATAAATAAATTGGCGTTTCCTTTCTGTCCTCTTTTCTGGAACAAAAATTCTACACTATGTTAACCTGCGTTCCACTGAATACGTATATAAACCGTGCTTTTCCGAGATAAAGGAATATACTTTGTCCATGCAGAACATTAAGAGCAAACGGAGTGGTGATAGCTCGCAGTAGATAAAAAAAAATAAACAAGCAAAAATGATTAGTAGGCCACTTATTATCATTTATTAGATGGCGAAGAACGTTCCAGATGCCTGGTTCTCCCACAACTGTAATAAGCTTAATGCGTTCATTTGTGTCCATACACGCGTACCTCGTAACTATTTGTAGACATGACGCGCACTCCTGCATGTGCGAGCAGCTAGTGGCGCCCCCCCTCTCTCTTTTTTCCTGTATCACCCCCCCCCCCTCAACTCCCTTGCTGCCTGTCAAAGGTTGCAAGTTGGACGCGCGTCTGCGTCACCACCTGTCTCCTCTGCCACTGTTCTCTCTATTATTAGCGCTTTAAATCTAAATTACATTAAATGGTGGGGTTTTATGTGCCAAAACCACGATCGGATTATGAGGCACGCAGTAGTGGGGGACACCGGAAGAATATGGACCACCTGGGAATCTTTAACATATATATATATATATATATATATATATATATATATATATATATATATATTGAGAGAGAAAGATGGAGAGAGAGAGAGACTTTATTTGTCAGGGAGAGGTTGTAAGGAGGGGTGGTCGGAGCCCCCCAGTCCAGAGCCCCACTGGCCCCTGCCGCCTGCCTGTCCTGGCTAATTAAGGGCTTTTGTCCTGCCAAGTTGGAACGGGCGAGTTGTGCCTCCCACGGCTGCATTGTGCCATTGCTATTTGGCCTATGAGGGCGCTTAGTGCGCTCCCAGGTTACATGTATTAGGGCGGGTACGCCACCGCATCGAGGGCAGTTGGCCCTATCGCGAGTGGGATACATGGCGTTTAGCAATTTTAGTTGGGGGAATACCCCAGCCTGTACCTTGCGCCAATTGGCGGCCTCTTCCCCGCTAAGTTGTGGGTGAGGCGGCGAGTCTTTTTTGCGGACTCCGTGCTGATGAGCAAGGGTGTCTTTGGTATTTAAATTGATGAAATTTTGAGAGGGATAGTGCGAGAGGTTGGGGTTAGAAGAGGCTGCCGTCGCCCGGTTGGTACACCCTCGAGCTAACGCGTTAGCCTGCTCGTTCCCTTGTACCCCCGCGTGTCCCGGGCACCTGAGTGTAGGCTATGACGGTGGTTGAAAAATCTGGGAATTATCCTGAAGCTAGCAGCAATCACGTGCCCCTTGAGAAACATGTGACATTTCTCCCGGGAGCCCGTGACCACAACCGAGTCCCTTTTCGAACGCTCTGCGTGAACAAGGGCGATCACCACTGCTAACGTTTCGGCCGAGGTGGGTGATCCCGCCGTGGCCGACGTGGTTATTCGCTGCTGTCAGATCGCGTTAACGACTGCCAGGGCGTACCTCTTTTGGTAGCGCTGATGCGCAGATGCGTCCGTGTAGTACGTATAGTACCGAGGGTTATTAGGGTACGTCGATTGAATATGTTGCGCGCGTGCTTTGCAACTTTCCTTGTACTCGCGATGCATGTTCTTGGGAAGTGGAGCTACTGTAATTTTGGATCTCGCCAAAGAAGGGAGAGGTACGGGCTGTTCGGTGACATAAATGGTGTATGCTGGAATATTGAGTCGAGTCAATATTGCCCTACCAGTTTTTGTGAAGCTGAGGCGTTCACTCTGTCGCATCGGAGTGGCCTGCCTGAGTTCATCGAAACTATTATGTACTTGCAAAGCTAGCGTGCGCTCTGTTGAGGTACGTTTAGGAAGGCCCAGAGCCCCCTTGAAAGTGGTTCGAACTATCGTATTGGCCTGCGTTTCCTCTTACCTGTTCAGGATTTGGTAAGGTAAGCCATAATTGATTCGACTGATTACTAAGGCCTGTACGACCCTCAGGGTATCGTCTTCTCGCATGCCCACCTTTCGATACGTCACTCGACGTATCATTTGGGCTATGTTGGGGGTTGTGGATTTGAGGGTTTTGAGCGTCTGTGCTGCTCTCCCGTCGCTCTGAAGCCACAAACCCAGGACTCGCATCGTGGGTGCCTCTCGGACCGTGTGGCCCCCAACCACAATTTTGATCGACCCTCTGAATTTATAGCCTTTCGAGTATATCCGGATGACCTCGGATTTTTCGGGCGCACACTTCAGCCCGCTTCCTCGTGAAAATTTCTCCACCACTAATACTGCTCTGTGGAGCGTATATTCTTTATCCCCTAGGGAACCCCTGCTCGCCCGCAGCGTGATGTCGTCCTCGTAGAGCGTGTAACCTAGGTCGGGTATCCGATACAGACCACATGCGAGGCGGCCCATCACCATGTTGTAGAGCAGAGACGATATTATCGCTCCTTGAGGTGTTCCTTTGCCAGACATTTTATTTGTCTCCGATGTTATTTGGCCAATACTAATGCGTGCTTCACGGTTGGAAAGAAACGTCCTTACGTAATTGTAGGTGTGCTCGCCCCAACTCACGAGTTTGAGTTCTTCGAGTGTTACGGCGTGGGGGACGTTGTCGAAGGCTCCTTTGAGGTCTAGTGTTAGGACTATCGTCTCTCGTCGCCGTACGGTATATTTATTAGAATTTGGTCTCTAAGTAAGAGGAACCTGTCTTGACCCGGTAAGCCCGTGCGAAATCCTACCATGGAGTCCGGGAACCTATGTACACGGGTGTTTTCGCATTTCGCCCGCATCGAAATGCGGCCACCGTGCTCGGGATTCGATCCCGCGACCTCGTTCTTAGCGGCCCTACACCACAGCCACTAAGTAACCACGGCGGGTTTCTTTAATTCTATTGTTGTGCGGCCTCCTTTAATAAATTTTTTTCAACACAATCGCAAGCGCAGAAATCCTTAATTCTCTTTGACCCGAAGAAGTCGAGTGCGCAACACTTAATATTTATTATTATTATTATTATTATTATTATTATTATTATTATTATTATTATTATTATTATTATTATTATTATTATTATTATTATTATTATTGGTAGTAGCAGTGTTATTCTTTGCGTTGAAAACACATATACAATTGAGAGAGAGAAAAAGCAAGGAGGTGACTGGCAACTGCCACACAATAATATTATAGAGTACACAAATGAAAGAAGACCAACAAGACAGAGTGAAAAGCGCGGCGCAACAGTGCTTTTGTGCGCATAGTAAGCAACTCCATTTTTTTTTTCTAATTCGCACACCATGGCGACTTCTCTCTATGAAAATTGTATTTTGTGTGACAGTCAAGAGATTTGTTTTTTTCTCTTCTAACATGCAAGTTTTTTAACTCAAATATATTTAAATATAATTTGCGCACAAGCCTGTCTGGTCGCTCAAATTTCTTGCCTCAGAAGACTCCCATCATTAAAAAAAGAATAACTAAACCTTCGATTTTGACCACAAGTTTCTGTGCTGGTGCTGTTTGTATAAATTAATGTCCCAAAATTTACATAAGTGGTGGTTTTCTCATGTGCCTATCAATGTGATATCAACAATTTTTGAAAATTGCTTGTCGCAGATAGCGCAATTCTTATCCTTGAACAGAATTGCTCGAAGACCCCAATTCTAACGCGTGTACTTGTTTATCTCTGGGGGCCGCGTTTCCACCGTCTAACCAATGTTATCGCTCAGCGCAGGACATGCCTGCGTATGCATCGGAATTTTGTTGAATGTTATCGATGTTTCTATCCGCTGTCTGTAGTCACCGAACCTTGTGAAATCTGAGTGCATGTATGCGCGACGCGAATGGTGTAGTACTTTGTGGAAGGAACGCCGGCACTATCGGTTTCTCTGGAACCGATTTCTCTGGAACCGATTTCTCTGGATTTCTCTGTATAACAGCCGACGCGCTTGACCCCCAGATCAGATTTTCGCCGATCGCCGACTGTTTTCACCGCTGTCGTTGTGCTTTGAGTGTAGCGTGTTTTTCTGGGCACGGGTTCGCCCAATAAAGAATTGGTTTTAACATTTAAAACTTTGCTACAGAGTTCCTTACCTTCACTGCCACGTGACAATTCACTGAAATGCATATTTGAATAATGAAGAAAATTTTACTTATTAGGTTGTAACTGATTACTTTACAGCACATATTTCCCTTTACTTATTGCAGCCGGTGAGTTAGAAAAGCATATCCCCTTGGAACAAATTCTATAGGATGACAGGCTGTTCAATATTGTGCTGTCAAATTTGTCGTAAAAATGCGGTGTTCTTCCACTTCATTTTTATCAAAACGTTGTTTAAAGCACTGGCGTAAACAAATAGCTGGAACGCAAATCTGTTTTGTCACACACATTAAAAATTACTATCTCGAAGTGTCATTCTGACAATATTTTTTTAAAGTGGACATGCCTGGTGAACTCACCGGCTGCAATTGGTAAATTGCCATATGTACGGTATACCGTCAAGTAGTTTGTTAAAAACTTAGTCAGTAAAATTTTGTCAATTAGTTCATCATACATTTTGACGTCTAGTGCAAGGTAATGTCTGCAGTTTCGGATAAATCAGTTCAAGGGCTAGAATTGCGCTATGTAGTTCTGAATTGTCTAGAAATCACCCGGTATACATGGTGTTCCAACTATCATGCACCCAAGACGGGAAAAATATGCAAATGCCACGTAGATGGATTGAACCAAGGTAATGTTGTTTACCGTTGCTTGTAGATACTCGAATTATTTTTACGTTCCTTCTAATTACATAATTCGTCTTAAATAATTAATCAACTTCTCAAATATTATAATTATACGACTGGTGTCAATTAAGAAAATTGCAGAGGAACATGAAAAACTCCCGCTATCGCTTTCTATTGCGCAATACGTGCTACATAAAAGTGTTTTCCTGAGCGTGAAAGAACCCCGCGAATACGCGCGAAATTGCCGCGCGACTGGCCGCTCGAGGCACTTTGCGTGCATTCGCGGGCTTTTTTCACATTCGGAAAGCACTTTTATGTAGCACGTATTGGACAACAGAAAGCTGTGCCGGGATTTTTTTTATCATTTTTTTCATTTACACTATTCATCTATATATAATACTTGAGAGGTTGATTAATTAATTAAGACTTATTATGTAATTAGGGGGATGCAAAAAGTAATCTGAGTATCTCCAAGCAACGGCAAGCAAGAATACTTTGTGTCGGTCCAGCTACGTGGCGTTTGCATAGTTTAAAGTTTGGCTCCAGCTACGTGGGACACCCGGTATACTATATGTACGGATATGTCAGTCCACTGTATCATCATTTGTTCAGCGTGTTTGTAGATTTCTGCATCTACCTACGCATGCCTCAACATACCGTTCTTCCTTTCCTTTACGCAGCCTCGCATTTTCTTTCTTCTTCTCTCCTTCGTTTCATCTGTTGGTCACTCTGTCACGATGGATGATGTAGCCGTCGTCTTATCAGCTCCCAAACTCCAGAAGTCTTCCCTCTATTATGCGTTCTCTAAATAAACAAAATGGCTGAGACGTTAAGGCATAATAGTTTTAACATTCTTCAATAGAAGCCGGAATTACTAATTCTAGCTTAGACATTACTTTTAAGTACGTAATACGCTTCGAATTTCTTTCCCTCACACGCAGTCTCTCGCACAATCGCGTATTGAGCACTGACTTGTTTTTTTTTTTTTCCCCGGCGTTTTATTCTTGCCGCACAACGTCGATTGTACGAACACGATGACTACCCTCCCATCTGCAGATGACGATCCAGTGCCGGAACAGGACGAAACTGAGGCGCCGTCGCACGTGGGTCAGGAAGGCGGCCAAGTGGAGCTGCCGTGCACCGCCCTACACTCTCGGCACGCCGCCACGCCGGCCTCGCCCGTGCGCGTCGAGTGGCACCGGCGCGGCGACGCGGACCCGGAGCCCGTGTACGCTGTCCACTTCCCGGGCCGCGCCAACCTAATGCAGGGCCGCCACCAGCCGCGAAAAGACTGGTCGCCGCGCGCCTACTTTGCGGTGCTCGGGTCACCAGCCGCACTCAAGGTCAAGGCTCTGGGCCTCGCCGATGCGGGCGTCTACACCTGCCAGGTGACGCGGTCTGACGGCAGCGTTCAGGCGTCCATCGTTCGCCTCTCCGTACTAGGTGAGCGTTTGGCCTTCTCCATGGACTTTCCGGCGTGGGACCCCCAGCTATAGCCTGAGTGTATAACGTCGTGCAGCAGGAAGGGCTTAGAGGGCAAGGAAGCAGCACGAATGCTCTAATGCGCCTATAGGTCCTCACACTTGATTGCATATTTCAAACAGTTCTCTGAAGCCACAGCGAGAAGCTTAGAAAAGCTAGAATTCCTTATTTTAAGAATCATTGCTTCTCACTGGTCACAGTTACTAACTTTAGCATGTGTTGCATTTTGTCGCGTCTTAAATATAATGGCCATCTACAACACTTTAAAACAGTTGCACCCTTTAGGGCGTATATTTGCCACACAACGATAATCGTCATCTGTCTTGCTTGCGTTTCCTTTCGTGAAAACGCTGCGATCCGTACTTTCCTGTCGAGAATGCTCTGTCATGCTGATAGCGCGCATGCCGTTCGTCACTTGGCAGTACCGGGCTCGCAGGTTTAAAGAAAAGAAATGCGGGCAAGACAGATGACGGTTATTGTTGTGTGGCGAATGTACACCCCAAAGGGTGCAACTGTTTTGGAGCGAAGAGCAAAGCTTCTAACCATTCTGTTCGATTTTCGGACAATCATGTCTAAGCGCCGCTCATAACATTTTACCCTCTAAGCACACCCCAACTCCGTTTCTTTGCTGAGTGCTTTTGAAAGACTCCCTTTTCTTTGCCCGTTGCTAGAAGTCGACCTTACTTTGTGCTGCATTTACTTGGGCGTGTCTTGCGTCTTGAAACATGTATGTTCAAGTTATTGGACCTGCATGGTTCAGATACGCGCGCCAATCATGAAATCACGGGTCCTCATATCCTTTACACTGTGCTTTATGATTCCTTGTATATACAGCTACAATAAGTCAACAACAAAAAATGCGGCAAACCCGTGCACTTGATAAGGAAACGCAAACCCGGATAGGTAGCACCATTCTTGTATTCTTCTCGGGAAGTGAAAGAATATACAATTAATAAATACACGCGCAGTGCGCAAATATTTATGTCCTTGCAAACGTGGTAACGAATGAGTAATTGAATTTGCGTGTTAGAAACAACATTCTCTTCAGGCACGCGTCTGTACACTTCCAACACCAGCCCACGATGTGCTTCTGATGCCAACCACGTCCGCAGCGTAGTCGGTAACAAAGTAACATACAGCACCATCTTTTCTTTGGAAGAGATGAGCTTGCAACTCCGCAAGGATGTTGCGTTGTGCACTGAAAGTTAAACATCGAGAACTCGCCAATAGACGAGACCGAAACGGAGGGAATAACGTATATGCTCTTTCTTCCGAAGGCTCGCCGCATTGGGGCAGTAAGGTTGCACATCCCACGTTAGGCTCGTGTAAATCGAGTTAAAAAGAAGTAGGACAACAAGCGCGTGGGAAATAAAAGCTGCAAGGCGGGCATGGCTCTCTTGGCCAGAGAAAATATTGCTGCAGAAATGACAGCCGCCCGAGCATTACGAGAAGAAGCAGCGGCCAAACTGGGCGCTATAGCGAGAGTGTGGTTGAAAAATGCGTAGGGTTTCAATTTCAAAGGCTCTATCAGCTGCTTTCCGCAGGCGCGCATGGGAAGTCCCGGTGAAACTCAGGTGCGAGAGGAGAGCGGGCCTCTTGTGCGTGTATTCCCACCAGCGAAAACAATAAATGTGTTGTCTGCTCCTTTTCTGATGTCCGCGTTCCTTGCTATGACTTTGCATCGAAAAAGTGTGCAAGGAATTCAAAGCAGGGACAAAGAGACGCGGAAGGAACAACCGCGTTGCTCGCGGCTTGCTCTGCCTTTGCTTTCTAGGACAAGTATTGCCGGCTAAGCCTTTTCTGTTGCAAGAAAGAAACTGTTCAAATGCAAGGGGCGTTCAAACACTTGCGGGAAGAGTACATTCGAAGGAAAAAAAAAGAATAAGCGGCGGAAGTATAAAGGTTTTGGCAGTTTGAGCGTGAGAATGGCCATCTTATCCGCGCTTCTCGTGTCGAGGAAAAATGTCTCTTGTCGGCCTTCGAGAAAAACCTCGCTTAGCAAGAGAGCGCTTATTCGCTTCGCTCTTTTTGTCTTCTTCCCTCATTCTTCCAGAACGTACGCTAGCCGCGACCGGAGCGGCGCTGCAAAAGATAAAAAGGCGCCATCTATCAAAAATGCGTGCCCTGTCTTTGCTGTGCTTCCGGCTCGGTTGGAAGCCCTTAAGAATAAAAAGCGGGCCATCCGTTTAGAGTGTCGCTTTCTTTATTAATTGTCTGTCACATTGGGCCCGCGTTCGGTTAGACGATAATGCTGTTCCTCGTCTTTTGTATTAGAAAGGCGGGTTATTATTAAGAACAATCAGTTCTCGGGGAAAGACTCTTCCGTTCCGTCTGGGACGCGTTATTGAAGAACAGTTTTGAACAAGACGCCAGAAATTATTCCGTCAGTGCGCCGTTTTGAAACTACATAAACAATGGCATCTCACTGCTTGTTTATCTTGTTCTGTCAAACCACTCGACGTTGCCCTGACGTTGCTCATGAATAATGCGATTATGTTCTGGCAAGAGAACGACGCTCAGCAAGAGAAATGAGCACGCCGCCACACGTTCGTGCCTAGCACGAACATAATACAAAATTAATTGCGAGTCGCGCACCAACTACTGCAGAATTAGTAAAAGAGGCTAAGAGAGGGTGTCTCTGAGGAGCAGCGACACGTAGCTGTTTCAGCAAAAGACAGTCCGCGCAATTATAATTGAGGAAACGTTGATGGCGGTAAAAACATGAAATTAAAGAAAAAGTGGGTGCATCTAGGGATTAAAGGGAAAAAAAATGAAATCCATCACCCCGAAACTGTGAATTGCACGTAGCTTGTACGTCGAGCGTTTATGATGACAATAACACGAAAGCACAATGAAAAGAGAAATAATAAACAAACAAAAATTAGCAAGCCACCCTTCTGGAATACCAAATGTGGTGCCTTGATAACCGTAGAGAGGATGCAAAAATAAAACGTAGGTGGTAACGTCACATTGAAGTTTCCGTTCTCTCTGACGTCGCAGACTCTGCCAGCATCTCCTCAGAGAGTTATTTATTTACGTATTTAGTGACGATAAGAAAATGGTTGAATTGCATTTTAAAAGAAGCAATAACTTGCGCTCTCTTACGGCATCGGAGCTAAAGTTTTGGTGGGAGATGTGTAAAGACAAGTTTCATCTCAGTTTTCTCTTTTGGATAATGGGAAATATTCGGCCAAAAACATGCAAGGACTGTTTAGACAAAACACTGCTTCTGTCTACTTATCATTTATCTTTAGCGGCTCTTTTAACGCGATCGCACGCAACTCTATATTTAGTACAGATTTAGTTATATAATTTGCTGCAGAATATTCAAACGGCAGTATAATGTGAATAAGTTTATCTGAAGTGTGCCTGCTTACTACAATTGCTACGCCTTTATTAAACCTACGGACTAACGGTATTAATTTCGGACGCCCATCACTCACTTAAAACCAGTGCGTTTCTCAACATCGCAAGCAACAGAAAAATCCCTGCGAGAGCTCTGTCACTTCGCTGTTGCAATTGTTTGAGAGGTTATCATGGCTAATACACCTCTGTCAGTAAATGCATAGAAACAACTCTTTAATTATACAGGCGAAACTACAAAGGTTGCAGAAATCAAGGCTCTCTCAGCTTTCTTGTTCTTCTCTCTCGCTTCGTATGTTTCTGAGTCACTACGCTCGTGCCAGGTCGTTTCGCGCATGTTTGGCATTCTTTCTAGTGTTTTCCACGCTTCTATCCTCTCTATACATTTCTCAGCTTAAGATATTCGCGGCCTGCATTGGTTTAGGCGCCGAGTGTTTCTCTCTGTGAGTTGTTCTGAGGGCTATTTGTTTTACACAAAAAGGTCTTATGTTACCCAGTATATCTGTATGTAGCCACAGCGTCATTTCTATAAGCATCTGGCTGCACCTATCCATTTATACACAGCCCAATATACCTGTTGTAGAAAAATAGGCACGCGTATATTTATGCGAGAGAAGAGTCAATATGGCGTATTTCCACACACACACACACACACACACACACACACACACACACACACACACACACATATATATATATATATATATATATATATATATATATATATATACGCAGGAAAGAGACGACGAACTTTTTGGGAGACTTCTTTTACTTAACGTTTTCGGCTGGTGGACCAGCCTTCGTCAGAGTACAGTGTACTCTGACGAAGTACAGTGTACTCTGTCTCTGTACTCTGACGAAGGCTGGTCCACCAGCCGAAAACGTTAAGTAAAAGAAGTCTCCCAAAAAGTTCGTCGTCTCTTTCCTGCGTATTTTACGTCGGGTCCTGCGTGCTGAACTTTGAAGAAAACCCCTATATATATATATATATATATATATATATATATATATATATACATACATTTTTTTTATTTATTTTTTTCAAGTGAGTCTTCAATCCTGTCACGAATAAACTTGAAAGTGCATGAAAATGCAGGCATGGAGTTCTGAGCAAATATTTGGGCGCTCGGTGAATACTGACCGTCGCGCTGTCCCTTTGTAATATACCAACTTGTCTGTCGTCGTTCCATTGAGCTACGCAAACAACTTTTATAACACAGTGCCCGGATTTACAACGGCGTCAAGGCATGTGTAAGTGTCGCAACTGTTCATAATCGGGATAACTAAAGTCGTTTCTGAGCTCGCTGGGGTTTAAAGCTCTCGAACCTTGATCAAAAACTTGAACCTAATGTAAACCGATGGTCTAACGTCTGCAAGTATCTCTATGTTAGACAAGATTGAGCTTTGATTTTTATCTCGATACTTATTTTTCAACTATGTGCGCTCATTACAAATAGTATTTATGACTGGACGTTGAATCCAGGATGGTCGAACGGGCAGTTTCGCGCGGTAACCGGCATTACTACTGGTACTCCATAGCGAAAGCAATGCGTAATGTCGTAATGTCGGTAAAGGTAATGTCGTGCGTAGAGTGCCCGTACTCAAAGATATAAAACGTGCCATCTACTAAAATTTATTCCCTCTCAATGCGTGTGGACGAATTAGGTTATGCTGCGCTTGGCTTTTCAAAATAAATATAGGGTGCGCAACAGTTATAGGGCACGCAAGGTATCCGCACGCACACACACACACACACACACACACACACACACACACACACACACACACACACACACACACACACACACACACACACACACACACACACACACACACACACACACACACACACACACACACACACACACACACACACACACACACACACACACACACACACACACGCACGCACGCACGCAAAGCGACAGCTGAAGGCTCAAAAAGTAGGCATGTACCGTACGGACGAAATATACAAATGTACGGAAGTAAATATAGCAAAACATTTTTTGTGTGTGTGTAACTTCAAAATGGTTTCTTTATTTCTTCGTATCTTGTTTTTTTTCACAAATTATTGGTCATAGAGGCATCTTTGTGAGTTTTCGGAACATGCACCATTCACCTTCAATGAGGTTTTCCAGCGCAAGAAACGACACGGACGATGAAGGAGCACACGCGGATAGCGCTGACTCTCGATTGAGTGCTTATTGCGAAACGTGTGAACGCCAAGTAAATGCATATGTGCAACAAGAAAACAGGAAAGTGAACAAGGCGGTTCGATGGAATCAAGATCAATTAAATGAAATTATGGGGCTTTACGTGCCAAAGTCATGATCGGAATATGAGGCACGCCGTAGTGGAGGACTACGGAATACTTAGGACCACCTAGGGTTCTTTAACGTGCACATAAATTTAAGCCCACGGGCGTTTTCGAATTTCGCCCCCATCGAATTGCGGCTGCCATGGCCGGGATTCGATACCGCGACCTCGTGCTTAGCAGCCTAACACATCAAGATCAAATATCCCGCCAGTTCTTTTATATGACCCATTCGCCACGCTCGTGTAGCTTGATCACATTAATCGCATAGGTTTTCTCAAATGCGCGGTGGGGATGACAGGGATATCGGGTTAGACGACACGCTAATTTTGTGCCACTGGTAACTGTTGGCATGAAGAATCCAGCAGTAAATAACTTTCTACGATGTGCGCTAATCAAAAGCTAGATGTAATGAAAATTAAGCTCAAGATGTGCATTAAAGCATGTGTCATTTTTTACTACCGCGGAGTAAGAGCCTGCCCCTGAGCATTGCTCTGTGTGTTCATAAAGTCAACAAACGCTTTCTTTGTTTTTTCTGCAACGTTTCCTAATTTTCCGGTTTGTGTCGTTCATCTAGAACACGCTCTTGAGTGTTCCAATATTCCTGTTTTCTGCAAACTGCCGTCGGCAACACTTGAGGTGATTATGGCTCAGCAGAAAAATGATTAGGAAATTGCAGAACTCGCTACATTATCATGGAGGCCGTTGAGGTGAAGGGAAATTGAAAATACAAAATCGACATATGGCACGTCATAGACAGCGTTATAAAAATTGTGTAGGACTAAGTATGCCCAAGAAAACCATTAAGGGGCTATAAAATAACAACCCTTCTTCAGCCTTATTCCATAGCATCTTTCACAAAATGCGTGTGCCCCGCAGTAACACGGTCGTGGAGAGGAAAAGGAGAGGGAAATACAGGGAGGTTAGCCAGTGTACTTTTTTAGAACACGTACGAGTATACACCGGTAAATTGAGTATGCTAAATCTCAGTTCGCTTATTTCACGTGAACTGCATGCATGGAGTCGCGTATATTGCGTTGCTTATGCCAACTTTGGTGCGTGTTGGCGCGCAGGGAGGGGGAGGAGAGGTACCATCTGTCTTCTGTGTTTTTATCTTTAGTTATTCAGTCGAGCGTCTCAAACCATCAAAGAACTTTTTTTTTTAAAGAGCAGTGTGTTTCTCAACTCGCGTAGGCACTTGTTACACTTGTGACGCATGACCGTGGCACGGTACAAGGTTCAAAAAAAGAAAATAGGAGACGCAACCCTGTGCTCGTACACTGCCGGCTATCTGGCAAACTGTCCGCCGAACGTATGCGACAACACGCCATGTGCTTGTTGCCCCATACTCAGAAGCGGCGCTGGGATGCGTTTGCTAAAAACTGCGGGTTCGGCGTCCGCTCTTCGCACTCAGCTCGTCGGCAGGCCTGGATGCTTCTAGAGGTCACTCGCCCTAATTACTGAGCGCTGGCGCCAAGCGATGGCCATGGGGAACGCCTTTACCTTTTGTAATTCAGCAATGGAGAGCGGGGCCTTCGTGACACGCCCAGGTCCCGTCTTTGTTTTTGAACGACCGTCGCACGCAGGGAGCGCGTCGTCGCCGCTTTCACCACCCTCCACCTCGCTCCATTTTCCTTGCAAAATGGTGGCCTGTCACTTTGGATCCACTGATGTCTGTAGTGCGGCCGCTGCTTGGCTGCGACACACAAGGGCCAGCTCGAACTGCAGGCGCATACAGCACCACAGCCCTCCGGTGATTCAGATTTTCCCTTATATATTTTCATTTAGTTCAGCCTTTCACATTTTCTTCCACGTATTCTCTTTTTCGGAGCAGACAAGCGCGGTTTTCGGGCCGTTTTCCTGGCGCTGGACGACGTGTAGCGAAATCGGGCGGAAAGTCTGTCGGCAAGACATCGCTTCTCCTGGGTTTCTTCACGATTGGCTGAGCGTTTGGGTTTTGACCCATGGTTTCAGGGCCAGTTGACTCCTGCGACGGTCGAGCGGGCAAGTGAAAGATTGCTTTTCTGTCAGCCACTCTCGTCTCCGCTTACTCTTTGTTTCTTTTTTCGTTCTTCCCTGAGCGGTTTATACCTGAAGGGATTGACGAGGCGCCAATGGCGCGTTATCGCTTAGCTTCTGGTACGCGTAAGCGGGTGTCCCTCGAACTAGTACGTTGCGGTTGCGATTTCACCTTCGTCCTATTTAATCTCCGTCGACCAATTTCTCGGCAAATTGGGACTCTCGGCACTATTATGACACGTCCATCACTTGTCGTCGTACGTGAGTTTTGCTTTTTAAATAAATAAATAATGCAATAAAAATTCTTTGTATTTTTCTTGTAGTCTGTGCGCGTTAATTTGACAAGGGGGTATGGTATCGCTACACTCACATCTTCAAGGCTTATGCAATGTTCGATAACATGTCATCCAATCCTATAGCTGCACGAAGCTAGGACTTCA
The DNA here is from genome assembly GCF_050947875.1 of Dermacentor variabilis. Lineage (NCBI taxonomy): Eukaryota > Metazoa > Arthropoda > Arachnida > Ixodida > Ixodidae > Dermacentor > Dermacentor variabilis. Next base: position 245,707,480 of record NC_134568.1, on the reverse strand, counting down.
CATGTCATCAAACCGCATGCCGTAGTTAAGGGCATATAGCAGGTTAACATTGTTAAGAGTAGTAAATATGAGCAGTCATATTTATAATGCGAGAGCATTACTTGGCTAATTGTGTGACCCCGCCGTCATTAGAAAGCCGTGGTGGAAGAACGGCACGCCAAATTACGCTATCTTCCTCTAACCGGTGAAAAATAAAGCGACCACAGTGAGCATTCGAGTCTGTGCCCCACCGGGATTGCTACCCTCGCGGAATCGAGCTCGCTAACCACTGCGCCACCGTTGCAACAGGCGACAGCGATGAATATCTTCGACGCTGTGCACGTGGTTGGGCTCTGCCTGTCGCGCGATTCACTAGATGGCGCATGATAGGAGTGCCGGCACTGTCGGCGCAATATAGATGCAATCACCACTTCGAGAGGCGCTGGAACCCATTTGGCGTTTGAGATCATGCCACGAAGTGCACGAAGTAAGGTACACATCGACATACTACTCCAATCACAAGGCCATGCTGCTGTCGATCAACGTAGACTCGCTGACGCCACCACTGAATCCCATGGACGACGACGACGAATAAGATGCAGCGCGCTTGAGTTACCCGTCGGACGATGACTATGACATCCTCCCAGAGTGTGAAGTGGAGTTCTCCTACGAACCCAGCGATGAAATGTAGTGCCAACAGCTTGTTGCCGCTCGGAAAAGTAATACCATCACTCGGCCAAGTAGTTTAATCGTGTTGAAAAGTGGTGTCATCGAGAAAGAACGCCCTACGCAATATGCGTGAAACACTACTTTTATGAGAATTCAACAACTAAAACTCACCTGAGAGATCGCAATATGGCCGGTTTGTCGTCTTGGTTGTTGCGACCTCATAAGCAGCAACATTACACTCGGAAACATAATGCCGCAACACTAACCTCAGCGACACACTCAGCGACGAGTAATGCTTTCGCATTTACACATCATAAGAATTGCTTAGAAATAAAAAAGCCAAAAAAAGAAATACTTTTTTTTTTTGGCTTTTAGCTTGATAAAAATACACTAGTGCTCTTAAAGCAGTTTGGGCCGACCTCGGCTGTTACCGGGGTCCAAACATGGTGCAGAACATCATAGCCACAAAGAGCCAACGGCAGGGAGAAAAACGAGCAGGATAGTTACATTTTAGCAAATAATTACTCTTTATAAATGATAGAGATCATCAACATTTTTATTACCAATTAACAGCGTAAAAGCAATTCAAAATAAATATAAAGCAAGGAATCAAGGAAATGAAACGTCGACCAGCATTTTCTTAAGCCTCAATATTTGTTGAAAGGTTGTTTCAAATGTATGACCTAGTGCGTGGGTGCTTTAATACCTGAATGGAAGGTGCACACAGCATCGCCTAAATGAACGGTAGATCACTGAATAATAAAAATTGAGAAGTGCAACCTCTTATATTCCGCATTCATGACGTATTAGAAAAAAAAAACTTCAAGCAATCTGAACTTTTTTGACGTGTGAAAAGAAAGTGGCGATAACAGGTTTCGTTGAAACTGGAGGATACGAGAAAAAAAGAAAGCTGGAAATAATCCAAGCATCATTTTACCGGATAAGAAACTAGTCGCATTACAAAAGTTCAAAAACCAAACCGGATATGATTGGAACTGCGAAGTTGAGTGTCTTCATTATACTGGCACTCGGATCATTACTTATAGAAGACAGTTTTTTTTCTTTTTTTTTATCACAAGTGAATTCTGACATCTTTTAAACGCAAGTGACTCCTTTATTGCAGTGAGTTCCTTGTTCTGCTTCCTCTAGGCGGTAATATTCAGCGCTAAAGGCTGGCCATGCACTTTGCCCTATATTTGTTAAGCATAAAGTTTGCTTTCTGAGTTAGCTATTACCCCTGCCACCAGCTTACTCCGCGGAGCGATACATTTCCCCGGAGGGGAGCACATCAGAGGCCGTACGACAGAAGCAAAGAGAAACGGGCACAGTAATATGAGGCTAATCATAATTAATGGTTTACCAAAATTAAATCGAAAATCTTCCAGGGCAAAGCGTAAGAAGCACACCCACGTTTGAAGCGGCAGCCCACACTGAGATTCTCCTTCATTTTATCTCTTCAGCTATATTCTGTATAATTCCTTCTTTTTGCTCTCGTTAGCTTGCAGCAATTTTCGCTAAGTGTGCGCCCTACTCTTTATCCTTTTTGGAACATTAGGGCGCATTCTTTACGACGAAAAGCGCCCCGGAAGCAAAATAAATGGGACCGCTTCTAGCGCGCGACGAACCTGGCGCTGACGTGAGCGGCGGCAGCGGCCTGGGAAGCGGTGCATAAGAAAACCCGCTCAGAGCCGCCTGCCAGGCTGCAAGCACCCGCCGGCTGCAATGCAACTCCGAACGAAAGGAGAGACGAAGTGACGGGAGTCTGATGAAGTACAGCTGAGAAAAAAAAATAACAAAAAGAAACAGAAAAGGAAAAAACGCACACACACACACACACAAAAAAGACACAGGAGGAACGTGAGGAGAGGAAAAGGACCCGGAGAAGAAGCCCTAGAAGATCGCGGCAGCTCAAAAGCCGCGAACAATCGGCGCCCGCACTGCGAACACAATGGAACGGAAAATCTATCGCGACTTGCGGGTAAGACTAATAGAGCGGTGGCCTGGGCGCCTCGCGGAGAAAGACGCCGCCGTTGCGACTTCAAAACGAGGCTTGCGTTTGACTATTGAAAGGAGTGCGAGGCTGCGATGGGCATGGAAAGGAAGCGAGTAGCGCGCCTCCCGTTGGGGGCATTTCGCCCACTTTTAAGCTATTAAGAGCGCCCACAATCGCTGCGCTCTGTCTTTGTAGGCACCCGCTATCCATCACTTGCAGCATGGCTGCCGAAAGCGCTTGAGTTGGCCGCAGTTGGAGGAAGAGAGGCAGCCACCAGAACTGGAAGGGCTGCGCTATATACTCGGAAGAAGAGCGCAGGACGCGCGCCAATTTTCCTTTTTTCCCAGCCGTTAGAGAAGTTCGTCCAAAGGCGTCTCCTCTCCTCTCTTTCTTTTCGCGGTTCTTCTGACTGGCGACGTTTCTGTAGTTCCTAAGACCTCCCAGCAGAACAGTGTTCTAAAGAAGAAAAAAAGCGTCGATCAAAGAAATATCTGTCTGACACGAAGAAAGGCTCAAAATTTTGAATCAGGCTCAGAAATCATTACATATAGCTTTCTTTCGGGATCTGCTTCTTGCCTTAAAGAGAGCACCGATTTCACGTACTCCACTCGCGTCAAGAAAGCAGAGCTAGAAGCTGTGCCGGAAAGTTTTGGATGCGCGGAATAAAAATAACCTGGGCCGAGACAGACGAGCAAAAACAATTCTCCGAGCACTCACTAGTAATTCCGCTAACAGATGAATACTGCCTAATATGAATGGTGGCACCAATTTCATTTCACCTATGACATGAAAAAAAAAAAGAATACACGGAGAAGCGAATCTGCCGGCATAAAACGGTGACGTTTAATACGATGCAAGCATGAAAGAACAGTCATTTTTATTTACTTTTCTTTTTATCTGTGTAACGCCACGTTTATCACGGCAAATTTCTTCACCCGTCCCCTTCGTGACTGGGCTGTGTTAACGTGGCGCAAAATTGTGTCTCAATTTTCACTGGGGCATTAATTTCCTAGAAATGACAAGTCTGCTGCGGCGCGCGTTTTCCTCAGGCACGATACGGTAGAGTGGCCATGCAGGATGAGCGTCAAGCGGCTTCACGGACGAGTGGGGCCACCAGTGAAAGCGCGCGCGCGCGCACGCTCCCTCCCCCGCTCGCGCGCGCCCATCTGCGCTGACCGGGCGTTGTGTTCCTCCGAGGCGAGCCGCTGATGTATGATCGCGGTGTCGTCCGCGTTTCATGAGCGCGCTGCGCAGCTATTCTGCAAGTCAGCAGTTGCGCGCAGTGCATATGACTCGGGGGCCGAGCGGGACAAGTTTGTATCTGTGAACGCGCTTATATTTACTTTCCTTCCTTTTTTTTTTTTTTTATGGCGGAGCGGTCGACGTACTAGAGCCCTGGCAGCGGAGCGGGCACTCGAGCAGTTCACAATGGGCCATTTGCTGGCCGCACTCGCTTCACTTTGGTAGAAATATCCGCTGCAAATGCGGGCCCCTTCGTCGAAAGCCGAGAGTTCTGCCGTCCGCGGTGGCATACGGACGCGACACGAGGGGCGAACCACAGCAAGCAACCGAAAGCAGCCGCTGCGTCCAAACTTGGAAGAAACCCGAAATCGACCGCGTGCCGCATTAGGAAGGTGGGACCAGTGCGATCGCTGTACGCGGGGCGAAACGCTAATACGACTATGATAGCACGTTTGCAGCTCGGGCCTTGTTATCTCACGTGATGTAAAACAGAGCACTGTCAAGAGTCTGCACCTGCTTCCTATCGCGCGCCGGAAGGCGCAATCACTCGTAGTTCCTGCGTCGAGTATAGTTCCTCAAGTTGTAGGCGTTCGTGCAGGCACCTTCCGCGACCGCTCGTGCTATCCCTGCACGCAACTGCTCCACTGTGCGAGAGCAGTCGTCCGCCGGGGGCCCGCATGGCTGCACAATCTCGAGCGTCGCTCCTCCCGCGGCCCGCGCAGCCCGCGTGCCGTCCCTGGCCAGCTAGCCAGGCAGCCGTGCCGGAGACAACGGTATTCAACACGGTCGCCTTATTTGCGCTCGTCCCGTGAAGCGGCGACATCTGACAGGATTTGTTTCATTGGGACAAAGAAGCGAAAGAGGGAGAAAGAAGGGGATTGACTGCTAGGCGCCTCTTGGTGCAACCCTCGTGAGCGGACTCGCGTTCCGGTTGGGACCCAATGTCCGGATGTGTTTACTTCCTATAGTAAGCGGGCCTTATATTTATTTTTGCCCAGCACTGTCGTTTTCTTTGGGCATTGGGTTCATTGATGAAAACTAGCTCTATTTGAACTTTCTCGCTGAATGTGAACTGGCATACGTGCTTTTACTTATACGGAGGGAAAAAGTTCCACGTGGAGAACAAAAAAACTTGGATGGCGAGAATGAGGTCATTCATTATACGGATCCCCAACCATCCACTCAAATAAAAAAGAAACAGAGAGTCGTAGTGCGCGTGGGAGGACATGAGCAGGCATTCCAGCATTACGTTTGTTCTAGCATCATGAAACGAC